>NW_024070185.1:70522073-70853672 GCF_014754425.2 Oryx dammah | reverse complement strand
CAGAAATAGATGTTTTTCTGGAACTCTCTTGCTTTTTCCATGATCCAGCGGATGTTGGCAATTTGATCTCTGGTTCCTCTGCCTTTTCTAAAACCAGCTTGAACATCAGGAAGTTCACGGTTCATGTATTGCTGAAGCCTGGCTTGGAGAATTTTGAGTATTACTTTACTAACGTGTGAGATGAGTGCAATTGTGTGGTAGTTTGAGCATTTTTGGCATTGCCTTTCTTTGGGATTGGAATGAAAACTGACCTTTTCCAGTCCTGTGGCCACTGCTGAGTTTTCCAAATTTGCTGGCATATTGAGTGCAGCACTTTCACACCATCATCTTTCAGGATTTGAAATAGCTCAACTGGAATTCCATCACCTCCACCAGCTTTGTTTGTAGTGATGCTTCCTAAGGTCCACTTGACTTCACATTCCAGGATGTCTGGCTCCAGGTGAGTGATCACACCATTGTGATTATTTGGGTCATAAGATCTTTTTTGTACAGTTCTTCTGTGTATTCTTGCCACCTCTTCTTAATATCTTCTGCTTCTTTTAGGTCCCTATGATTTCTGTCCTTTATTGAGGCCATCTTTTTATGAAATGTTCCCTTGGTATCTCGAATTTTCTTGAAGAGATTCTAGTCTTTCCCATGCTAGTGTTTTCCTCTATTTCTTTGCATTGATCGCTGAGGAAGGCTTTCTTATTTCTCCTTGCTATTCTTTGGAACTCTGCATTCAAATGGGTATATCTTTCCTTTTCTCCTTTCCTTTTTGCTTTCCATCTTTTCACAGCTGTTTGTAAGGCCTACCCAGACAGCCATTTTGCTTTTTTGCATTTATTTTTCTTGAGGATGGTCTTGCTTTCTGTCTTCTGTACAATGTCATGAACCTCCATCCATAGTTCATCAGGCACTCTGTCTATCAGATCTAGTCCCTGAAATCTATTTCTCACTTCCATTGTATAGTCATAAGGGATTAAATTTACGTCATACCTGAATGGTCTAGTGGTTTTCTCTACTTTCTTCAGTTTTAGTCTGAATTTGGTAATAAGGAGTTTATGATCCGAGCCACAGTCAGCTCCTGGTCTTATTTTTGCTGACTGTATAGAGCTTTTCCATCTTTGGCTGCAAAAAATATAATCAATCTGATTTCAGTGTCGACCATCTGGTGATGTCCATGTGTAGAGTCTTCTCTTGTGTTGTTGGAAGAGGGTGTTTGCTATGACCAGTGTGTTCTCTTGGCAGAACTCTATTAGCCTTTGCCCTGCTTCATTCTGTACTCCAAGGCCAAATTTGCCTGTTAATCCAGGTAGCTCTTGACTTCCTTCTTTTGCATTCCAGTCCCCTATAAGGAAAAGGATATCTTTTTTGGGGTGTTATTTCTAAAAGGTCTTGTAGGTCTTCATAGAACTGTTCAACTTCAGCTTCTTCAGCATTACTGGTCGGGGCATAGACTTGGATTACTGTGATATTGAATGGTTTGCCTTGGAAATGAACAGAGATCATTCTGTCATTTTTAAGATTGTATCCAAGTACTGTATTTCAGACTCTTTTGTTGACTATGATGGCTACTCCATTTCTTCTAAGGATTCCTGCCCACAGTAGTAGATATAACGGTCATCTGAGTTAAATTCACCCATTCCGGTCCATTTTAGTTCACTGATTCCTAGAATGTCGATGTTCACTCTTGCCATCTCCTGTTTGACCACTTCCAATTTGCCTTGATTCATGGACCTAACATTCGAGGTTCCTATACAATATTGCTCTTTACAACATCAAACCTTGCTTCTGTCACCAGTCCCATGCACAACTGGGTGTTGTTTTTGCTTTGGCTCCATCCCTTCATTCTTTCTGGAGTTATTTCTCCAAGATCTCCAGTAGCATATTGGGCACCTCCTGACTAGGGGGGTTCATCTTTCAGCGTCCTCTCTTTTTGCCTTTTCATACTGTTCATGGGGTTCTCAAGGCAAGAATACTGAAGTGGTTTACCATTCCCTTCTCCAGTGGACCACATTCTGCCAGACCTCTCCACCATGACCCGTCTGTCTCGGGTGGCCCCATATGGCATGGCTTGGTTTCATTGAGTTAGACAAGGCTGTAGTCCATGTGATCAGATTGGCTAGTTGTCTGTGATTGTAGTTTCAGTTTGTCTGCCCTCTGATCCTCTCTCAGTGCCTACCTTCTTACTTGGGTTTCACTTAACTTGGACGTGGGATCTCTCTTCACAGCTGCTCCAGCAAAGCGCAGCCACTGCTCCTTACCTCAGAGGTGGGGTAGTTCCTCTCGGCCACCGTTCCTCTCGGCCGTGCTCACAGCCGCCGCGCTCGTGCGCTGTCGCAGCCACCAGGGAAGCCACAAATGCTGGTAACCGCAGTGCCTATTTCACAGCTCAGCCCAGTCTTGGGTGCATCATGAGAGCACAGTCTGTGGGGGCCATTATTATGAGGATGAAATTGAAGCCCTTCATTACTCTACAGATGCCAGACCACACAAAATGCATCATAATCCTCAAATGGCCTGTCTAATAGAACCAAAGGAGGCTGTGAGTAGGTGCTGGTCCTGTCCCCCAAACCTTCATCACAGGGCACTCTTCTCTGGACAAAGAAAAAGACAGTCTATGCCACTCCCACTGTGCCCCCCGCTCTCATCAGTCTGCTGCTGAGTTCACAGGCACAAGGTATCCTTCACATCCCAACACTTAAATTTATGCCACTCATGGACTGTTTCTACAATACATTTTCAACTTAGCTCTTACTGCTGCGTTCCACTCAGACAGGGAGTGGAGGGAGGGATTCATTTGTCAAGGATATGGGAGAACGAGACATCCCACTTTCTCTAGAAATGAGGATGAAGCCCTCTGTTTTACATTCATACTGCAGCCAAGTCTTCAAAGTGGACATATGCCAAGTAGGAGGCTCCCCAATTTAAAGTCACTGGACGTCTGCACTTTTTAAAAGATGTTTGCTTATTGAAGCACCAGGGGCTTCCCAGATGGCACTAGTTGTAAAGAACCTGCCAGACACAGGTTTGATCCCTGAGTTGGGAAGATTCCCTGGAGAAGGAAATGGCAACCCACTCCAGTATTCTTGCCTGGAGAATCCCATGGACAGAGGAGCCTGGTGGGCTACAGTCCATGGGGTCACAAAGTGTTGGACCCGACTGAAGCGACTTAGCCTGTACAAGCACCAGACCTGGGGAGTTCAGACGTGAGAAAGATAAACTATAGAACCTCCCAAGCAAACAGCTACATGAAAGAATGAGGTGAATAAGGAAATATTCGAAGACAAAATAGAAAGATATGGGATCTGAGTTACTGCAGTTCAGAGGAGATAAACAAGCAGACATTTGAACTCAACCTTGAAGGGTGGGGAGAAAAGTAGTGCAAAGAAAGGGCACAGTGTGGACAAGGCAGGGGGAAGTTTGGTGCAGGTCATGAGAGGGATGCAAGTAGGCATTAAAGAGCCAAGGACGATGCTGATCAGGGACTGATGACAATATCAAATCTGCCCTCCACAGAGTGAGTGTGTGGACTGAGGCAGAGGGAACTTTGGATTCCTGAATGTGATTCAGGAATCAAGTACCCAGGGAGCCTAGTCTCTCTTAAATGATTTGTATTCAGATATGGAGCCATTGGTTCTTTGCTGGATTGTCCTGGATCCCGGTGTTAATTTTAGCATCAAAATCTAGATACAGAACATTATTAGAGAGGGGATGAAAAGCCATATGATGGCTGAAGTCAGAGCACCAAGCTCAATTTGGGTGAGTCACTGAAGCAAGAGATACCAAGCCAGTGAATAACATAATCTGATGAAAAGAACCATTGTTTACAATGCCCTCACCCTTTCTTTCTTGATGTGGAGGCTGAACAAAGCATATGTGATGAAGCCAAAGAGAACTTACTAAACAGCAACCCTTAAACCTTACCTGGTGGTTCAGTCAGTAAAGAATCTACGTGTAATGAGAGTTCTACCCCTGGGTCTGGAAAATCCCCTGGAGAAGGGAATGGCAACCCACTCCAGTGTTCTTGCCTGGGAAATCCCATGGACAGAGGAGCCTGGTGGGCTATAGTCCATGGGGTCATGAAGAGTCAGACACAACTGAGGACACAAACCTTACCCAGCACTATTTATAAAAGACTGTCACAGTTTCATTTCTGTGAAGTTGAAACTGTTAGTTGCTCAAGTGGAGAAGAGCAATTTGAGACGGAGCAATGGAGGCAAACCAGCCTCCACACTGTGCTTGAGTCAGAAACCATCAGGACCAGCACCCAGAACCCCACTGAATGTGCTTAGTGGGCCTCTCAGTCGGTTCTTGGGAAGAATGGACAGAGATATACATTTGTCTTTTTTATATTTATGTTTTAATTGGAGGAAAATTGCTTTACCGTGTGATGATGGTTTCTGCTATACAACAACACAAATCAACCATAATCATACACATATCACCTCCCTCCCCTCACCTCATCCCACACCTCTAGATCGTCACAGAACACCTGGCTAGGCTCCCTGTGTGATACAGCAACTTCTCACCAGCTATCTATTTTACCCATGGTAGTCACAGGAAACCAGCCAGAGCCGGCCAACTGGAAGATGTATTCGTGTTCTGAAGCCAAAATGAATTGTTGTAACACCCTACAGCTATTGAAGCTGGCTTGGGATGGTGGCAAGTTTGGCCCTGATGGCTTTTGTCTATATTTCTGACCAACAGCAAATGGGCCCTCAAGCAGCTCAGCATGGAGAAACATTCTAAAAATCCAGGGTGAAAGAGGAATGAGTAGGTAGGCAGCGATTACTGAGAACACGTGGGCAGGACGGGGGCTCTTCAAATGGTCTCAGAGTCATTGTCTTAGGCTTAACCTTCTATGGCTCCCGTGAAGCAGTTTCATACATCCAAATAATAGTGATCCTGAGATGTAAATTATAAAGAATGTACTTCTAATGAGCTTTATGGATTCAGGAGAAACAGATTTATTTGCTGAGGCAATCTAGCTGTAAAAATAATGTATAAAGTAGTTAACTACTTGATGAGAAGCTAACTTTTACATTAGACATTTATTTAAAGCAGTAATGGTTCTACTGTGTGCCAGGACATCAGTAAAAATTATAAATGATTTTCAAGCTGCATCTTCTACAGTGGATATAAAATTTCTCTAAAATTCTGGCACAGCTTCTTTCAGCTTAGAGAGCTCTTAAAAATAAGTTGGTTAGTCATTTGCTTTTATTGTATAGGATAGCACCAAAAGACCACTCTCATCTTTTCCCCAAAGATTTCCTCTGTTTAACAATTAATTACCTGAAATTCTACCACTAATGATTTAGTCGTGTTGAGGTAGATTTCTAGGGCCAAGATTGAGTCACTCCTGCTCACGGTGCTACACAGCAAGCCAGAAGTCAGGTAAATTTTGCATCCCGGTAAACATTCCTCCACACCAGAAATGCAGTGCATCCAGTCAGCCAGTTCCCAGACACCAAGCCAACTCTGGGCTCCACACTTATTCCCTGTCCTTTCTTACCCCCATCAAGGGTGACCATGTGGCCTCAGCCAACATATGTTCCATATGTTACCTTCTGCTTTTACTTTTCTCTTCCTTGTTCTTTATTCTTTTTCATATAAAAGTTTCCTATCGTTGTCCCATTTTGCAGTCCTCTGATTGGAGACTGTCTACTTCTATTTTTGTATTCCTTGTTCTTTATTCTTTTTCCTATAAAGTTTCCTATCTTTGTCCCATTTTGCAGTTCTCTGGAGACTGCTTCATGAAGTGTTTAAGTCTGAATCACTTATACTGTCTTCTTAACCATTTTTTGACAGTCTTTTGGGGTAACTCTCTAGGCATCCTGTTTTTTTTTTTTTTAAAAAAAAACCTAAGATACCTCTTTCTGGAAGAATTGGAAATATTGCTAACATTTAAAGGTCTAAATTCATCCTGCAGTATACTTATTTCACCACTAGATGTTGGTCTTGCTGTTTTGATAACTTTGAAAGGTTGTTTTGCCCTTCAGCAAGTGTTAAGGGCACTTTTAAGATATAGAAAATTCCTTAAAAACATCCAACTAATCTGATTAATTCTTAATAAATAGCGTAGATAATTGTATAAGAATTAATCAAACAGATTCAAGCCACAACTTTATAGTGCTTCCTAAAATTGTACTTGCGTCTTCATTCAGAGTTCTGGGCATGAGTTATTTGGGTTTAACAAAATCTAAACCTCTGATTTCAAAACTCTACTGAGTCTTGTAGGTTAGTCCAGAAGCTAAGATCTTCTGACCTTAGCAGCATGGGGTTTACACTGAGATAATTGGCACTTATGTTATTTGAATTAAATTAGTCTTAGTTCACGGAGAAGGCAATGGCACCCCACTCCAGTACTCTTGCCTGGAAAATCCCATGGGCGGAGGAGCCTGGAAGGCTGCAGTCCATGGGGTTGCTAAGAGTCAGACAGGACTGAGCGACTTCACTTTCACTTTTCACTTTCATGCATTGGAGAAGGAAATGGCAACCCACTCCAGTGTTCTTGTCTGGAAAATCCCAGGGACGGGGGAGCCTGGTGGGCTGCCGTCTATGGGGACGCACAGAGTCGGACACGACTGAAGTGACTTAGCAGTAGCAGTATTCTTAGTTCATTTAATAAGTCTGCCTTTTGAAATTTTCCTGCTTCCTTTCAGCGATCAAGTTGACTAACAACAACAAAAATAAGTGAACTGTAAAATGGATCTGTGTCTTGCTTCTTTATTGGCCTGAATGTTTAATCTATCAGGAAAATGCCTGTGCAATTACACATATATAGCTCTAGGAAAACTTAGCAAGCTGAGGGAAAGTGGGGAAATTTAGCAGTCCAGTTTAGAAGAGAGCATTGATTAATTTTCTTTGTTTAGAAGATAATACGCAGGTTTATGGCTTGGAAACTGGCTGATTTCTTATAACCAAAACAACAACAAAAAAGATAGCACACAAAATAATCAGCAATACATCTTCATCTACAAAGGAATCAAAACATAAAATCGTTTAAATTTAATAAGTCTTTCGGGACTCAAGATCAAGACGTTGAAAGTAAAACAACAGAGAAGTACCAAATATTAATTGTCCACCAGTTATTACTCAAGTAACTTAATAGATGGTTAACACAATTATCTTATTTAACACTCCCAACATATTGATAGGCATATTTGACTCTGTGTACAGAAAATTTAAAACTCAGAAAAGTTGTTTTAAGACCCTCCAGTTAGTAAGTTGTGAAACTGAGATGTGAATGCAAAGCTTTGGGCTTGAAATCCAGGATCCCTTCCCCACACTGCAGCTACCCACATGGGAATTTTCACTGAGGAAATGATGTTATTGGGCACAAAAGCAAACCCACATGCAGATACCTGAGTGGGTTGGTGGAATAAAGGCACTGATGGGCAACACTGAACTGAAAGCAGGATCTTGAAGAGATCCTTGCACACCCATATTTATTGCAGCATTTTTCTTAATAACCAAGAAGTCAAAGCAATAGGTATGTCCATTGATGGATGAATAGGTAAATAAAGTATGGTATATCCACAGAGTACAATATTATTTAGGCTTTAAAAAAGAAGAAAATCCTGTCATATGATACAGCGTGGATGAACCTGGAGGGCATTATGCAAAATGAAATAAGCCAGTCAGAAAAAAAAAAAAAACTATGTGATTCCACTTATATAAGGTTTCCAGAGTTGTCAAAGTCATAGAAACAGAAAATGCAATGGTGGCTGCCAAGGCATAGGGGAGGGGGAAACATGGAGCTATTGTTTAATGGCTATAGAGTTTCGGATTTGCAGGATGAAAATAGTTGTATAGACCTGTTGTAAAACAATATGAATATACTTAACTGTATACGGAAAGATGGTTAACATAAATTTTATGTTACATGTCTTTCACTACAATTAAAATGTTGAAGAAGGGAAGATGCAAAAAATCCTGCAAATAATAAATGCTGGAGAGGTTGTGGATTAAAAAAAACCTTTCTACACTGTTGGTAGGAATGTAAATCTGTCCAGCCACTGTGGAAACCAGCATGCAGGTTCCTACATGTGATCCTCTGGGAGAGGGTGAGGGTCAGGGAAGCCTGGTGTATTGTAGTCCACGGGGTTGCAAAGAATCAGACATGACTGAGCGACTGAACAACAATAACAACATATGGTCCTGCAGTTTCACTCCTGGGCATATATCTAGAACAATGAAAATTTTAGTTAAAAAAGACACATACACCCCAATATTCATAACAGCACTAATTACAATGGTCAAGAAATGGAAACAACCTAAATGCCCTTCAACAGATGAACGGGTAAAAATGATGTAGTATGTATATGATGGACTCAGCCATAAAAAAGAATGAAATAATGCCATTTGCAGCAACATGAACGGATCTGGAGATTATCATACTAAATTAAGTAAGTCAGACAAAGACAAACATGATATCACATGTATGTGGAATATTAAAAAATACAAATAAACTTATTTACAAAACAGAAATAGACTCACAGCTATGGAAAACAAACTTATGATTGTTAAAGGAGAAAGAAGAAGGGATAAATTAGGAGTATGAAATTAACAAATACATAATACCATATATAAAACAAGCAACAAGGATTTACTGCATAACTCAGGAAACTACATTGTAATAAACTGTAATGGAAAAGAATTGATAGAAAGAATATACATATATATTTGTTGTTGTTTAGTAGCTAAGTTGTGTCTGGCTCTGACTCTTTTCGACCCCATGGCCTATTTCCCACCAGGCTCCTTTTGACCATGGGATTTCCCAAGCAAGAATATTGGAGTAGGTTGCCATTTCCTTCTCCAGGGGATCTTCCTGACCCAGAAACAGAACCCACGTATTCTGCACTGGCAGGTGGGTTCTTTACCACTGAGCCACCTGGGAAGCCCATACATGTATGCTGCTGCTGCTGCTAAGTTGCTTCAGTCATGTCTGACTCTGTGTGACCCCATAGACGGCAGCCCACCAGGCTCCCCCATCCCTGAGATTTTCCAGGCAAGAACACTGGAGTGGGGTGCCATTTCCTTCTCCAATGCATGAAAATGAAAAGGGAAAGTGAAGTCGCTCAGTCGTGTCCAATCCTCAGCGACCCCATGGACGGCAGCCTTCCAGGCTCCTCCGTCCATGGGATGTTCCAGGCAAGAGTACTGGAGTGGGGTGCCATATATTTATAACCAAATCACTTTGCTGTAAACCTGAAACTAACAAAATATTGCAAATCAGATACACTTCAACAAGAAAAGATGCAAACAGAGGAGTAATGAAAAAGGAGACGTAATTACAGATAAAGATATGATACTGATGCGATCATTTTGTAATATATGCAAATATCAAATCATTATGTGGTACACCTGATACTAATGTAATTAATGTAATTACATGTCAATGATACTTCATTAAAAATAATGAAAAAAAATTATACCCTAAGAACAGGAATGAGTGAGTTCAGTCCCTCAGTCATGTCCAGCTTTTTGCAACCCCATTGACTGCAGCACACCAGGCTTTCCTGTCTATCACCAACTCCTGGAGCTTGCTCAAACTCATGTCCATTGTGTCAGCGATGCTATCTAACCATCTCATCCCCTGTCATCTACTTCTCCTCCTGCCTTCAATCTTTCCCAGCATCACAGTCTTTTCCAGTGAGTTGGTTCTTCTCATCAGGTGGCCAAAGTATTGGATGTTCAGCTTCAGCATCAATTCTTCCAATGAATACTCAGGACTGATTTTCTTTAGGATTGACTGGTTGGATCTCGGTGCAGTCCAAGGGACTCTCAAGAGTCTTCTCCAACACCACAGCTCAAAAGCATCAGTACTTTGGAGCTCAAATTTCTTTATAGTCTTTATACTCTCACATCCATACATGACTACTGGTAAAACCATACCTTTGACTAGACAGGCCTTTGTTGGTAAAGTAATGTCTCTGCTTTTTAATATGCTGTCTAGGTTGGTCATAACTTTTCTTCCAAGGAGCAAGAGTCTTTTAATATCATGGCTGCAGTCACCAACTGCAGTGATTTTGGAGCCCCAAACAATAAAATTTCTCACTGTTTCCATCGTTTCCCTATCTGTTTGCCATGAAGTGATGGGACAGATGCCATGATCTTAATTTTCTGAATGTTGAGTTTTAAGCCAATTTTTTCACTCTCCTCTTTCACTTTCATCAAGAGGTTGTTTAGTTCTTCTTCGATTTCTGCTATAAGGGTGGTATCATCTGCATATCTGAGGTTATTGATATTTCTCCCAGCAATCCTTATTCCAGCTTGTGATTCATCCAGTCCAGCGTTTCTCATGATGTACTCTGCATATAAGTTAAATAAGCAAGGTGACAATATACAACCTTGACATACTCCTTGCCTGATTTGGAACAAATCTGTTGTTACATGTCCAGTTCTGACTGTTGTTTCTTGACCTGCATACAGATTTCTCAGGAGGTAGGTCAGGTGGTTTGGTATTCTCATCTCTTGAAGAATTTTCTTCAGTTTATTGTGATCCACACAGTTAAAGGCTTTGGCATAGTCAATAAAGCAAAAGTAGATGTTTTTTGATGTTTTTCCTGGAATTCTCTTTCTTTTTCGATGATCCAGCGGATGTCAGCAATTTGATCTCTGGTTCCTCTGCCTTTTCTAAATACAGCTTGAACATCTGGAAGTTCACAGTTCATGTACTGTTGAAGCCTGGCTTGGAGAATTTTGAGAATTACTTTGCTAGCATGTGAGATGAGTGCAATTGTGCAGTAGTTTGAGTATTCTTTGGCATTGCCTTTGCTTACGACTGGAATGAAAACTGACCTTTTTCAGTCCTGTGTCCACTGCTGAGTTTTCCAGATTTGCTGGCATATTGAGTGAAGCACTTTCACAGCATCATCTTTTAGGATTTGAAATAACTCAACTGGAATTACATCACCTCCACTAGCTTTGTTTGTAGTGATGCTTCCTAAGGCCCACTTGACTTCGCACACCAGGATGTCTGGCTCTAGGTGAGTGATCACACCATTGTGGTTATCTGGGTCATGAAGATCTTTTTTGTATAGTTCTTCTGTGTATTCTTGCCATACCATTTCTGTCCTTTATTGTACTCAACTTTGCATGAAATATTCCCTGATATCTCTAATTTTCTTGAAGAGATCTCTAGTCTTCCCCATGCTAGTGTTTTCCTCTGTTTCTTTGCATTGATCACTTTCTTATCTCTCCTTGCCATTTTTTGGAATTCTGCATTCAAATGGGTATATCTTTCCTTTTCTCCTTTGCCTTTAGCCTGTCTTCTTTTCTCAGCTATTTGTAAGGCCTTTTCAGACAACCATTTTGCCTTTCTGCATTTCTTTTTCTTGGGGATGATCTTGACCACCATGTGCTGTACAATGTCAAGACCCTCTGTCCATAGTTCTTCAGGCACTCTCTCTATCAGATCTAATCCCTTGAATCTATTTGTTATTTTCACTGTATAATCGTAAGGGATTAAATTTAGGTCATACCTGAATGGTCTAGTGGTTTTCCCTACTTTCTTTAAATTAAGTCTGAATTTGACAATAAAGTGTTCATGATCTGATCCATAGTCAGCTCCTGGTCTTGTCTTTACTGACTGTATAGAACTTCTTCATTTTTGGCTGCAAAGAATATAATCAATCTGATTTCAGTGTTGGTCATCTGGTGATGTCCATGTGTAGTCTTCTCTTGTGTTGTTGGAAGAGGGTGTTTGCTATGATCAGTGTGTTCTCTTGGCAAAATTCTGTTAGCCTTTGCCCTGCTTCATTTTTACTCCAAGGCCAAATTTGCCTGTTACTCTAGGTAGCTCTTGACTTCCTACTTTTGCATTCCAGTCCCCTATAATGAAAAGGACATCTTTTTTGGGTGTTAGTTCTAGAAGGTCTTATAGGTCTTCATGCTGCTGCTGCTAAGTCGCTTCAGTCGTGTCTGACTCTGTGCGACCCATAGACGGCAGCCCACTAGGCTCCCCCGTCCCTGGGATTCTCCAGACAAGAACACTGGAGTGGGTTGCCATTTCCTTTCCAATGCATGAAAGTGAAAAGTGAAAGTGAAGTCGCTCAATCATGTCCAACTCCTAGCGACCCCATGGACTGCAGCCCACCAGGCTCCTCCACCCATGGGATTTTCCAGGCAAGGATACTGGAGTGGGTTGCCATTGCCTTCTCCACATAGGTCTTCACAGAAATGTTTAACTTCAGCTTCTTCAGCATTAATGGTCGGGGCACAGACTTGGATTACCGTGATATTGAATGGTTTGCCTTGGAAACGAACAGAGATCTTTCTGTTGCTTTTGAGATTGCATCCAAGTACTGCATTTCGAACTCTTATTGACTGTGATGGCTACTCCATTTCTTCTAAGGGATTCCTGCCCACAGTAGTAGATATAATGGTCATCTGAGTTAAATTCACCCATTCCAGTCCAGTTTAGTTCACTGATTCCTAAAATGTCGATGTTCACTCTTGCCATCTCTTGTTTGGCCACTTCCAATTTGCCTTGATTCATGGACCTATGGGCTTCCCTGGTGGTTCAGATGGTAAAGCGTCTGCCCGCAATGCAGGAGACCTGGGTCCGATCCCTGAGTTGGGAGGATCCCCTGGAGAAGGAAATGGCAACCCACTCCAGTATTCTTGCCTGGAAAATTCCATGGACAGAGGACCTGGTAGGCTACAGTCCACGGGGTCAAAGAGTTGGACATGACTGAGCAACTTCACTTTCTTTCTTTCCTTTTCTTTCATGGATCTAACATTCCAGGTTCCTATGCAATATTGCTCTTTATAGCATTGGTTTACTTCTATTACCTGTCACATCCACAACTGGTTGTTGTTTTTGTTTTGGCTCTGTCTGTTCATTCTTTCTGGAGTTATTTTGCCATTCTCTCTGGTAGCATATTGGGCACCTACTGACCTGGGGAGTTCATCTTTCAGTGTCATACCTTTTTGCCTTTTCATACTATTTATGGTGTTTTCAAGGCAAGAATATGAAAATAATGAAATAAGCTAATACTCTAAGAACAGGATTGAGCATCTATGAAAAGAGTTGAGAGAGAAGCTTTTCAGACAGAGGGAACAGAGCATGCTAAGTGTTTATGTTTAGAAAGTGAGGAGAAGCAAGGGGTAAATATTTCTCTTTACAAAAAACAAAAAGTGGGTTTAGAGAGCAGTATTACTTTCAAAAGACCCAAGACGTGAAAATAACAAAGGAGTATCACCAATACCAATAGTTTGATATTAACATGACTGAAAACTTATAATGTACAATTATCTGTAAAAATATAAAGTCCTGATACTTACTCAAGAAGAAATAGAGAAACTTAATGATCCTGTAACCATTAAGGTATTGATTTTTTTCAATAGTTAAAATTTGTACAAAATAAAACACTATATGTGAATGATTTTTATAAGCAAATTCTACTAAACATCCAAGAAACCGATAGCCCAAAGTTATGTAAATCTTTCCAAAAAGTAAAACATGAGGAAACCACTAAACTCAGTTAATGAGGTTAGCCTAAATCAGGCAAGGAATATGGAAGAAAGTGGAGGTTAACGTGACTTTATGGATATATATGCAAAAATCTTAAACACATATAGGCAAACTGAACCTAAGATTGAATGTATGTATATGTATATGAATATGAATATTGTATATCTGTGTCTAATCACAAGAATGTAAAGATGAATTAGCATTAGAAACATTAAGTTAATTGATCACCTTTACAGAATAAGGAAAAAAAATACAATAGTGTTTATTAGTGACTATGTCTATGTTATTATAGATACATCCATATTATTTATAGATATAAGTTTCAAAAACAGGCTTCCCTAACAGCTCAGTTGGTAAAGAATCCACTTGCAATGCAGGAGACAGCAGTTCGATTCCTGAGTTGGGAAGATCTGCTGGAGAAGGGAAAGGCTACCCACTCCAGTATTCTTGGGCTTCTCTTGTGGCTCAGCTGGTAAAGAATCCACCTGCAATGCAAGAGACCTGGGTTTGATCCCTGGGTTGGGAAGATCCCCTGGAGAAGGGAAAGGCTACCCACTCCATTATTGTGGCCTGGAGAATTCCATGGACTGTAAACATGCAAAGCAGTGAATAATGCTAAACTCAGTTTGTTGCTTCTCTCTGGGAAAAAAAGATGGCGAAAGAGATTGAGGAAAGCTGTATAGAAGTCTTTGATGGCACCCGTAATTTTTGTTTTAAGATTCTAAGTAAATTTGATAAAATGCTAAAGTTTGACAGATGAGCAAGAGATATATGGTGCTTATTATAACGTTTTTTATATTTTTCTGTGAGCTGTAACTAAAAAATCTTTCCAGGGGCTGATCGTGCCTGCTAGAAGATTTTCAATAAAAATCTGTCATTCAAATTTTAATTTAGATTACCACTGTTTGATCCTGAAAGGAAACAGATTGAAATATGGCACATGAAATATATATACACACACACATATACATATATATATATGTATACCAGTAAAAAATACCAGTAAGCACCAAGGGCCTATATATACATATGGCTCTTTGTGCTTACTGGCATTTTTTTTTTACTTACCTGCTCTGATTTTGATTACCTGCTCTGACACTAATCATAGGATTGGACTGGTGAAAATGCAGACAGAGCTGATTTAAACACTGTAAAAAATTTTTTTCTACATAGGAAATGCAATAATAGAATTATAAAACTATCTAATTGAAGATGTTAAACTGAATATATTTATCCTCTCTTCTGAGACACTATTTAATGATAATTAAGAAGTTAATCGCAAAGAGTTGGACACGACTGAATGAATTGAACTGAACTGAAGAAGTTAACAAAGATAAAATTTCACAACAGCTTATGAGACTGGACAGGGAGTAAAGAAGAGTTCAACACATTTCTTCTTTTCTTATTGGAATATAATTGCTTTACAATGTTGTGTTGGTTTATGCCAATCAGTCATAATTAGACACATATATGTACATATATATACATATGTATATATCCCCTCCCACTTTAGCCTCCCTGCCCCCTCCATTCCACTCTTCTGGGTTGTCACAGGGTGCAAGTCCGGGGCGGGTTCCCTGTGTTACTTGCATAGCAGCTTCCCACTAGCTATCTATTTTACACATGAGAGTGTATATATGTCAATGCTGCTTTCTCAATCCATCCCACCCTCTCCTTTCCCTGAGTTCAACACATTTCTGAAAGTCAGTTGTAGATTAAGGGGTTTTGATTTGTGAAGTGAAGAAGGCAAAGCCCACAATTTGCATGGAGGGCCCTGCAGTAAGGAGGCTGCCGACCTGCCCAGGAACCACCCTGGAGAAGCTATAGTGTAGAGACTGCAGATAAAACAAAGGAGCAGGGTGGACAGGGACACAGAACCCTGAGATTGATGGGTGGCGTTATGAAACACTTGATCCCCCCATTCTCTTCCTTAACTCCCTATTACCAGCCTAGCCCAGCCCAGGTCCTTCAGGCATTCAGTCACTTGGACCCCTTCCCCTCCCCAATCAGACTATATAATACCATGGGAAGATGAGAGAGTTTTTCTGAAGAAACTGACCAAATTGTATAGGGAGAGCTATAGAAGTGCCTCAGAATAAAGTCTTCTACATTTTACCATTCTGGTGGTAGTGATGCAAGGCAGCTCACAAAGCCCAAATCTCATTCTCTCACTCAAAAAATCATGTAATGGACCATCGACTGTGTGTTTTTTTGTGACTGGCTTCTCTCACATAATGTTTCATACTGTTTTCAAATTTCATCCACACTATGGCATGTATCAGTACTTCATTTTCATGGCCAAATAACATTCCATCACTAAAATATGTTTTATTTACCTAGCTGATGGGCATTTCAGCCATTCTGGCCATTACAAATAATGCTGCTATGAATATTCATATGCAAATCTTTGTGTAGACATGTTTTCATTTCTTCTGAGTAGATTCCTAGGAGTAGAAATGCTGGATCTGATTTAATAGACATTCCCCAAAGAAGGTATATTAGTGGTTGATGAGACATGAATTCGACAGTCCTGATCATTGGCAAAATGGAAATACAGGGTTAAAATAAAGAATGAACTTTTATTTAGAATGCATCTCAATTAATTATACATTTATAAATGAATAGTACTAATGGCTAGAATGAATAATAAAACAATTCCCTTCTTTTAAATGACTATATACATACAAATATAATAAAATTGCAGAAATCTTATTTACCTAAGTAAATATAAAAGTATACAAGTACACATACAAGTATAAAAGTAAAAATATATATAAATATATAGGAATAGAAATATTGGTGTTGTTTTTATTGCTTTAGCAGTGTTACTCAGTATTTAAAATCTCCAAATTTGAAGCTAAAAAGCACATATTGACCTATTATAAAACTATTGGGGAGGTATAAATTAGGAGTTTTGGATTAACATATATACATTACTATGTATAAAATAGATAACCCACAAGGACCTACTGTATAACATAGGGAATTATACTGAATATCTTGTAATAACCTATAAGGGAAAAGATTCCATAAAGGAATATAGCTGAATCACTCTACTGCACACCTGAAACTAAGCACAACGTTGCAAATCAACCATACTTCAATTAAAAAATAAAATAATTATTTTAATGATCTGTCTGCTAATTAATTAAGTGCTCCTTTAATTTTGCTGAAAGCATAGAATTAGAAAGCACCTAGCTTGCATAAAGATTTATTTCTGCATAAAGTAATTTACTCACTTTATTTCTGGGAAGATACCAAAAGAGGCTTCACCAAGTCTTATCAAATGACTATTAATTATGCCTGTATATTTTCACTTAGAGACACCTTACTTAACTCAACAAACTTAGAAAGGGTTGGAATAATGAATACTTTAAATCTTTTAATTTCAATACATCTTTATCGATACATTATTAATAAACTTATCTTATTTCCCATGTGATTTAAATTCATTTTTGTCCAAAGCTTGTTGTTGCAGATTTAGCTCATTCAATTTATAGCGAAGGTGGGAAAGCAGAATTAGCACAAATTCTCAAGCAGATAGATTTTACAAAAGACTACATATGGCAATTAGGGATCTGGAAATAGACTCCCTTAGCACTACTTGTTCTCTGTGAACCCCTTAGAAAGTCTTCCAATCCCTTCAGGGGAACAGATGGCACAGTTCAAAGGCATTTGTGCTTTGTTAGCGACAGAACTAGATCTAGGATCAAACACCTCAGGCTCAAATCCAGCACTCTCCCACTCTTCAGTGCTGTCTGCCAAGATTATATGGACTTTGTATGAGCTGTAGAACAACAGTGCATCCAAAAAATTTCATTATGTGGAAAAGATAATATTTGATACATTTAGCTTTTTTTTGTTTATTTCTTTGAATTGTCTTTTTTTTTTTTTTTTTTAAATAACAGCAGGCTCCACTCACTGTCTAGAATGGTTACCATAGTGATACTTAGAGATTATTTGCTTGTCCTCTCTTTAACTCCAGACTCCATAGCTGACTATTTCCTGGACATTGAGTTCAAATGCTGAGGTTCCTTTCTTCAAAGAGAAACCAGCAATACATACGTTTCAGGAGGAGAGAAAGAACCAAAGACTTTAAAAAGGAGAAAGGAAGAAAGAGACAGTGTAAGAAGTTGTTTCTGTTCTTCATCCTGGGGTTTGGGTCCTAGGGGGAAAATATACCAATAGACCTAATCTATGCTCTGTTTCAGTACTTAATCCTGAAGCAAGATTTAAGAGAAGGATCTGTTTTTCTCTCATTTCTTTCATAATCAACCCATGAAAATAAAAAATTAGAAACGAGAAGTTGAATCCTATTGTGTTAGGTAAACAACAGAAGAGAGAAAATGAATTCTGTTGTTTTAGGTGAATGGGAGCCAATTCAACTGATAAAATATTGATAGCTGTTCAGCTGTTTATTATTAGCTCCGTGCTGTAAGAAAGGTGCAAGCGTGCAAGCTCAGTCGCTCAGTTGTGTCTGACTCCTTTCGAGCCTAAGAACTGTAGCCCACCAGGCTCCTCTGTCCATCAGATTTTCAAGGCAAGAATACTTTAGTGGGTTGCTGTTTCTTTCTCCAGGAGATCTTCCTGACCCAGAGATCAAATCCACATCTCCTGCGTCTTCGGCATTGGCAGGCAGACTACCACTGAGCCATCTGGGAAGCCCCAGGAAAGATGACTTTAATGCAAATAAACAAATATATATTCTCTGAAAACTTCAATTAGTAATGGTTTCTTCCCTCAAAAATCTCATTCTGTTGGCATTTGCTCATATTCTGTCTGGCTTGTATCTAAACTAAGATATTAGCAAGTCTCAGTTTTTGTTGTAACCCTATGCTTTTCAACTCTCATTTGTCATCACTTAAAATGTGAGAGCTCTCCTTGGTCCAGGCTTACCTAGCGCTTTTGGCCTCTTCCATACTTTTGAATCAGAAAATCTCAGGTTGGCAGAGGATCTGAGAAGCCATCTAAGGTCAAGGCCAGCTCAGAGTTGAAGTGCTTCCTTTCTGAACTGCTGTGACTTTGTGCCTGGAGCAGTCTCTTCCACCATCTTCCACTCATCTGTACATTTAATTGTTAAGACAGAGCTGTGCGCCTTACTTAAATGACCTTTCTGAATTGGGGAATTCATTTGAAAGAAAACTTTAATTTGGAAACTGATAAAGTAAGTATTAATCAGTGTAATGGGCAAAAACTTTTTTGGCATAAGGAAAAGAAAGCACTTTTCAGATTGAAATATCTCAGACCTCTTTAACATCACATCTGTTGCTGTAATGAGATTTGGTAGTGCAGTTTATTAAATTTGTAGGATAAAGTGATACTGAAAGGTGCAGGGAATCTTTTTCAGTGTGCTTTTTTCCCTTCCAGATAATATAATAAAAGAAATTGCTAGTTAACAATAAGGCAGGGAGCCTGTGTCTGGAGAGAGATGGTCCAGTGCAATTTGCTTCTTATAAGTGATTGCAGTGATGGATGGCTATTTTTACAGCCTGCTAATGAAACCAAGAGATGACTTATTTGGTGTATGTTTGTGGTGCTTTGTCTAAATGACCATTATATGGATTACTTTCCTTGCTCATGATTTGTGCAACCTCAGTTCTGTTGCAGCATTTTCTTGTATCAGTCTACAAATTGAAACTACACAGGAAAAATAGTGAGTGATGTTATTCGCCTAGCACCTCTCACGAACATTCTGGCACTTCGGTCATAACAGGAAGAGTGAGAATTCAGACAAACCTTGACCCAGCTGTGCGACCTTGATCAATATTCTTAAACTCTCTGAACCTCATTTTCCTTCTTCCTCCTTATGGAATGATAGTAATATGTAATTAATTAGAGGTCAATGACAGATACCTGAATTCTTTAGGTATATGGTGTAGGCTCTAGTCTAAACCTTATATTCCACATCTTTAAAATGAGGACTATTTAAATACCCAACTCAGGACTTCCCTGCCAGTCCACTGGTTAAGTCTTCACCTTCTAATGCAGGGAAGCTAAGATCCCACATGCCTCATGGCCAAAACACCAAAACATAAAACAGAAACAATATTATAACAAATTCAATAAAGACTTTAAAAAAGATGATCCATGTAAAAAAATACCCAACTCATCAAATTTTGTGATGATTAAATGAAATTATCCAAGAAAACGACTTAGGACTGTGTCTGATATAAAACTTCTATTAATATTATTGCATGTAATTATGCTTAATACATGCAAAACTTCCATATTCCTTTTTAAATTTAAGATTATGCTTTAATTTCCTTGCTCAGACTTGGGTACTTGGTATGTGCATTATTATGCCATGTTACTTCTTCTCTTTCCATCTCCTTCTCCATTTGACATTTTCCCAGTTGGTTGGTTGGTACCTTCCTGAATATGTAAGAGCAAAGAAGCTCAGACAAATGTCTATCAATGCAAGAATTTCACTGGCCAAAGTTCAGATGGAGAAGACATCTCAAAATAAAGCTTTGAGTCTCTTCCCTGACTTAAATACATCTGGGTCATCCCAGAATTCATAGGTTCTGACTAATATGAATTACATCCTGGTCAAATCATATCAGGGAGATAGGAGCCTTTGCTTTGGGTGTGAACTCAGAATATCTACAGGGGTATTCTGCTTCTAGTTCTGCCAACATTCTGGCTTATTCTCTGACTAGCCTCTTTATGATAATAACACTTATTGTCCTTTTCCAGTTCCTCACTGCTCAAGGTTCTCAAACTTTCATTATTTCAAAAGGAGTTATTAACCTATATTTAGTCTTAGGCATAAAGGACTAATATCAGCTTTAACTCTTACCTTTCCTATTGATACTGGCATTTTAACAGGTATGCAAGCTAAAGAAATGAAGCTTTGATTTGAATAATTGTACATCAAGAATCCAATCTGAGGGACTTCCCTGGTGGTCCATTGGCTAAGACTCTGTGCTCCCAATGCAGAGTCGTGATCAGGGAACTGGGTCCCACTTGCCGCAACTAAGAGTTTATGTGCCACAACTTAAGATCCCTCATGCTGCAATGAAGATTGAAGATCCTGCATGCCGCAACTAAGACCCAGCACAGCCAAATAAAGAAACACTAAAAGAAAAAGAAGAAGAAGAATCCAACCTAAAAGTGAGAAGCGCCTGGAGCTTCCCTACCTTTCTGGAAGGGTTACTAGGAGGGGATCTGGAAAATGATAGGCTTGATACACAGGCAAATGTAAGATGTGGAGGACAAATTCCCAGTGAATTTGATGACAGATAACCTGGGTAAGAGCTCTGGCTTCATTGTCACAGGGGATAGGATTTGGGAGGAAATCCTTTGCCTCTGCTAAGACTTCTCAGCATCTATTTAGGAAGCAAGGACTCTAACCCTTGTAGAACTGTTTTGGTCTCACAGCATGGTTACAAGGACCCAGTGATATCATGCTGAAGTGCTGGGAAAATCTCTGTTCTCCACATAAATATAGCTGTTACCATCTCTGTTATATGATGATGCTATTGAACCACACGGAAAAGAAACTGGAGCATAATGAGAAACAAAAAGTGAAAAACCAAAGCTCATTTTGGGGCACTAATGTTGCTGCCTTTCTAGAAATTTCAGCTCTATTTAAAAGTAATGTCCAGTGGCTTCGGTGTTGGGGGAGGGTAAGAAGATACAACTCATTCTGCAAAATGGGACAAGCAAAGGAAAGGTTAAGAGCTGCTGAAGATGAAGCAGCCAGTGGAGGACTTGAGTAGAAAGCATTTAAATTACTTCCCAATCCCAAGAGTCTATGAAATACAGCACATGCACACACACACACAAAAACCCATTATAATGGCATTGATTTTTTAAAAATTAGGAAATTCATCCATTATTGAATTTGATATAAAGTTGGAAGGTTTTATAACTTTACAGCAGGTTTGACCAATGGACTCAAAGCATTTATATTAACGATTAGATTTTAAGAAAATAAACAAAAGATATATTTTTAGGTTTTTATAAAAGTCACAGTATAAGTGAAATAGCCTTATATAGCTTTCAAGTTTTTTTTTTTTTTAAGTTGATACAAATTCAGTATGAGGCAGCAAAGCAAGATGGCTAAAAATGTTAAATGCAATATTGGGATGGACTAAGAGAAATACAATACCGACTCATCTTTATTTTTTTAATTTTTAAATTTTATTGAAGAATAGCCAGTTTACAATGTTGTGTTAATTCCTATTGTATAGCAAAGTGACTCAGTTATATATATATATGTATATATATATTCTTTTTTATATTCTTTCCATTATGGTTTACTACAGGATATTAAATATCGTTCCCTGTGCTCTATACCATAGGACCTTGTTTATCCATCCTGTATGTACTAGTTCACATCTGCTAATCCCAACCTCTCAATCCTTCCCTCCCCCACTTATTCATCTTTAGAATAATAAGAACATCCACTTCCTAGAGTTACTGTGGGAATTAAATTCGAACTCTGCACAGAGCACCTGGCAGAGTAACCAGCTGCAGACTGCTGATTCCTTTCATTCATGTGGCCTTTCTCTGAGATCATGGCAAACATCACCTGTAACTTTCTTCTCCTCCTTGAGACAATGCCTAGAATTTTGCTTTTTATTAACGACTTTTGCATAGTTCTCTGAAATTTCACATACATGGGCTTTATCTGCTTAGCTCTTTTTAAAGTGATTGGTTATATGCTTCTTACTTGTAAATATATTTTATATTGTAAATTTATACACCTATAATTATTGGTGCATATGTCTATGTATGGTTTACATTTTTCTCTACTGATGTAAAACTTATATTCAATGAAATGCACAAATCCTACTATGTTCTGAGGTTTGAAAAATGCAGACAACTGTCCCATCCATTGAGACCTAAAACAATACCATTTCCCCCAGAAAATTCCCCTGTGCCTCCTCCTAGTCATTCCTCACCTTACACTCCTTGAAGCCACTGCTCTGATTGTTTTCCATCATAGATTAGTTTGCCTGTTCTAGAATTTCATATAAATGGAGTGTATTAAAGGATACATTGGAAATCAGATTGGAAATCTATGATGGAAAACATCATAGCTTAGTTCCCCTGTTTTAGAATTTCATAAAATGGAATTATATATTATGTATCCTTTTATGCATAGTGTATAAGACCTCTTGGACTCAGTATCAGATTCATCCATGCTCTGTGTATCAGTACCTGGTCCTTCTACTGTGCTCAGGTATTTTTC
Source organism: Oryx dammah (assembly GCF_014754425.2). Lineage (NCBI taxonomy): Eukaryota > Metazoa > Chordata > Mammalia > Artiodactyla > Bovidae > Oryx > Oryx dammah. Next base: position 70,831,008 of record NW_024070185.1, on the reverse strand, counting down.
AAGCCCTTGGAGGCAGGACTCTGCTCTAACTCCTTGCAGGCCCCCACTTCACCGGGCACTTAGAATTGTGTGTATTCTAAGTGTTCTAATGGCATTCGGTGACACCATGTATAAATGCATATAGGAGTTATTTAATCCATCAAGAAGCCATTTAGACACAATCTGGTCTTGTTTTTCTAATCCAGACTGTCTCTTATACGTTCAACTTACCAAACACCAGTGCTACGCATCTATCCTGGTGCCAGCAGTCTGTCTGCTGTCCCGGAAAATCCCAGGGATCCGCCCATGAGCAGTGCTGCAACCGCATTTGCTGCATTCCCGATGCTCTGGCTGGGGCTCCAGCCTGGCTATGAAAAAGCCGAGCTTGGGTCTTTGTCTCTTGCAGACGGAAATGCTTATCCGCTGTCTTTGCAAACAGTAAACCTCACATTCCTCCGACTGATTTATTAAACCACTGCAAAGGTTGGCCAAGAAATCCAGGTGCTTCCTGGCATGTCTTTGTGGCTAGTTGCTACCCAGATTGCAGAAGCAGCATGTACTTCTTTGTACTTGCATGTGTGCTAAGTAGCTTCAGTCATGTCTGATTCTTTGTGACTCCATCAACAGCAGCCCACCAGGTTCCTCTGTCCATGGAATTCTCCAGGCAAGAATACTGGAGTGATCCTGGCAGTTAGACAAGTACAACTCAACAAACAGGGTTAGTACTGCTGGTTCAGACCCATAGGGCGGGGACCTGCCTGAACTGACTACAAATGAAGCCCTTTAAAGTCCCCTTTATAGCCTCTTTTTACCTATGCATCTTTGACTGTGATTAAGGGCAAGGCACTGTGAAACAGGTCTCTGGGGAGAACATACATTCCCTTGATTGGTTCCATGCAGGAAACATTTAGGAGTTTAAACCTATGGTCATCATTTCTGCTTGGACAACAGCAACTTCCTGTCATTTCCAATATTGCACGTGTCCTGAATACAAGCGTACTATTCATTTTTAATTTATTCAAGTGACATTCTCATTCCTGCCGCCGTCTACATGTTATATCGCCGCATAGCACTTTTTACAATGCATCACTTCAGAATGTGATGCTGTAAAATTAGTCATATTTTATATTACAAGGAGGAAAGTTTTCTTTCAAATACATTTCCCCAGGGATGGAGAGATTTGTGTATGATGATTCCAATGGTGAGCATAATATATCAGGAAATAAACTGGTTCTAAAAAGCAGACTGATAATATATTTGTGGTTTTCACATGCTATACATTTTCTGTTGATTTTACTTGTATTTCTTTCCAAAAAAGGTAAAGATGTGGAGAAAGCATGATAAACTCCCATAATGAGATGTTGGCTGCCAGCATTTCTTCTTTTATTCTTTAGAGCAATTTTAAAGGTCATTTTGCTAAAGAAGACCTATTACAAGAGTGGAAAACAAAGTATTTTAATTAGTAAAAAGGTCAATGTCATAATGTAGTTATTCTAAAGAGTTTAAATCAGCGGAGTTGCATTTAGGTCATTCATTCCAGAAAAGGTGTATTGTAAATTGATGTTTAGAGTAGTGTCAAGAAAGTCACATCATCAGTTATGTGTCATGTTTTGCGGGTAGCTTCCATTTTATTTTGGAACTCTTCAGAAACCTATAATAATTCCTCAGTTTATTGCCAGCACTAGGTATCCAAATAAAACACGCTCATGAACAATTTCTTCCTGGTATAAATTAATTCATATTGGTCTCCCCCACAAACATGAGTGGTTTAGCACAAGCACAGAGACTATAGCATGCAATTATCACATTCCACAGAGACTGAAAGAAGCAGCAAATGTCAGTGGCTGCAGTATGTGTAATGAATAGAGGCGTAGTCAGACTGGAAGCAGATTGAGCTTAGGTGTGGAGTAGCTGGGTGAGCTGGCACATTACTTACCCTCTCTGGACCTCAGTTGTTTGCTCAGAACAAGCAATAACCATCTCATGGAGATGTGGGAATTATTAAATGATAAGATATCAAATGCCTATCTTAGGGTAGGCATCCTGCACGTGTTTATTTCCTTCATCCTTCTTTGCATGGACAAACTGATGCCAATGTTGCTCACAGGGATGTATCTACTGGAAGGTGAGGAGGGGAGACCGGATAGGGAAGAGGACTATTCAGCTGCACACTGGTGGCAGAACTTTGTTCTCTTGACCCTAGGACTGATGTTCTCAGGAGATCTGCCTCATAAGAATCTTAGCCTAGAGCTGAGCTTTTCCAAACAAATGCCAATATAGTACTTCTTGTGTGCCAAAGGGTTTTAAAATAATGAAAGTCACCAGGTTCTAGCCATCTGAAACTTCTGACTCTCCCAGCATGAGAGGGTTAAATTTTTTCAGTGCTTCAAAGAGTTATATTTTATGAGCTCTGTGATAATGCTAGAACATTTTACTTTTTAAACTAAACTACTTCAAACAGTCATTTAGGGGAATTACAGAGCTATCAGGGATAACCAGAGTGGTAGAAATTCTATGAATTTCATCAACATACTTGTCTATTTATTTTTAAAATATGTTTTATCTCCTAGGAGTGGGTTTTGTTGGCAGCCCTCAACCAATTTCATGTTGGTGGAGAATGTGCTTAAAGGGGAATAAATGCACAGGTGTGTAACAAGGCCCCAGAGCCTTCTTCTAAAAAGATAATGACACCCCTGCAAACAGCACTGATGCAGAATCATTTATGATAAGGGAAGGAAAGTCAAGATTCTTTTTTAAAACAGATTATCTAAAGTTGTTCATTTTACCTTTGCTTTGACACACAGAACTGATGCCACAGGGGTATCTGGAACAAAGGGCTGGGAAGAGGAGTTAAAAAGAAGAATGACTAGACAGGATATTTTATCTTATTCACTTAAGCTTTTTATTTTGTATTGGCATACAGCCGATTAACAATGTTGTGATAATTTAAGGTGAACAACAAAAGGACTCAGCCATATCTATCTGTCTATATATACATATACATACATACATACATATACAAATACATACGCATGGATCTGTTCTCCCCCAAACGCCCCTCCTATCCAGGCTGCTGCGTACCATTGAGCAGAGTTCCATGTGCTATACAGTAGGTCCCTGTTGGTCACCCATTTTAAATATAGCAGTGTGTACTTGTCCATCTCAAACTGCCTAACTATCCCCTCCTTCCATCCTTTCCCTGGGGAACCACAAGTTCATTCTCTAAGTCTGTGAGTCTCTGTTTTGTAAGTACATTTATATCATTTCTTTTTAGATTCCATATATAAGGAATGTCATACGATATTTTTCCTTTTCTGGCTGACTGACTTCACTCAGTGGACAGAATATTTTAAAAAGGAGCTGGTACCTAGCAGAGGAAGGCTGAAGGTAGTGTCACCAAAACTCAAACACAGGCTGGGTCTGGGAGCCCCTCTAAAGCAAAGCTGTAGTGGAGCTATTGAAAAAGACCAGAGCTCTACATTCATAAATAGAGTTGATCTGCCCCTCTCCCCACACCCTGTTCACCAGGTTCAGCAAAGACAAGGGTCCCTGCCCTCTCATTCCTACCCTTCACATTCCAGGATGCCTTTCTTTTCAGCTGCTCAAGGACCACAGCAGAGGTCCATAGGTTCCTTCTCTCCGCAGCATCTCAGTGTCCCTGCAGCATCAGTCAGCCGCCTCCCTCTTTCTGAGCCACTTCCTCCGCAGTCAAAGGCTTCAGCCAGGAGCCCTGGCAAAAAAAAAAAAAACAAAAAACGCTGATGGACTTAAGATCTCTGAGGGTGACCTGAAACGGAGGGAAAGGAGCTGGCACAAAGGAAATGAACTCATGAATACCTAAGAGTATGGCACAGGCAGATTCACACACAGTGAGTGTGAAACAATGTGGTTTAAATGGGGGCAGGTTAAAAAAATCCATTCTGTCACTTGTCATCCATATATGGTTAATTGGGAGCAGATAAAAATACGGCTTACTTAAGTTTTACCAACACTCCCCTCTCTTTGCCCAGAGAAGTCCTTCCCACTGTTGAGTCACTGATCAATGAGAAGACCAAAGATGCATGGGCCGAAAAAGGAATCATAGTAAGTGCCTAATCACATCCGCCAGGGTCAGGCAAAATGCAGGACAGCCTCGGCTTGAAGATCCTAGGATAACTGGGTGCGGATGGACCGCTTGATAGATTTAAATTACTAATATTAATGTTTCTAAAGTTGCATTACTTGAGACCTTAAAGATTGTCTAGAAATCTCATACAAGTTCTGTGCTGCAGTCTTGACCAGAGAAGGGAAAGGTTTTTCAAAGTTACAAAGAATGTCATCTTGTCCTGTCCAGAGGAGAGGTTGCAGTTGCTCCAGCAGCATCTGTGGTACCAGCTCCAAGTACTTCCTCCCTCTCAGCATCACAGAGAAAGCGATACCGGCTTCTGTTTGAAAACTTTCATGTTTCCCCTTCATTTGCTTCTTTAAAAAAATCATTAGGTTGCACCGCAAATGCTACTCTTATATAAAGAAAACACAGATTAAATGCCTGCTTAGAAAAAGCTTAGGTATCCTACGTATATCTCTGCAATCTGTCCCTGAAACCGGAGGACTCCCTAACAAAACGTGTGTGAAAATGCTCTGTAACCACAGGGCTTTATCAATGTGCATTTACGGCGTGCACACTCTTTCCGGTACCTGGGTGTTCCCTAAAAGAAACCAATGGATTTCAGACTGTATCTATTGTGTATTCATCAGAGGGGGTCGGTGGCAGAACCACACGGCTATTTTCCACCGGTCCCAGAACAAGGTGTCTCGGTCGGAGCTCTGCTCCCTGGAGACACGCTTCGCCCTCCCGGCGGCGGCAGTAGCTTCCCTCTGAAAATCAGCCACCTGCCTAGCTCCTTGAAATCATCAGGTTGGTTGCAACACAGGTCTAAAAAGAGGGAAAGGGGTTTTCAATGTGATGGAGTTAGTGGTGTGGAGCAGGAATTTAGGGATGAAGAAGAAACAGGCAACGTGTGACAGTCGAAGTTCCCTCGCTGCAGAGCTGGCCGCTGCCTTTGCAAGTCGGTTTTCTCCCGTTACTTTCAAAACAGCTTCTCAGCTCCCCTCCACTTATACGCTTCAACACGCTCAAAGTATTCGAGGCTTCATTCCCCAGAAAGAAATGAGAAAATCTAGAACACCAAAAGGTTGCTATGAACTGCGCAAAGGGTTTAGAAACACTAAAATCAACAGCGGCAGTGCCGCAGTTTCACGCGTGTGTGCGCGCGCGGGCGTGCGTAGGAGGAGCGCATGAAATAATTTAAAAAAATAACCAGGTGAAAGAGATAAATTAAAGAAAGTTCCAGAAAGAGCTACAGAGAAATAGAAAACCTTCCTCAATATATGCCGCATACATGCAACCTTAGACAATCATTTGTATCTCCAATGCCCTGGAGGCACCATAAATACCAGGGGCATGCTGAACCCTGGTTGGGAAGGGGCGACTTAGAGGGGTAGTGTGTCTCCATGGTACTGGGTGGGGTATGGAAAACTAAGGTGTCAGTTGGGAATGATAACCTGCTATTGGAGGCACGATCGAATCCGAGTAATGCAAGGGTCAAGGATTAAGTAGGATGGGTTGGGGGTAGGGAAAGGAAATGAGTGAGGGGGTTCTGGGTCGGAGAGAAAACAGAAGGTCTCAGAGAAAAGTGCAAAGGACTACAGCCGCAGCATCCCCGCGGGCCGTGGCTCGCCCCCACCTTCCTTTTGCGCAGAATCCTTGCCTTGGCTGCAGCAGCGCGCTGCCCCCACTGGCCAGGCGCGCCGTGATCGATCGCAGCTGCGTCAGAGTCCTCTCTGAGTATAAATAGGGGTGGCAGGACCGAGCTGAGCCGCACACAGCCATCCATCCTCCCTTCTCCCTCTCTTCCCCGTTCTTCTCTCTACGCCCCCATCTCCGCCGCCGGCCAGGGGGGGCACCGACCGGCACCATGAGTTCCTTCAGCTACGAGCCGTACTACTCGACTTCCTACAAACGGCGCTATGTGGAGACGCCCCGGGTGCACATCTCCAGCGTGCGCAGCGGCTACAGCACCGCGCGCTCCGCTTACTCCAGCTACTCCGCGCCCGTCTCCTCCTCGCTATCCGTGCGGCGCAGCTACTCCTCCAGCTCCGGTTCCTTGATGCCCAGCCTCGAGAGCCTCGACCTGAGCCAGGTCGCCGCCATCAGCAACGACCTCAAGTCGATCCGCACCCAGGAGAAGGCGCAGCTGCAGGACCTCAACGACCGTTTCGCCAGCTTCATCGAGCGCGTGCACGAGCTGGAGCAGCAGAACAAGGTCCTGGAAGCCGAGCTGCTGGTGCTGCGCCAGAAGCACTCCGAGCCCTCCCGCTTCCGGGCGCTCTACGAGCAGGAGATCCGCGATCTGCGTCTGGCAGCGGAAGACGCCACCAACGAGAAACAGGCACTCCAGGGTGAGCGCGAGGGGCTGGAGGAGACCCTGCGCAACCTGCAGGCGCGCTACGAAGAGGAGGTGCTGAGCCGTGAGGACGCCGAAGGCCGGCTGATGGAAGCGCGCAAAGGGGCCGACGAGGCGGCTCTCGCCCGCGCTGAGCTGGAAAAGCGCATAGACAGCCTGATGGACGAAATCGCCTTTCTGAAGAAAGTGCACGAAGAGGAGATCGCCGAGCTGCAGGCACAGATCCAGTATGCACAGATCTCCGTGGAGATGGACGTGTCCTCCAAGCCCGACCTCTCCGCCGCGCTCAAGGACATCCGCGCCCAGTATGAGAAGCTGGCAGCCAAAAACATGCAGAATGCCGAAGAATGGTTCAAGAGCCGCTTCACCGTGCTGACCGAGAGCGCCGCCAAGAACACCGATGCCGTGCGCGCCGCCAAGGACGAGGTGTCCGAGAGCCGCCGCCTGCTTAAGGCCAAGACCCTGGAGATAGAAGCATGCCGGGGCATGAACGAAGCGCTGGAGAAGCAATTGCAGGAGCTAGAGGACAAACAGAACGCCGACATTAGCGCTATGCAGGTAAGGCGCCAGGCGAAACGCAGAGGGGGTGGGGAGGGTGCTGCAGAATCCAGTGAGGATGGGTGGGAGTGGGGGTGGTGGCGGAGAGATGAGGGCGCGCCTAGAAAGAGATCAGACATAAGGTATTAGCAAGCAGATATTAAGGGGGTGGAACTTGACTTCTTGGAGGCAGTGTGGGAGGGGATGGGGCACTTGGAAGGCGGGGCGGGGCCGCGACTGCGGTGTGCTAAGAGATGCTGCGTCCTGTTGAATCTCCGTTCCTCATTAAAGCTGCCCAGCCCTGCAGGATATTGAGTCGGGGTGGGAGGAGGGACTGAACCTGGACTTTGCCTCTGGTCTGCCTCTCAGCTGTCCTGCATTCAGCGCAAGTTGCTTTGCTGCAGAGATCGGATCATCTGATTAATAAATATAGCGACGAGCTCTCATTAGTTCTGAAGGATAACTGTGACCAGTTATCCTTTCTGACTAGTTTTACCAACTACTCTCTTCCCTTAGCAGTGAGCCAGGAATACAGTCAAAATTGCAGTGGGTGATGATGGTCATAGTAAAACATTTCTTTTTCTTTTAAGGATCTCCATTTTTCTGGAGAGAAGAAAAAATAAGATAGATACATAGAAAATATTTTAGAGGAAATAAATTTAAATTTATCTACTTCATTCTCCTATAAATAAGTGGATTTCCTGTATACAATCTGGATAAAGTTGATAAAGCTAACTAGTGAGTGAGAAACAGTTTTTAAAAATCCATTTAGTTCTTTGCGGGCATTTTATGATATCATTAGGTGTATTAATTAATGAAAACAAAAAAATGTTTCTTCTATCAGTTTTTTTTCTATCATTTTTTTGGTTTTCATCTCTTGCTTTGCAAAGCTGGATTTTTTTTTTTTTAAGGCAAGCAAAGAAAGGTTTAAAAAGAAAAAAGACAGTTGTTTTAGGGGAGATTTTATCTAGGATGTGCACTTTGATTTTAATTAAACCTAGGCCTTTGCAGCTATGCTGTAGTTAAATGATAGCAGCGGAGATTTACACTTAGATTTTTTTGTTCGGTTGTCTTCCAACAGGACACAATCAACAAATTGGAAAATGAATTGAGAACCACAAAGAGCGAAATGGCAAGATACCTCAAGGAATACCAAGACCTCCTTAATGTCAAGATGGCTTTGGACATTGAGATTGCAGCTTACAGGTAAAAATGGAAGTGCCAAGGTAGCAGCTGGTCAACCTTAGGAAGAAAATCAGACTTCCTTTCTGCTGAATCAGAAACCTTCAAAAATAGTCCTTTGGAGTAATTGTGTTACTTTTTGGCCTTTTCCAAGAATTTATTCCTGTAATAATGAGGCCTGTTCTTAGCTTCCCATTATATTTCAAGTGTAAGGAACAGGACTATATTTTAAGGTGCTTTTGTTGTTGTTGTTTTGCGTATTTCTCCTGGACTCAGTCACAGCAGCCCCAGTCATTAGGTTATGATAATTCCCAACCCTGCCTTTGCCTTTCAGCCTGGCATTGGGGAAGGTGATGAGTGGTGGGTTGAGCACACTTCCGGTGTTCATGTTTGTTAACCCCTGCCTCCCCAGGAAACTCTTGGAAGGTGAGGAGACCCGGCTCAGTTTCACCAGTGTGGGCAGCCTAACCACCGGCTACACCCAGAGCTCCCAGGTCTTTGGCCGATCTGCCTATGGAGGTTTGCAGACCAGCTCCTATTTGATGTCTGCCCGCTCCTTCCCGGCCTACTACACCAGCCACGTCCAGGAGGAGCAGATAGAGGTGGAGGAGACCATCGAGGCTGCTAAAGCTGAGGAAGCCAAGGACGAGCCCCCCTCTGAAGGAGAAGCGGAAGAAGAGGAGAAGGAGAAGGAAGAGGCTGAGGCTGAGGCTGAGGCTGAAGCTGAGGCTGAGGAAGAGGAGGGAGCCCAAGAGGAAGAAGGTAGGATTAAAACAAAACACAAAACCAAATAAAAAGCAAAACCACCCTGCGACTCCAGGGGCAGTGTGGGCATGGATTATGGTTAGGAGTTGGGTAAAATACATGAAACCTCACTTATGCCCAGGAAATGTTATTCAGATAAGAGTTGATAATCTTAAAAAGAAAATGCATCTTTCTATTTCCTCAACAGATCTTTAGTAAGCACCTCATTTCTCAAATTGGCTGTTCTCACAGAGATACACAATCTCTGATTAGCATGGTTCTTTTTTGAAAGTAAGATATAAAAAGAAAAAAAAATCCTCCTGCTGCTTTTTATTCCTAATGAAACATTTAAAAATCTATTCATTTAACTCTGCCATTTGGTGTCCTAAAAAACAAAAATGAATTCCAAACACATAATAAAAGAAAACCCCGAGGTCCTGGAAAGAACAGAGCATCCAGTACCTAGAACCTAATCTCATTCTATTTAAATATCTGTTCAGTGGCAGATTGTGCCCAGCAGGTGTTGTTAGTTGGTTGCATGGAGAAAGAGGTTTGGGGGAAGTATTCTGACACTTGTGTTTCCCCACAAAATTAAAGCAGAAATGTTTTAATTGGACTCACCCTGCATTTGGAGTTTGTACATTTGCTTTTTATGTTAAAGCTGCCAAGGAAGATGCTGAGGAAGCAAAGGAGGAAGAAGAAGGAGGTGAAGGCGAAGAAGCAGAAGAAACCAAAGAAGCAGAGGAGGAAGAGAAAAAAGATGAAGGTGCTGGGGAGGAGCAAGCCACTAAGAAGAAAGATTGAACCCTTCCCTTCCCTTAATTTTTCCAGGAATAATTCTCCCGAAATCAGGTCAATCCTATCACCAACCAACCAGTTGAGTTGCAGATACTATATGAATTAAGAAGTCAATATATGTATAATTCTGAGATGACTTAGGTTGGACATTAAATGTTGTGCTATGACTTTTCTCCTTCCGCAGAGTATCTGTTTGCTTGCAGAGTGGCTTCCTGGCTTGCTGCCAGCCTGTGCATGGTCCACGCTTATGAGTTCAGGATCTATGGCAATGTGAATAATTCAGATGTTTACAATAAAAAAACCACACCATGAATAAATGAATTCACTAATGTTAATGTTAAACTTCATGGGAAAAAATAGTCCTTTGACTCTTTGGTGGTTAGAAATTAAAGACCTCGAATTATGTGCAATAAATAGTAAATAAAGTTACACTGAATGAAGTTCCTTGCTGTGCTTGTTGACTTAATTCAGATATCTTAAAGAGGGCACCAATAGCAGACACTTAGATGTAGACTATTGATTTCCAAATTTTTTCAAGTCGAAATTTTAACAATTACAATGTGTTTCCCCCCACTTAATTGGTAATTCTGAGGGTATAATTAGGTCATGACCATTCATGAAATCTCTCCCCTCGAAAATTTTACTGATAATAAACTTGAATAAATGAGAATCCCTTGGGTTCTTTTTCTTTGGTAAATAGCAATATATCTTGCCCCGTAAGTGTACTGTATAATGCTGGGAATGGCTTTCTTGGAGGCAGTCTGAAATCATGTTTACCTTTATAGTAAACAGGTAACTTGAACACTAATATATAATAGTAAAAGCATATGGGTAGAATGTGAATCCCACTCATCCATCACTGTAGCCATATTTAAAAAGTATAGCCTAACTATCATGAGCAGAAGTTGAAGCCCAAGCAAATGATGTAATCAGAAGGAATAAAATTTTCTCAATGCTTTTAATTTTAAGGGAGTTAAGAATATTGAAGCTTATTTGCCATTGCAAACATGTTGCCTGCAATCCTGAGCTCATGATTGAGTGTGTAGTTAGCTTAATTCTGTTGCCTCAACTAGCCTTCAATACCACCTATTTCAAACTTTTTAAGAACTACAGATATAGATATGAAATTGTGATCAGTCATTAAAGAGGGGATTCTATACTTGTGTGTTACATTGCCATAAGTCTGCATGTTTTTACTGAGAACTATTTGGATTTCAGTGATAGCTCCAACTGGTTGGACATTGCATCATATACACACCCCCACCCATCCATCCTGTTCACTGTAAAGTTATGAAAGCTCTTGCACTTGCATTTGATGTGGAATGTCAATGAAATTGCTGATTATCCTTTGTTCTGCTTCTATTCTTAGACAATTGCTTTGTCAGCTAAATTTATTCAATATTTGTTGTTTAGACACCTCTTAAAGGTCATGAATTTAATCTGGAAGCAAAGTGGTCTCCATTTAAAGTTTACAGATCCCATCACACCACATATTTTGAGTTAGATATATCTCACCAAAGCAAATAGGTAAAATATTTCTTTATCTGCCCTGATGCTATGTATTTGAATCATGAGGATTTCCATACATTGGCTTCTGTAAAGACTAGGAGTTGCCTCAGAAATCAAGTTTTTCACATTTATGTTCATTATACATGGGATGCTGCACATGGTCAATTTCAGACAGAAGCAAATTATATGTGAAAAAGTAACCTTAGCCAAATGGAAATGGTTGGTTTGAGAATTTCTTGAAGTAAGAACACTGTACCATACTCTATCCTGTGTGCCATAATAAAATACTGAAAAATCTAAACTGAATGGATTTGGAGTCTTTAAAAAAAATATTCCTCAAATGTGATACCTTGGCCAATTTCCCTCTCTCTTCTGCTTCTCTCAAACTCGTGTTCTGTATTCCCTCCCCTAGTTAATGACGTCACTCTCTAGCCACCCAATTCTTCAGACCAGAGACTGGGCATGACATCATCCTCCCATTTCCTCTCTCCAATCTTTCTGTTCTAATCTATCACCAAAGCCTATTGATTTTACTACCTAGGTATCTTGAATCCATCCACATTTCCCTATTTACACTGCCACCACCCTAAGGAAACTCTGTGTCCTGGCTCCAGGGACTCTTCATGGAAGACAATTTTTCCATGGACCAACGGAGGAGGGATGGTTTCAGGATGATTCAAGAGCATTACATTTATTGTGCACTTTGTTTTTATTATTATTACATCAGCTCCACTTCAGATCAGTACTCTTGCCTGGAGAATCCCATGGACGGAGGAGCCTGGTGGGCTGCAGTCCATGGGGTCGCAAAGAGTAGGACACGACTAAGCTACTTCCCTTTCACTTTTCACTTTCATGCATTGGTGAAGGAAATGGCAACACACTCCAGTGTTCTTGCCTGGAGAATCCCAGGGACAGGGGAGCCTGGTGGGCTGCCGTCTATGGGGTCGCACAGAGTCGGACACGACTGAAGCGACTTAGCAGCAGCAGCCACTTCAGATCATGAGGCATTAGATCCCGGAGTCTGGGGACTCCTGTTCTAGAGGAAGGTAATCTAGAAAAGGGAATTTTGATCACACTCTCTCTTTGATTAAAACTCTCCAGTAGTTATCCATTTCTTTTAATATAAAACCCCAAATCTTTAAGATGATCTTCAAGGTCTGTCTAGACCTGACCTGAAACTACTTCTCAAGCCTCACCCTCCATGTATCCCCTTTCCCCTCCCTCACTTTGGTGTCTTAGCCACCCCAGCCCTCTGTTCTCCCATCTGCCACAAGGTTTTGGGTGCTTTCTCTGTCTGGAGCACTCATCTTTTCTATCCTGTCCTCAGCCTTGCCTAGATTTAGGCTTAATTGTCATTCCCTTGGGGAAGTCTTTCCTGATGGAGCCAAATTCCTCTACTAAGTGTGTTTATAAGCATCACTGACTCAATTGACATAACTTGACTGACATGAACTTGAGAAAAGTCTGGGAGCTAGTGAAGGACAGGGAAGCCTAGTGTGCTGCAGTCCATGGGGTTGCAAAGAGTCAAACATGACTTAGTGACTGAACAACAACAACAAGATGTTTACACAGTCGGAGGTGGCATCTATTTTCACAATCATTTAGTAAATGTCTGCAACCTCTACTGTAGAGTGGTCCTCAGAAACATGGCAATCAGGTCTTCTGCACTTCAGCATCTGGCATCATTCCTATCACCTATCATATCCTAGCACTTGTGTATGCTTAGTCGCTCAGTGGGATCCTACTCTTTGTGACCCTTTCGACTATAGCCCATCACACTCCTTGTCCATGGGATTTACCAGGCAAGAATACTGGAGTGGTTGCCATTTCCTTCTCCAGGGGATCTTCCTGACCAAGGGATTGAACCCGTGTCTCTAGTGTCTCCTGCTCTGCAAGTGGATTCTTCACCTGCTGAGCCATCACAGTAAATGTTGATTGAATTAATCACTTCTTGGTAGGCTAAAATGCCTTTGGGGTGACTAGAAAGTCAAGAGTATTCAATACTCAGTCCCAGTCCAGTGAACACTCGTGGCAAGAGCAGAGAACCAAAAATCAACTGTCTATTCTTGGTTTTAGTGTTGTTTGTTATGGAAAGCTGGCCATCCCCAGCCCCACCCCGACTCTGGCCTCAGTCTTCTTAGCTACAAAAGGCTTCAGCACTTGATTTCTCAGATCCACTCTAGATTAATGATTCAAAATTTCCTGAAAAGCTTTTAAAGTTCAAGATAAATGGCTGAATGGGAAATGTACATATCACTATTATGTCCACACTAAAGGCCATCACTTAAAGGGAATTGCTTAACTTCACGTAAACTTTCTTCCCTAGCATTAAGTTGGTTAGCAATTAATTGGGTTGCTCTTTTCCCTCCATGGAGGTTGTAGTGCTATCAGAATTCGCACTGTGTCCCAGGTCTTGATCTAAGTGCGTTATTAATATGTGTCATCTCATCAATTTCTTTCTTATGGCAATGTTATCAGTCCAGTATGATTATCATCCCCATTTTACAGATGAGTTGTTAAGTGACGTGACCAAGGTCACAAGCTAGTTTGTGGCAGGCTGAGATCCAAATCTCCCATGCATGCATGCCTCCTAATTTGTCTTGTCGTGTCCAACTCTTTGTGACCCCATTGACTATAGCCCTTGGGGCTCCTCTGTCCATGGGATTCTCAGGCAAGAATACTGGAGTGGGTTGCCATGTCCTCATGCAGGGAAGCTTCCCGACCCAGGGATCTGACCTGCATCTATTATGTCTCCTGAAATGTCAGGCAGGTTCTTTACCCCTAGCACCACCTAGGGAGAGCCCCTCAAATATCCCATGCTGGCTCTAAACTCCATGCTCTTAACCAACTATTGCACTGACTATCCTTTGTAGTCCAGCTTGGGAGGCACCTGATTCCTTGTGGAATCAGAGCATATTTTCACAGGCATGTGTTGTGACAGCACCTTGGAAACTTTTATGCAATTACCGGCATTCTTACAATATTTGTACAGTTCAAGGGGACATCTGCATTCACAGTGTTCCACTGCAGTTACTGAGAATGCTTAAGTTCTTCCAATCCTTTGATTATTTATGTCCATATAAGTTCCTCTGCCAAATTTTAAGCTGCAGGAAGACAAGAACCAGGTTTTATAGAGATGAATGTGAAGTTTATTTTCAAAGATCACAAACGTTTAGGATCAATCCCAATAATTTATTTCTTAATTTCCACAAATCAGGAATTTAGGGATGGTCTTGTTGGGATGTTCTGGCTCTGGGTCTCTAGTGGTGTTGCAGTTAGATGTTGTATGAGGTTACTGTTATCTATCTGAAGGCTTGATTAGGCTTCGAGAATCTACTTTAAGGTGGCTCACTCACTAGGATGGTAATTTCTCATCCGTGTAGGCTCTTCTGGGCAGCTGCTTGCAGATTTTTGCAACATGGCAGCTGGCTGGCCCTGGGGCAAGACATTCAAGAAGTCAAAGCTATGCCTCTTATGACCTGGTTTAGAAAGACACACATCATCACTACCATTGTTCTACTGGTCGCAGAGACCAGTCTGTCTGATTCATTGTGGGAAGGAACTACACAAGGACATGAGCATTGAGTATGAAGGTCACCAGGGGCTTCCATGAAGTTGTGGGCATTATTTCTTTTATGAATAGCAATCATCGACTCAAGAAATTCTGAAACCATTTCAGCTTCAAATATCGTGTTCTATCGTTTTCATTCTTACCTGATCATGTGTCCTAATTTAAGTTTAAAAATATGTTTGTGAAAACTATGGACAGCCTGGTAATGAATATATTAATGGTTATCTTCAGTTTGTTCTTCTAATGAAGGATTTCTTTATTAATACCTTTAGTGGGATATCTGTTCAAAGTGTCCTAGGTACATTTTACTAGTTCCTCATATGTATCCCCACATTTTTTTTATCTTTTTGTAAAACAATATTTAAATATTTACTTGGCTCCATTGGTCCTTAGTGCAGCACACAGGCTTCCTTAGTTGTGGTGCAAGGGCCTACAACATGTGGAATCTTAGTTTCTCCACCAGGGATCGAACCTCATCTCCTGCACTGGAAGGCAGATTCTTAACCACTGGACCATCAAGGAAGTCTCCACATATTTTTTTTTCCTATAAAGCATCATAGCTATACCTCAAGGCCTTAACTTCCTTGCATTAATTCATTTGAAATGCAGTATTAGTCTAGTTAACTGAGATAAATACAGTGGCAGCTAATATAGAACTTAAGGTGTTAAGAAAAATTAGTGCTTATTGTTTTGTTAGATGGTCAGACCCATCTGAGTTGACACCTTTGATTTTTTTAATACCTTCAGTTCTGATATAGTACATGCATGACTTTAAATTGGATATATCTAATAAACAAATAATCAAATGGATTACAAATAATCAAATATGAAATGGCTTTGTAAAAAAACTGAAATGCTGTATGTTTCTCACTTTGACAGGCTCAGGTTTCTGGAGCTGTTAAAGACATTTTTGCTTGTGTACTGATGACCATTAATTCCTTTGCTTTTTAGCTTAATGCCATTCTTTCAGTCTATAACCACCCCACATCCTTATTAATTTCATGTGGAGTACAGACCATTTCCTGATATGCCCATTTAAAAGAAAACAACTAGCAGGAAGGATGCTTTGATACAGCAAAACAAATACTCCCTTTTTATTCTATAACCAGCCCACTAGGAAAGACAGAAATCCTACATTCAAATCTCTATCTGCATTTTACTTGCAACTTACCTGCATGGCTGAAGAGGAAAGAAGAATCTGCTCATTCTGACTTGTTAGTTTGTCTGGAGTCATTTATTTACTGGAGAATCTCACCTTTTTACTTCAGAAGAGAGAGATGCCCCCTCTTCTTGTTTTTCTTCCTCCCAGGTAGACAACCACACAGGAGAATATGTGGAAGAGAGCATCTCAACTGTAAATCACAAATCATTCTCACTTTGAGACAGAAAAACTGGTGTCAGAAGTGTGAAATCGGAGGGTGATATTGAGGTGAGAGTAAAACGCACCACCTTCTCCGGACACGGACTCAGGGTGTTAGTTGGTAGGCCTCCAGGGTTGGCTGGGTTCCGAAGACTAAGAGCCATGGAGACATGGCACTTCGAGTCCTGTGTCCACAGGAGGAGGGGACGGGGGTGGATAGTGAACCAGGGCTACCTCAGTGACTTAGAGCACCTGGGATGGGAGAATAAAGGAACAAGAGACTGAGCCTGATCCATTTCCCCTCTGTCTTGCCCTTAATTCCTCCCAAGTTCTTCCAAATAGCAGAAACTGGGAAGTGTGACCTCTTAAAAGTGTTTTAACCACTGAGAACCTCCGAATTCTCCAGACGATAGACAGGGAGCTGATTTCAGCTTTTACAGCATCCATGGGGCACTTCTGGGTGTGTGTGGGGTCACAACCCTTAAACATATGGCCCCTTCTCAGGCAAAGCAAGCAATCACTAGGTCGTTTTTTTGCAGAGAGGGGGAGTGGGACGGATGTTATTTAGACCCCATATCCTTAGCTCAGTGGACATGAATGGACTCAATGGACATGAGTTTGAGCAAACTGGGAGATAGTTAAGAACAGGGAAGACTGGAGTGCTGCAGTCCATAGTGTCGCAGAGTCAGACACGGCTGAGCAACTGACCAACATCTTCAGCTTATTGTTCTCAGAGAGGCAAGACAGGCTTCTTGCTTTTCCAGTTAGAAGCCTTGAAGCCCCGCCCCCTCCCCTGCCCACCTGTAAAACAACACTGCTCAAGCTCAGGGATAATTTAAACAAAACGAGAAGAGAAGAAACTTGCTTCCTTTAACCCACTGGCTGTTTTTCGAGGAGACGGAGGTCTGCTTCTTGACGAAGCTATCTTTCTCACTTCCCAGGTTGGACCTCGTGGCAGCAAGATGCTCTGACACCTCCACCCCCGCCTGCGGTGTGGGGGGAAAAAGGCCTCCAGGATCGCCCCCCTCTACTCCCCGCCCACTTCTTCCTTCCTGGACTCCTGTCAGCCCTTGGCGTGGCCTCCTCTGTGAAGAGCTGGGCGTGCTTCCTGACAGGACCGAGAGCATTTGATGGTGTTTTAGGATTTCACTGGAAATATGTAACATTTAATCATCTTTCTGTAGTTTAACAACAAACCTCCCTAGCCTGTGAGAATCTAATGAACTGAATTGAAAGGCTCTGAAAAATCAAAACTTTCTGCTATCATTTTTTCCTTTGCGTCCCCCTCCCCCCTCCCGCCTTTAAGAGCAGACATTCCCCTCTGGTTTCTGCACATTAAATTCTGCCTCAGAGTCACCGCTTCCCTGGTGGCTCAGTGGTAAAGAATCCGCCTGCCAATGCAGGGGAGATGGATTGGATCCCTGAGTCAGGACGATCCCCTGGAGGAGGAAATGGCAACCCACTCCAGTATTCTTGCCTGGGAAATACCATGGACAGAGGAGCCTGGGGGGGCTACAGTCTATGGGTCGTAAAACGTGGGACACGACTAAATGACTGAGCACGGAGCCACCGCAGCCTCCAGCAGCCCCAGGTCACTGTTTCTTCTTCATGGGGCATGGGGGGAAGAAAGGGCTATAGGGCGGCTTCCACCGCCTGGTACCTAGACGGAGCCCAAGGATGCTTTCTGCCTGAAACTTTGCGCTGCTTACAGCCCACATCTCCCTGCTGAGTGCGATCTCTGCAAAATAGTGCAAAAAGCCGCGGCTGCTAAATCTTACCCTTTGAAGACCCTCACCTCCATGGCACCCGGGTAAATAGTACCGCTTGGAGATTTCAAATATTTTAGAGCAGACAGGGTGACACATTTCTTTTCATAAGGAAGTCATTTGGGGATGGAGCAGAGAAAGAAATGGGAGAGGCTACTGGAATCTTGTTTTTGCTAGATCTTTCTCCAGGTCGCCCCGCCCAGAGAACGCCGCAGAGGCACCACGCCCACTGCGTCTTGGTGGCTGGCTGGAGCGACCTGGAGCATCGCCAGAAACGCAGCGCGCTAGCGCGCTGCTGCTGACAGGAGAGGCTTGGAGGTGGGTGGGAGTTCCTTCTGGAAACTTATATCACCGGTTCTTCTCTGTAACCCGAGAGATCGTGGGAGGTGGGGAGGTCGGGAAGCCCAGGAGCGAAAAAGGAAGGGGGCACCCCCTGCCCACTGAGGCTTGGCCTGGAGCTCAAGGCGCTCTGAAATCCGATTTTAAAGTCAAGAAGCCGGACTCAGGCTGTGGCCATGCTGCAGTGGGTGTGGAAACTGGAGAGAGGAGATCACGCAGAAGGTACTCGGCGAGCCTAGAGCCCACGGATCTAGGCTCCTTAGTGGAGCCTGGGCCTGCTGCCTTTGGAGCACTTGCTTGTTAAGAAATGCAGTCATAGCCCCAGTCTAGGCATTCTGAAAGAGTATTAGTGAAAGTGTTAGTCACTCAGTCGTGTCAGACTCCATAGGGTCATACAGACCCTGTGGACTGTACAGACCCTATGGACAGACGCTATGAATTATCAGTCGAATCAGACAGTCCATAGGGCAGTACAGATCCTACGGACTGCAGCTCGATAGCCTCCTCTGTTCAGGGAATTCTCCAGGCTAGAATACTGGAGTCGGTTGCCATTTCTTTCTGCAGGATATCATCCAGACCCAGGGATTGAACCCAGGCCTCCAGCATTGCAGGCAGATTCTTTACTATCTGAGCCACCAGGGAATCCCAAAGCAAGGAATGACAATGGAAGCACCGGTGCATTTAACCAGATACTCAGGTGATTCAGGAGCCGGTAGTGAGAAGTTCTAGTAAAGTGTTGCGTTGGGGACTGCAGCTCACTGCCCCCTATCCCAGCCCCTACTCCCACCACCACATAATGCACGTGGATGTGGCAGGGGAGACCTTGAAGAAGGTAGGAGAACACTGCTGCTTAACAAGGGGCTGAATGTTCTTCATTTGCATGTAACTAGAAATGGCAACCCACTCCAGTACTCTTGCCTGGAAAATTCCATGGAAAGAGGAATGTGGTAGGCTACAGTCCATGGGGTTGCAAAGAGTCGGATATGACTTAGCAACTTCACTTCCCTAAGTACCAGGGGAAGGCAAGAGGTTATCCCCTGGTTTTCTAAACATCCACTCACTACCCCATACTTCAGGCCAGAAGAACCAGTGTGGAATATTGAGGGCCAGTGTGCACTTCCCTCTGAAGGCCTGTTGAGGCAAGGCTGGGCACCTCTCTTTTATGATGTTCTGGAGCCTTCCTTCTCTGAATGGTAGAGGCTGCCCAGGCCCATATGGCAGAGCCATATGAACTCAGAATGGAATCTGAATAAAAGTTACTAGTGTATGTTCTCTTGTCATCTCCCCAGGATGGAGGTGGTGATGTTAAAAAAATGCACAAGAAATAATTCTCCTGTTAAAAACAAGACAGTAATCCACAAATGGAGTCGCTTACGCTCAGTCCCATGTCATCAAAGGAAAGGAAAGGAAAGTCGCTCAGTCGTGTCCGACTCTTTGCGACCCCACGGACTGTAGCCTACCAGGCTCCTCTGTCCATGGGATTTTCCAGGCAATAGTACTGGAGTGGATTGCCATTTCCTTCTTCAAATTGAGACTCAATTACAGTTTTGGTCTCTCCCATAAATGGAAGGTTAAACCAGTCAATCAGAAATCATCTGGTCAGCACAAGTGAGGTCATAGGCCTGATAGACGCCACTCCCCCACCATATCCTAGAGGGAAGTGTGAACATGCATGCTTTCATGGGATTCTTCAGGCAAGAATGCTGGAGTGGGTTGCCATTTCCTTTTCCAGGGGAACTTACCAATCCAGGGATTGAACTTGCATCTCCTGTGTCTCCTGCATTCGTAGGCAGATTCTTCACCACTGTCATACAAAAGTCATACAGGTAAAGGGTACAGCCATCCAGGGAGCTGAGGTAGGAGAATGCTAAGTGGGTTGATATAAGAATTAAGAGGCTGGTGTGGTCAGATATGTGTGTATGAAGTTCAATGCTTGAGATACAAATCTTGCTAGTTTTTTTTTTTAAGATTTTTTTTTTGATGTGGATCATTTTTAAAGTGTTTATTGAATTTGTCACAGTATTGCTTCTTCTTCTTCTTTTTTTTTTTTTTTTAAAGTTTTGTTTTGTTTTGTTTGGTGGAGGAGCATGTGGGATCTTAGTTCCCTGACCAGGGATCAAACCTGTACCCCCTGCACTGGAAGGTGAAGTCAACCAGTGGACTGCAAGGGCAGCCCCCGTGCTAGTGTTTTGCAGTTTTTCCTTCAGTAACCTAAGCATTTATAATATAATAGGATGATAGAACTCCAAAGTGAGAAGCTACCTAAGAAATAATTTCTTATTTTAAATACAAGGAAACAGAGATTTAGGGTGGGTAAATTGACTTGCCAAACATGATGTCATTGGTTTTAGCAGAGCTGGAACTAGATTCTAAGATTCCAGTGTATTTTCCCTGACCTACAGAGTGCTGCCTCCTCAGAAAAAATGTTATTGTTATTTCAGCTCTTTATTGATGGCCCAGATTTTCGCAGACTGTGTTGCTTAGTGAAAAATAGTCTTGTTTGGTTATAACAGCATTAGTACAACAATGAACAGATTGGTACCATTTTAACATGGAATTTTCTTTCCCTCCTATCTCTGGCTTTTTTTTTTTCTTTCTTTCTCCTATCTTTCTGAGATTTTTGGCTTTATTACTGATTATTTGGGCTTCCTAGGTGATGCAGTGGAAAATCCCATGGATGGAGGAGCCCCGTGGGCTGCAGTCCATGGGGTCGCAAAGAGTCAGACGCTTTCACTTTTCACTTTCATGCATTGGAGAAGGAAATGGCAACCCACTCCAGTGTTCTTGCTTGGAGAATCCCAGGGATGGGGGAGCCTGGTGGGCTGCCGTCTGTGGGATCGCACAGAGTTGGACACGACTGAAGCGACTTAGCAGCAGCAGCAGCAGATGATGTAGCACTAAAGAATTTGCACGCCAGTGCAGGAAATGCAGGACACTTGAGTTCCATCCCTGGGTTGGGAAGATCCCCTGGAGGGGGAAATGGCAACCCACTCCAGTGTTCTTGCTGGGGAAATCCCATGGACAGAGGAACCTGTCGGGCTACAGTCCATGGGATTGCACAAGAATTGGATGTGACTGGGCGCATACCTACATGCACATTGATGCATAAAATAGTTCTATCAGAGGTCACCTTGATTTAAGTAAAAGTAAGTGTATAAATCAAGCCAGTCCCAGGAATTCCCTGGCAGTCCAGTGGTTAGGACTCCAAACTCTCACTGCTGATGCTGAGGGCCCAGGTTCAACCCCTGGTTAGGGAACTAAGATCCCACGAGCAGGAAAAAAAAAAGAAAAAAAAAATCCCACGGCCAAAACCAAATCAAAGCCAAAATCAAAGCTCCAAGTGTTGTGAACACTCATTCGTCGTCTTCTGCTCTTCGAATCAATAATGAATTGTTTATGTAAAAAAAACAAAAAAAACAAAAAAATGCAGTTTGAGGAATCCCTTGAAGTTTTCTTTTTAACTATTTGCTTTTGAAATAAGCTGAATTTAACTGCCTAGTTTTGAATTCAGTGAACTAGTTTGAGTAAATTGGAACTTACACACTGTGTGTGAGTTCACACACAGAGAGAGCCCACACTGTGCTCTTTCTCCCCAAGAGGAGGAGCCAGCATTCCAGGGTGGAGAGCAAGGTGGTGATACCCACCTAGTGCTGTCATCTTGGAAGATATAGCTGTCACTCTAGCAACATGGAGTCTGAAGCTGTATTGGTTGTGAGAGTCCCTTTCTCCAGAGACATGTGGGACATGAAGTTGAAGCATGAGGCACTGTGGACCATGAAATAAGGCTCATGAAAAGGCCATGAAATAAAGCCAGGCATTTCTTTTTAGAGCAGTCATCATTCCTGAGGAGTAAAAGCAGATCTTTCTTGCCAGGAATTACTTGATGGTGAAGCATCAAAATGAGAAAATGGCTTTGAAAGACTTAACTTATCACATGGAGCTTGCAAGCTGCCCAAGCGAGTCATCATCTCCAAGGCTACAACACACCATTAAAGCCAACATATTCATTTTACATCTCCACAATCAGGCTTGTTTTCTCCTCTGTTCTCATCCTACTACCCATATGGGGCCACATTCCCCATCTGTGTGTTCCTTTCATTCTTCACTGTTGAGACTTTAACTTCTGTGATTATAAAAAATTATCATCAGGATCAAGTCTTGGTTTGATCATGTGCTTTACTTTCGAGAGCACTCAACACCTTTTCTCCTAACATTGAGAGCTAGGAGGATGTGTATTCCACACATTTTACAGGTAAAATAAGAGCACAGGGTTTATAGCAATTAGTTTCCCTTGAGCTGCCATCTGCATGTTATTATTTTTTTTATTTAAAAAATTTTTTACCTTTTGGCCATACCGAGCAGCATGTGGGATGTTAATTCCCAGAACAAGGATTGAACCCGTATCCCCTGCATTGGAAGTGTGACATCTTAACCACTGAACCACCAGGGAAGTTCCCATCTGCTTATTAATGTCTCATGGGCAGCTGTCAACTTCCCAGGGCAAAGTCAATGTTCTGTTTTCCCTTCTCTTCCCTCCCCTCCTGCCCTTTTCTAAAGTCTTTCCCAGTCATTCCCATGTCAATAGATGGAAACCTTATTCTTCCTGTTTCTGAGGCCAAATACCCCTCATATCACTCTTTTATCCTACTCTTTACAAATTTCCATCAGCAAATCATATGGAATTGACCAGTAGCCTGCATCACCAATGCTACCTTTGGATTCTAGGCACAAAACTCTTTTGCCTATGTTATTGTAATAGTTTTCTGTGATGGTGGTTTGGTCGCTAAGTCCTGTCCGACTCTTGTGACCCCATGGACTGTAGTGCGCCAGCCCCTCTGTCCATGGGATTTCCCAGGCAAGAGTACTGAGTGGGTTGCTGTGTCCTTCTCCAGGGAATCTTCCCAACCCAGGGACTGAACTCATGTCTTCTGAATCAGAGAGTCTCCTTCACCGCAGGTGGATTCTTTACCACTGAGCCAGGAGAGGAGTATAATAGCTTCCTAACTGGCTCTTTTGTTCTGGACTATTTCTGCTCAACATAGCAGCCGAAGTGATTCTTTCTATATATACCTGTGTCACGTCTTTGCTCAAAACCTTCTAAAGCTCTGCACTGACTGTAACTACAAGAGCTTTACTGATCAGGTCCCCCATCTCTCTGACCCCTGCTTCCTTGCCCTTTCTGTTTCTACCACCATGGTTCCTTATTATTCTACAACTATGCTGAATAAGGTTTTCCCTAGAGCCTTTGTACTTGTTCTTTTTCTGCCTGGAATGGATTCTCTCATATATATTTCTGTGAATCTCTCATAGATATGTGCATATTATCTCATAAATGTCTCATATCTTTATTAGAGAGACCTTCCTTAACTTCCCTATATGAAATAACAAACTGCTTCTCCCCTCTCCTAAACCTCCTTACTCTATTTTTTTTTTTCCAAAGCAGTTATCACCCTCTAAACCTTTATTTTGGGATTCCCTGGTAGCTCAGATGGTAAAGTGTCTGCCTGCAATGCGGAAGACCCAGGTTCAATCCCTGGGTCGGGAAGATCCCCTGGAGAAGGGAAATGGCAAACCGCTCCAGTACTCTTGCTTGGAAAATTCTATGGACAGAGGAGCTTGGTAGGCTACTGTCCATGGGGTCACAAAGAGTCAGACACGACTGAGTGACTTCACTTCAAACCTTTATTTTTTTCCCCTTCTTCTTATAGGAGTATAAACTCCATGAAGGCAGGGACTAAATCTGGTCACTCCTATATTGCCTCGGGGTAGCCCGGCACTACACTTGTCCCATAAAGTACTTGTACTTACAAATACTTGTTGAATGAATGAATGTGAGTTAATGAGTTCAGAGATACTCCAAGATGGAATGGGCTGCCTTAGTAGCCAGGAGATCCCATCCTCGAAGAAATTTCCCATATTGGCAGTTTGATATAAATGGACTGAAAGATCACAGGAGTTTGACCAAATTTGATGTCCTTCAAGGAAAACAACATAGTGTAGAGTAGAATGTGTTAGAGAGAACTGGGTTGTCTTTTCCCTGATACTTACTTGTTCTGTGACTTTGGATAATTTATTTAACTTTCCTAACTGCAATCCCTTAGGATTAGTGGGGATTCATGTATTGCATGAACCCCTGGCATTTCTCACACCCCCCTCCATCCTTCTGCACACAACTCCCCACGTTTATGGCTACGGTAACCCTTTCATTCCAGTTAATACAATAGTCTCAAAATCATAACACATTTTATACATTTTCATATGGTGGTTATGACTAATGTAATCTATGTAAAGCAGTTGCCCTGGTTCCTGATACTTAATAAATTCATAACAAACATGATATATGATGATACTGATGCCCTTTCCAGCCTTGAGATACTGAGAAGCTGTAGGGGACCTGCCCAAGGCCACCTGAGTGATGAACGTACCTGTTGACTCTAGTTAGATCATGCTTTTCTCACCAGACTATTTGGACAAAAAGTTAGGGATTTCCATAATGTCTTATGAATGAACTTTTTGGCCAACCCTATATATTATCAGTTTCTTCACTTCAGGATTTCTTCTTTAGTTCTGGGAAGATTCTTGCCTCTCCTGATTTCTCCCTTGGTCTCTCGGATTGCTTTCTATTTTGAATTTTTTTTTCTCAAGCCCATCTAGCCTACATTGTGATCTTTGCCACTTACAGTTATTTTGCCTAATGTCAATTTTTAAACCAAAAACAGCGTCTCCTCAGATTGCTTACACTGACTCATCATTACGTGGGATGAATAGAATATCAACTCATTCACTCCTAGAGCTGATATATCTTCTGCATAAACTGGATGCTCAGTAAATATCTGTTGATAAGCATTGGTTGCTCAGGTTTCAAGAAAGGGTCGAGGATAACAATATTTGTCATAATAAAGATTGTTATTGTCAACCGAACATGTTTATTTTCATAACTTGAATATTTGTGGGCTTTTGTGTTATGATTTTGAGACTATTGAATCAACTGGAATGAAAGGGTTACAGTGGTCACAAACATGGGGAGTTGTGTGCAGGATGGAGGGCGATGTGATAAATGCCAGGGGTTCATGCAATACCTTGTCATGATGATGAATTTGAAATAAAATGTGAAACATTATAGCATATTGTTACTGAAGTAGTGGGTTGCTGAATGATATTTTCAGAATGATCACAGCCTTATCAAATTTGTGCATAAAAGAAAGGTAGAAATACACTGAAATAAACAGTTATCTCATGGTCAAAATGTGGGTGAGTATTCTACAAGGAATATTTGTTGTATTTTGAATTTGAAAATGAAAATATCCTTTCATTAAAAAAAAAAGAAGAGTCCTGTAGGCTTTCCTCTCATGGAGATAAATCACTTCTCTGAGCTTCTGTTTTGTGCAAATTGAAAAGAGAAATCACAACATCTGTTCTACACATGTGAAGTTTAAGCAGGATGATGTATCTGCAATTGCTTTTTAAACTATAGAGAAATGTATGCTTTCAGATGATTTAATTATTGGCCTTGCTGTTGAGACTCAGGTGAACAGCTATCTTTGATGTGGTTCTTGCCCAGAATATCTTCTGTCTGTCTTTTTTGGGGTAGAAATACTCAAGTCTCATTTACTGCTCGAGTGACCACACTGCATGTGCTCACGTGAAAAAGGAAAATCTGGAATGAGAAAATACTACTGTTTTTGGTGCAGTGGTAACAATGTAGGAGATGCAAGAGAAGTGGGCTCGATCCCTGGTTGGGAAGATCCCCTGCAGGAGGGCATGGCGACAACATTCCAGTATTCTTGCCTGGAGAATCCCATGGAGAGAGGAGGCTGACAGGCTACAGTCCATGGGGTTGCAAAGCACTGGCCATGACTTAGCGACTGAGCACACGTGATCACGATTGGTTTCAGCAAGATTTTCGTTTTCCTGGCATATTAGTCCTTGAAAGATTCCTGCTTGAGCATTATTTCAAGTAGGTAAAACTGTGAATTTTGCATCTGTTATCTCTGGCCCTCCTGTCCTTGACAGTGCTGCTGTGTCCTGATTACTTACTGTTTGGTCACTGAGTCCGACTCTTTGTGACCCAGTGGACTGCAGTCTGCCAGGCTCCTCTGTCCATGGGATTCTCCAGGCAAGAATTCCAGAGTAGGTTGCCATTTCCTTTTCCAGGGGATTTTCCTGATCCAAGGTTTGAACCTGTATCTCCTGCATTGGCAGGAGGATTCGATACCACTGAGCAACCAGGGGAGCCTGGTTACTTCCTGTACTTTCATCCAGTTCCTACCAGTCTTCTAGTTCCAAAGCTGAACAGGTGCCCTCACCTTGATTCATGTGGGGAATAGCTGGAGCATCCCCTCTGTCTAAAATGGGAAGTGGGGAAAAATCTGGATAGAGGAATAGATTGATCCAGTAGTGAACTTGACGGTCACACACAGGCATGCATGTTCACAATTGTGGAACCTTTGGCTAAGAGGGGAAGAAGAAGGCAGGGACCTCCAATGGATGTGCACAAGAAGGAGAAAAGAAGTAGAAATGCAGAAGGGAAGCTGGGAAGGACTCTGCAGGTGTTCTCACCTTTTTAGAAGTTCTGTTTTACAAATCCAACTTTTGGATCTTCCTGGTTTATTGATCCTCTTCTATTAAACTATTAAATAGCAGATACATCGTCCTGCTATTGATCCTCTTCTATAAACTAGGCAGAGTCATTTTTTCTATATTTTATGTTTTATTTATTTTTTTTACAAAAATTTTAGCCCAGAAAAATATAAACAGATATAAAAGTCTGTTATGACTCCGCTTCAACAATGATCAGCTTACTAGTCAAATTTCTTTTAGCTAAACACCATTCCTACTCTCCATGCCCATTGGATAATAGTTAGCAAATCCCCAAATATCATATCATTTATCTGTATTTCAGTATGTAACTCTAAAATTCAGAAGACTCTTTTAAAAAGATAACCATACTATGATCATTTTTAAAAACTTCAACAGTGCTTCCAGAATAGCATCAACTAAGTAATCAATATCAAAATATCTCTGTTTCATATTTTTTAACATTAAAGTCACTGTTAACACAAGAGTTAAACTAAACATGCCCTGACTAACAATAAGTAGCATTTATTGAGCTCTAATCATACTGTCCTAAATGCTTCACAGGCTTCCCTGGTGGCTCAGACAGTAAAGAATCTGCCTGCAGTGCAGGAGACCTGGGTTCGATCCCAGGGATGGGAAGATGCCCTGGAAAAGGGACATGGCTACCCACTCCAGTATTCTTACCTGGAGAATTTCATGGACAGAAGAGCCTGGTGAGCTACAGTCCATGGGGTTGCAAAGAGTCAGACACGACTGAGCGGCAACCACCACCACCACCACAACAAATGTGTTACAAAATTCTATTCTTCAGTCCTTAAAATAGCTCTTTTATTGGTCTCATTTTACAGATGCAAAAACTGCTGTTCAGAAAAGTAAATTGCCCAAGGTCACACAGTAAGTGTACCATTCCTCTGTCAGTGTGTTCTCAGCTCCATGTCTCACCTGTGCCCCTCTGCTCTGCAAGGCAGGAAACTACATGTCCCAGGCTCCCTTGATGAAGATTCCTGGTAACACTGACCAGTTGGAGGTACTAGAGGTACTAGTGAAAGAGTGGAAAGGGTGAAGGGGGGCCCCGAGGGGAGAACCAGAAAATGTCTTCCTGCCATTATGACCCTGCTTCAGGCAGCTGCATCTCCTTCTGGATTCAGTCTTCCCTGGACTGTTCCTCCCTCCAGGGTCTCAGTTCTCACTAGGCTGCCTCTGCTGCTGTGGTTGTATCTCCAGCTGATGGCCTTGGCTTCTGGGCTCTGGTAACAACATTTACTTCTGGGTGTCACTCCAATTTCAGAGGCGATTAATGGGGTTTCTTTCCATTGCTTTGTATCTCCTGCTGTAGACTGACTTGTGTCCCTTCCAGATTCCCATGTTGAAGTCTTAACCCCTTGTATTCAGTGATAGGGTCTTTAGGGAAGTAATTAAGGTTAAATGAGCCATAAATGAGTGTGTGCTCAGTTGCTAGCTCAGTGTGTGCTCAGTTGCTCAGCACTCAGGACTCTTTGAGACCTCGCCAACTGTAGCCTGCAAGGCTCCTCCATCCATGGGATTTCCCAGGCAAGAATACTGGAGTGGGTTGCCATTTCCTCCTTGAGGCTGTAAGAGTGGGGCCCTGATCTGGTCGAATTAGAGTCCTTAAAGAAGACACACAGATGTGGAGAGTGGGCATTTGGACACTGGGCGGAAAGGGGAGGGTGGGATGAATTGGGAGAGTAGAATTGACCTATATACAGTACCATGTATGGTATAGATAGCTCACGGGAAGGTGCTGTGTAGCATAGGGAGCTCAGTTCAATGCTCTGTGGGGACCTAGGTGGGTGAGATGGAGGGGTGGGAGGGAAATCCAAGAGGGAGAGGATATATGTATACATATAGCTGATTCACTTCATTGTACAGCAGAGACTAACATAATTGTAAAGAATTATATTCCAATCAAAAAAGAGAGAAGAGATAGGAAAAGGCTGTCTATTCCCTGCCTGTAAGGAAGAAAGTGACTATCTGTAAGGTAACCAGGAAGGGAGATCTCATCAGAACACAACAATGTTGCCATCCTGATCTTGGATTTCTGGCCTCTAGAACTGTGAGAAAATAAGTTTCTGTTTTTCAAGCCACCAAGCCTATGCTATGTTGTTATATCTAATAAACAAGCTGACAAATATATCACATTTTGCTTCTTTTCTTTACTTCTGGGATGCCATTTTCCTGCATTCAACTTCTGCTTCCTGTTTGAAACCCCTATGATGTTTTTGTGCTTTTGTTTCCCTCTTCTGGCCCCTGACTCACTCAGAAGTTCAGAACTGAGATTCCAGCCAAGGTCTGAAAAGACACCAAAGTCTGTGCTCTTAATAGCTATTGCACTTCCTAGATTGTTTCGGTTGTCTATAGAGATTGGGTGGGAAGGGCAAGTAAATAATATGAAGCCAAGGCTCTGTGTGGGCTTCCCTGGGGACTCAGAGGTAAAGAATCTGCCTGCAATGCAGGAGACACAGATTTGATCCTAAGGGTTGAGAAGATCCTCTGGAGAAGGAAATGGCAATCCATTCCAGTATTATTGCCTAGGAAATCCCACCAACAGATGAGTCTGGTCAGCTACAGTTCTCAGGGTCACAAAAGAGTCGGACATGAGTTAGCAACTAACAATAAACAAAGGCTTTGTGTGGCCAGTGTCATCAAAACAGATGGAAATGGGAAAAAATTTCAAGTTTTCAGAGGCTTCCATATGACCTTTCTGATACTGCTTTTATAGTTACAAGTGGAGGTTTGAGGTGGGGGATGTTTGGAGAGGAAATACGTCGGTTAGCGGTCTTGCTCTATCTGAAAGTGACGGCAGAGACTTGTCTGCTGGTCCAGTGGCTAAGACTGCGCTCTCAATGCAGGGGGCCAGAGTTCGATCCCTGATCAGGAAACTAGATTTGGTGCAGCCAATTGAATAAATAAATATTTAAAAAAAATAAAGTGGTAGCAAAAGGGGCAGGGGTATTATATGCACACTACCTCTGGGATGTATTCCTTTCCACTTTATGAAATCTATTCCTCAATGACATGTTAAGTCTGGAACTGCATGGCAGGTTAGCTTGGCAGTGAATTATGTATTTTGCCTTTTCTGAGAGCACATAGTATTTTGAATGTTAATGTGGGCAAGGGACACGTTTTTAATGTTGTTTACTTTTCTCATTCTTTGTCAAGTCTTTCTCCTTTTTCCATTAAGAGTTTACTTCTTTCTACCAAATTGGTGGAGAAGGTAGATACTTTGGGAGCTTTCACTTTTCTTCCCTGGATCTTATATGTTGGTTGCGTCTCTTAATGAGGATGTTGAGATCCACGTGTCTTCCTGAGAACTGCAAGCAAATTTCTCACCAAGAATATGAGCTGAAGCAACTTGCTAATTCTTAATGAGAAAGTGATCACTTTAGAAACACTGGTGGCTGTTCATTGGGTGGCTGATGAATAAAAAATGGGCATCAGCTTTCCAAATGTCATAGACACATAATTTGCTTCTAGTTATAATGGCCAAGGGAATGAGCTCAGTGGGTGGACATGGTTAACTGCTTTCACAGCAACATGGTGATTATTAAGCTGGGCAATAATGCTCAGCAAAGGAAATTCCGTCTCAGGCTAGGATAGTAACAGATTATAGTGGGTGGGATGTGGAAGTGACATGTCCAAATTTGTCCAAATTTCTAACAAGTTATATCAAGGTACACTTTACTAGAATCATACAGAACTAACTAGATGTATGGAAATAATTTCATTTGGTACTTACTCATCTCCCTACAGCACCTGCCCCCCAAAACAAAGCTATATGCCTAAGGGCCTATGTCAGCGGTCAAAATTCCAATGGTTTTTAGAATGATCACCTTCCCCTTAAGTATTATTTTTACAAAGGGTTTTTGACCAAGTCATCTGTTAATTTTAAAAACTATGCTCCCTTCTAAGATAAAAATGTTAACTTGACTTACAGAAATGATTTAAGGAATATTACCTAAAACTAGTAATTTATTTAAAATATGATGATTTTCAAGTGATCTCAAATATGAAATTGAAGAGAACTCTGAGAACCTTGCACTATGCTGCTGAGCACAACCAACATGGATATGAGGATTTAAAGTTGCCTTCATAGGCCTAGTGCAAAACTGTTTCTCCTACTCTCAAAATTGTTTTAAATAATTTGCATCAAGAAAAATTTAAGCCCCATGATTATATAGGTGGATTATTGGTTGTCTAAGTAATTTCTATAGTTTATTGCAGTGCAAACTGCAATTATTTTCCACCCCAGTTCTCTATATGAACAGTAAATATATTATACAATGTATTATCAGAATACACTGAAGAAGGAATATATGTGCATATGAGTACATATCTATATTGTGTGCTTATTTTTGTTAACTCATTGCAATGCAGTCTGTATTGAAATAATATGTAAGGATACTAATGTTCTATTTGATATCTTCAAATTAAGTAAATTCTATACTATAGCTTTGATTAAATTTTAAATTTAATTCATTCAACAAATGAATTTGACAAGTTACTATGTACTTATTACAATGCTAGGCACTTTCTATAGATATTATCTCATTTAATGACCTGAGGAGCCATTTATAACAAAAATATTTTATTTATTTATCTGTCTGTGTCAAGTCTTAGTTGTGGTAGGCCAGATCTTCATTTGTGACATGCAAACTCTTAGCTGCTGTATGTAGGATCTAGTTTCCCAACAAGAGATGGAACCTGGGCCCCCTGCATTGGGAGTATGGAGTCTTAGCCACCTGACCACCAGGGAAGTCCCTCAGCAACCCTTTGAAGAGTATGTTCAGTTCAGTTCAGTTCAGTCGCTCAGTCATGTCTGACTCTTTGCATGAATCGCAGCACGCCAGGCCTCCCTGTCCATCACCAACTCCCAGAGTTCACTCAGACTCATGTCCATTGAGTCAGTGATGCCATGCAGCCATCTCATTCTCTGTCGTCCCCTTCTCCTGCCCCCAATCCCTCCCAGCATCAGAGTCTTTTCCAATGAGTCAACTCTTTGCACGAGGTGGCCAAAGTACTGGAGTTTCAGCTTCAGCATCAGTTCTTCCAAAGAAATCCCAGGGCTGATCTCCTTCAGAATGGATTGGTTGGATCTCCTTGCAGTCCAAGGGACTCTCAAGAGTCTTCTCCAACGCCACAGTTCAAAAGCATCAGTACTTTGGTGCTCAGCCTTCTTCACAGTCCAACTCTCACATCCATACATGACTACTGGAAAAACCATAGCCTTGACTAGATGGACCTTAGTTGGGAAAGTAATGTCTCTGCTTTTCAATATGCTGTCTAGGTTGGTCATAACTTTTCTTCCAAGGAGTAAGCGTCTTTTAATTTCATGGCTGCAGTCATCATCTGTAGTGATTTTGGAGCCCCAAAAAATAAAGTCTGACACTGTTTCCACTGTTTCCCCATCTATTGCCCATGAAGTGATGGGACCAGTTGCCATGATCTTCGTTTTCTGAATGTTGAGCTTTAAGCCAACTTTTTCACTCTCCTCTTTCACTTTCATCAAGAGGCTTTTTAGTTCCTCTTCACTTTCTGCCAGAAGGGTGGTGTCATCTGCATAGCTGAGGTTATTGATATTTCTCCCAGCAATCTTGATTCCAGCTTGTGCTTCTTCCAGCCCAGCAATTCTCATGATGTACTCTGCATAGAAGTTAAATAAGCAGGGTGACAATATACAGCCTTGACGTACTCCTTTTCCTATTTGGAACCAGTCTGTTGTTCCATGTCCAGTTCTGACTGTTGCTTCCTGACCTGCATATAGGTTTCTCAAGAGGCAGGTCAGGTGGTCTGGTATTCCCATCTCTCTCAGAATTTTCCACAGTTTATTGTAATTCACACAGTCAAAGGCTTTGGCATAGTCAATAAAGCAGAAATAGATGTTTTTCTGGAACTCTCTTGCTTTTTCCATGATCCAGTGGATGTTGGCAATTTGATCTCTGGTTCCTCTGCCTTTTCTAAAACCAGCTTGAACATCAGGAAGTTCACGGTTCATGTATTGCTGAAGAGTATGTTAGTGCCCGTATATTACAGATAGGAAAGTGGAAGCTGTCTTAGTTTGGTCTTCTTTAACAAAATTTCAAAGACTGAGTGGCTTACAAACAACAGAAATTTATTTCTCACAGCTCTGGAGGCTGGAAAGTCCAAGATCAAGGCTTCCTGATTCTGTGCCTGGTGAAAGCCCATATCCTGGTTCATAGATGACTGTCTTTTCAATGCTCTCATGTGATGGAAGGAGCAAGGGAACTGTCTGGGGTCTCTTTAACAAGGGCACTAATCCCGTTCATGAGGGCCCCACTCTCATGATCTCATCATCTCATACTGGCCCCACATCCAAAGGAACACAAACTTCACAAACATATTATCTATCTTATATATATATATATATATATAATATATATATCTATATATTACATATATCTATATTATATATTATATCTATACTATATATTAAATTAGTATATATTATACATTAATAATATAGTGGACCCACAACACACAATTTTACTGTCTATTGACTCAGTGTCTTTGCAAAAGGGCAGAGGAGCCCTGGAAGTAGATGAGTTTTGTGTTGATTGGATAAAATAATTCATTTAAAAATAGCTCCTCTTTTCCTGTGGGCCAATTACATAAACCACTAAGAAAAAATAACTTGCTCCAAACTGGAACGACCAACCTATTTGTTGTGGAAATGAATATCCTAGTGTTTTAATACTGTCTCTGCACTGACTGGCAATAGAAGGCGGTGCTAGAAATAACACTTTCCTTTTCCATTGACTATTAAAGTTACCAGGAGAAAGTGGCTGCCACATTTTTGTACACTGCAAGCTGTTGTGGTAGAAAGAATCACCACTTATGTTGTATCTGGATGTTTTACTCTTCTCATGATGCAAAGAGTGCCGTTGCATCATTTTATTTAATGTGAAGAGATTTGTAAGCATATTAAATGAAAGATGCATGGCATAGATCTATTTTCTTTCTTTCAAGCTGGAAAGAAAGAGAATGCAGTAAATCCTCCTTATAAATTGAGATGGGCACGATGGATGGGTTTGAGGGGCAATGTAATAGTACAGGGGTTAAGAATATGTGCTCTGGACATAGAGAATGGGATTGTGGACACAGTGGGGGAAGGATAGGGTGGGACAAATTGAGAAAGTAGCACTGATGGATCTATACTACCATGTGTAAAACAGATGGCTATACAGATGGCTGCTGTATAGCACACAGAGCTCAGCTCAGGGCCCTGTGATGTCCTAGAGGCGTGGGGTGAGGGTGGGTGGGAGGGAGGCCCAAGAAGCAGGATATGTGAACTTCCCTGGTGATCCTGTGGTTAAGACTCTGTGCTTCCACTGCAAGAGGCAGGGATTGAATCCCTAGTCAGGAAACTAAGCTTCCATATGCTACACAGTGTGGTCAAAAAAATTTTTTTTTAAAGAGGGAGGCTATATATACACACACTCTTATAGCTGATTCACTGTTGTGCTATGGCAGAAACTGACACAATGTTGTAAAGCAATTATCCACCAAAAATAAAGAAAAAATATATGCTCTGGAGCTGGACTATGTGGGTTTTCTCTTTTAGCTGTGTAACCT
Organism: Oryx dammah; assembly: GCF_014754425.2. NCBI lineage: Eukaryota > Metazoa > Chordata > Mammalia > Artiodactyla > Bovidae > Oryx > Oryx dammah. The sequence goes on along the minus strand of NW_024070185.1, from coordinate 70,796,589 downwards.
AAAGAAAGCTTAAAAAGAAAATCTGTGCTTCAGTTTCCTTATGCTTGAAGATTGAGAGCTAATCAGCTTTAGGACTTCTTACAAACCTTAAAACAAAATAGTATCTCTAAGGTAATTTACTGGAAAAGTAGAAATCCTATTATCAGTGGCTTGATGTCTCTGCAGCCAGAGACTGACTATAGGCAGAGAAAAAATATCCTAATTTCCTAATAAATTGGAAGTTTGTGCCTAGTTTTGAATAGAGCCTCTCCCTGTCACTGAACATAATTGGAAACATGAATTTCAAATTGCTTTCTCTTTAAATAGCAGTGCAATAATTGACATTGACAACAGAATTAGTGCATTCTTCAAGGTAAGATCATTGTATACCAAGTCATGGGTGTGTGTGCTCAATCATGTCTGACTCTTTGCAACCCCCTGGACTGTAGCCCACCAGGCTCCTCTGTCCATGGAATGTTCCAGGCAAGAATACTGGAGTAGGTTGCCATTCCTACTTCAGGGGATCTTTCTGATCCAGGGATTGAATCCACATCTCTTATGTCTCCTGCATTGATTTCTTTACCCTTGAACCACCAGGGAAACCCCTTACCCGAGCCATAGTCCACAGTAAAATATTGTTAAATTTAGGAATCAACTGAGCAGTTTGATATTTAGAAATGTCTTCTTGGCTTATCAAGGGTATGTTGTTCTGTTATTTTTAAAGAGGGCAAAACAATGGTCTGTTTTTTGGAATATTTAGAAATATTATTAAATTCTTTCCTTCTCAGAAAAGAAAATGAGATGATTAAAAATAAAATTATGAGCTGAAGGAATGTGTCTAGAGCTGAACTTTGGGTGGGTGGTCGGGTGTTTGTTGATTGATCCTGTCATTTTTAGACAGCATATGCTACACAAAGGGGTTTCTAAACTCACGAGGTAGCACTGTTATGAGAGTTTTAGGTGTAGACAGATGGAGATTTTTATAGCAGTGGCTATATATTTAGTAGGTATTTTAAAATTCAAGTAGCCTCTTCTATAGCAAATGCTATGTTGCTTCAGTTGTGTCTGACTCTTTGCGACCCCATGGACTGTAGTCCATCAGGATCCTCTGTCCATGGACTTCTCCAGGCAAGAATACTGGAGTGGGTAGCCATTCCCTTCTCCAGGGGATCTTCCCGACCCAGGGATCGAACCTGGGCCTCCCACATTGCAGATGGATTCCTTACCATCTGAGCCACCAGGGAAGGCCCTATTCCTACTTTAGGCAGCAGCTCCCAGACTTTTCTCTGGGGAAATACTGCTATCAGTCTTGATGGGGCTGTCAATCAAAGTGCTTCTTCCTCTGCTGGTCAAATGCATGCTCTTTTTCTGACTTTGCAATGAAGTGACAAAGTCTCAAGTTCCATTAGCCGTGTGACTGCGTGATGATTTCTGCTATCTCCATTCCTGGAACTGTCCTTCCCACCAAATGCCTCTTTGACTGATCCCTCCATCCTAGAATTTACGCTGTATTTTTCCAGTATACTCTTTTCAATGTGTAAAATTCTACATAACTAGAGTAAGTTTTTCTGATTACACTGAAAAATTCTTTTTCACTTTGGATGTTATTGCTTTAGAAAAAGGATTGTATTAACATAAAACATGGTGGTTTTAAAGAAAAAATATGTAACTAAGTAATGGTACAAATGATATGCAGAAATAGCAAACATTGTGAGGACTGGTAAAGGACTGATGATTGGAAAACATCATTACAATTATTGACATTAGCAACAAACTTCCTGGATGTATTCTGGGATTAAAACAGATATCTTGGAGAGCCATTAAAGAGATCATCCTGGATTGTATTATTGGGATGATCCTTATTGATAAGAAAAGAAAGACAGACTTGGAACAAATATATTTTTAGTGGTTTTAAAGGTCTATAACAGATATATTTTGAAAAAGGTGTGGTATTATTTCCATGGTCAAGATGAGACCTTTAAATTTTTTCTAACTTAATTTTTATTTTTTTCCCAGGACTTAAAACAACCCCCTCCCTCCAAACTAAAAACATTTACTGCTCATATCAGAGAATCCTGTTTACTTTTCCTAGGTGGAATATTTTAATTGGGACTTTATTTCCCCCAATTAGGAAAACACTGTAAGTATAAACCTCTATTGACCAAATTAAGAATCAGTGCTGCAGATAAGCATGTGTGTGTACCAGAATCATGCATTTGAGGCTGGGTGTTTCCTGTTAAGACTGTTAGAGGTTCCAGTCCTGCTTCTTCTGAACACATTTATATAAATGCAGTGAGGTCCTTTTGCCCCAACTCCAAGGAGCAAGTTAAGACTCTTTTCTTGCCCCTCCTACCTTGATGTTTTCTGAGTTCCATCAGAACACCTGAAGATGGAAGACTTCCATGCCCCTATTTTTATGTTTTTACAGATGCATTTTTTCAGCAGTTTTTCCAGTAACCCACTCTCAGGGAAATAGTGATAAGAAATGCAAGTCGTTCATAAGCCTCCCAAAATATTCTGCTTTAGGGAAAGAAGGGTCAGGCTGTGGAGAATTCACTTCAAATGACACAACCCGAAGCAATTGACTATGTTTCCAATATGACCTTTATTGAGCAAGTACTGCTGTGACGTTTAACATCAATCAACTAAAAGTTGCAAACTGTGCATGTCAACGAGGTTCTCCCATGAACAAAAGTCCTTTTCAAATGCACCAGTGAGGTAAACATAATTATTCATATATAGCTTTCTTAAGGCTAAGAGAGTCCTGTGTTTCATTTATTATTTTTGGCTCAGTTGGTTCTTTGCATAATACACCTCAAGACATTCCCCGAGTGCCCCCCTTCCAACAGCTTAGGAAATTGGCCAATTCCCCAGGAACATACAGTTATCATGCATTTGAATCACCCAAAGACTGGGAGTGGGGAGCACCCTGAGCTTGCATGCAGGTCCTTCATATTGCACAAAGTAAAATACAATGTCTGGAGCCCCCATGGGAGAACCCGTTCTGTTTTGAAGCTGTCAATCACATGCATTTTTGAAATTGTCATATGGCTTAACCTTTTGCGATGGACTCAAATATTAGTCACTCTGGGTGACCTCCTTTACTATGGCGTGTGAAGTGACTTTCTCTACCTTTTTAGTAGACACTAGTTTCTCCTCAAAGGTCTCTTCATGCTCTTCGACCTTTTGAGTGACGGTTACAGATTTGGTGATATACTTGGTAGCACCATCTCCCCCCTCACTGGTGATTTTTTCTACCATTTTGGTTACCACCACTTTCTCCTCACTTTTATCACCGCCCTTCTTTTCATCCGCTGGGCTCACATCTAGCCCGTTGGTGACGACTCCTTTCTCCTCTTCTCCCCCACTGCCTTTCTCCTTAGTTTCCTGTTCTTCCTCCTTCCCCTCCACCTCCCCATTGATGGCTATGTCTTCCTTCCTGGATTCCTTCAAACCTCCCTCCTCCTTCCCTCCCACCTCTTCCACTTTCTCCTTCTCCTTCTCTTTCTCCTGTGGCTTCTCCTCTTTGGCTTCCTTCTCGGGGCTCACCTTTACTGGTTTGGCGGGCACCTCCTCCTTCACTGGGGATTCAGCCTTCTTCTTCTCTGGCACATCCTTTGCCTTCTCCTCCTTTTTCTCTGCCTTCTCTTCCTTGGGAGATTCCTTTGCTTCTTTCTTTTCTTCTTCCACCTTCTCCTTCTGTTCTCCTTTCTCAGCTCCAGCTTCTGCTTTGGGTTTCACTTCCTCCACGGGTGATTTTGCCGCTGGGGACTTTGCCATCGGGGACTTTGCCTCTGGGGACTTGGCCGCCGGGGATTTTGCTGTTGGGGACTTTGCCATCGGGGACTTTGCCTCTGGGGACTTGGCCGCCGGGGATTTTGCCGCTGGGGACTTTGCCATCGGGGACTTTGCCTCTGGGGACTTGGCCGCCGGGGACTTTGCTGTTGGGGACTTGGCTGCCGGGGACTTTGCCGTGGGGGACTTGGCCTCTGGGGACTTGGCCACCGGGGACTTTGCCGTCGGGGACTTGGCCGCCGGGGACTTGGCTTCCTCCGGCTTCTCCACCTTGGCTTCTGCCACCAGCTTCTCCTTTGGAGCCACTTCTTCGGCCTTTTCCTCCGTTTTCTTTTCCTCCTTAGCTTCGGCAGCGGCTTCCTCTCCTTCCCCCTCAGCCTCTGTTTCTCCTTCCTCTTCTTGCTCACCTTCCTCTTTTTCGCTAGAACCTTCCTTCTCAGATCCTCCTTCCTCAGCTTGGTCTGACTTAGCAGCCTCCTCTTCCTCTTCCTCTTGACCCTCTTCCTCCTCCTTTTCTCCTTCCTCTTCTTTAAGTTCAGGTGCAGTAGCTTTCACTGGAGACTTTTTGGCAGCAACAACTTCTTCTTCGGCTTCTTTCTCCTCCTTTTCTTCAGCCTCCTCTTCCTTGACCTCCTCTTTCACGGAAACGGCCAGCTCCTCGGTAGTGGCCGTCAGGGCTTCTTCCATTTCTGATTTCTCATCTTCCACCTTGGTTTCCTCTATGATCTCCTCAACAAATTTGTGTTGGACCTTTAACTTGGGAGCCTCTACCTTGGTTTTCTGAATCTTACTGGATATGGCGATGGAGGGCTGTCGGTGTGTATACAGCGGCCCAGTGATGCTTCCTGCGAATGTGCTAAATCTGGTCTCTTCACCCTCCAGGAGTTTCCTAAGGAGACAGTCAAAGAAGACAAAAGGTGATTAAAATCTCACTGGGCCTTGTGACCTTCATTACAGTATGTGTAAGGTGGTATGTGTAAGGATACCTTTGAATAAACAGAATCACATGACATAATACTTTCATTTCACTAGTCCACTGTGTCATATTAAATGACAGAGAAGGATCTTCAGGGACAATCAGCCAGTCACTAACCACACCCAAAGTCCACTCCCTACCCCTAACTACTAACTCTCAGCTCTGCCTCGGTCCTCATTTGGTGCAATATGAATATGCCGATAAGCTCCCCAGAGGCTCCCCAAAAGACCGTTCAAGTCACCTTCTTGAGCATTTGGACTTTCAGGTGTATATGAAACATCTTTTAACAAATACAATATTCAAAAAATTTACAAAGCTATTTAGAATACATCAGAATTCAGGCTATATATGTCATAGCTAGGTGATAATATATATGTATTATATACATTAGTCTGTAATTTTAATCATAAAGTGTCTATTTTATGTAATTTTTCACCTTTCCTGAAAACAGATGGCTCTGAGTTGAGTGCAATTTATTCTTGTAATATGAATGACTTTATTGGGGAAAATAAAACTGTTCAGCCAAGAATTTTCACCTATGAACTTAACAGCAAGGTGACATCAGTATATATATATACCTTCTCTGGATGTCTATCTAGATCTAGAAATAGAAGTCTGAATAAAAAATATATATTCTACCAATCATATTTATTCCAAGCCAGATGATGGCCATAGTAAGCTGTGACTAAGAAAGGGATAAATGAAATGTCCTGGTGTTTGTCCTTGACATCATAAAGTTGAAAAATTGAAAGCACTAGAGAAAAATATTTAAAAAAATTAAAACTTTTTATTTCAAATATTCGGAAGGTATTTTTCACTAAAATAAAAAAGGTTAAGCATATGCACTGAAGTTAATCGGGGCTCTCCCTCAAAACACTTTTTATTCAAATACATTATTTTAACTGTTTACTTTTTTTTTTAAAGCTGCATAAAAGTTGCAGTTTTTTAGAGTAACTACTTATTAATTAAGAAAGAAAACCAGGCACTGAGTTAAGATTCCTGCAACCTACTTGCTTTAACTTAAGTGGTGAAGGTTCTGCCAACATGGCCTCTGCAGTGCGGCTAGTACTTTGGCCACGTCCGCAGTGAACACCCTACCTGTATGCGGCGATCTCAATATCCAGAGCCATCTTGACGTTGAGGAGATCCTGGTATTCTCGCAGATGACGAGCCATTTCCCACTTTGTGCCCCGAAGCTCATTTTCCAGCTGCTGGATGGTGTCCTGAAACCGACACGGCCACAAACTCATCCTTCCAAACAGCCACTTCTTTCGCAAAACACTTGCTACCCCCTCCAGCTTCCTCCCCTCCCTCGACTCCCTCCAGCTTGGCGTACTTCGGGTACTACTGCCAGACCCCGTCCCCGCTTAAAATAAAAATCTAAGGAACTGAGAAATAAACAGAATCAATAAGACAATTAGACGTTTCCTGGGCGTGTCACGCACTAGGACCAGGGAATCTAGAACGTCTCAGCAGGAAACAAACATCCATGGTGAACCCCCACGGCTGATCTGGCCCTTCCCATCTTAGCCCTTTGGGCTGAAATCAATTTTGGGAATTCTTCCGATCGCAGCTGGAAAAGTTGAGAATACATAAGTTTCTTCACGCCTCTCCTAAAGTTGCTGCTTTATCAACTACCCCAATGTATACCTCTTACTTGAAACTCGCAAGCGTGCAAAACTAGAACTTCCGAGGAAAAGAAGCACGTTTTGGAAAAGGCCGAGGCTCTTAGAGCTAGGGATGGTGTACGGGGGAGGAGTGCGAAGGGGACGCGAAGGGGCGAGGAAGCTTTGAGCTTCCAACTTGGCTCTGCGGCGAGCGCGCGCGCGCGCACTGGCTAGCGGCCGCTAGGGAGCGCGGCGGAGAGCTCGGCGGGGCGCGGGCCTGAGTGTCGGGGGCGCGCGGCGCTGGCGCTGGCGCAGGCTGGCCGCGCAGCCGCGGTTCCTACCTGGTAGCTGCTAAGGTCGTGGTTGTGGCGCTCCTCGATGTCGCTGAGCTGCCGCTCCAGGGACTCCTTGGTGCCGCGCACTGACTCGAGCTCGATGCTCTTGGACTGCAGCTGGCGCCGGTACTCGGCGATCTCTTCCTTGGCGGAGCGGATGGCTTCCTTGTTCTGCTCGGCCGCCTCGGTGAGCTTGGCGTAGCGGCACTTAAACCACTCTTCGGCCTGGTGCATGTTCTGGTCGGAGTGACACTCGAGCTGGGAGCGGATCTCTTTCAGCGCCGTCGAGATGTCCGTCTTCAGGTAGTCTTTGCGCTCCACGGTGATGTGTGACGCTTGGATCTGGGCCAGCAGGTCGGCCACCTCCTCCTCGTGATTGCTCCGCAGGAAGGCCACCTCATCCTGCAGCGACTGCACCTTCTTGTCCAGCTCCACCTTGACCAGCGACGACTCCTCGATATCTTTGCGCAGCGCGCGGATGGCCGCCTCGGTGTCGTCGCGCAGCCGTGCCTCCTCCTCGAAGCGCTCCTTGAGCCGGTGGATGTCCTCTTCCAGGTGGTCCGAGTCCAGCTGTACCTGAGCCTTCTCGTGGTTCACCATCTCCAGGGTGGCGCGTAGCTCGCGGATTTCCTGGTCGTACGCGTCGCCCAGCTGGGCGTGCGAGGCCTGCTTCTGCCGCAGGGCCTGGATCTCCGCCTCGATCTCCTTGTTTTGCTGCTCCAGGTAGTGGACCTTCTCGATGTAGCCCGCGAAGCGGTCGTTCAGCCCCTGCAGCTGCTCCTTCTCGTTGGAGCGGGACAGCTTGTAGTCGCCGCCCGGCCCAGAACCGCCGTTAAGCAGAGACGAGGACTGGCTGAAGTCGAGGCTGCTCTCGGCCGAGCTGAGCATGGCGGAGCTGTAGGTGAGGCGCGGGGCCAGCGCGCTGCGCTTGTAGGAGGAGGACACGGTGCTGGGCGAGCCGCGGGACCACGACTGCGAGCGGAAGCCGCTGGACGGGGAGCCGCTGATGCGGCTGAAGCTCGAGCGGGTTTCGGTCACCCGCCGGTAGGCGGACGGGTTGCCCAGCGAGTCCAACGTGTAGCTCATCTTGGAGGCCTCGGGGTGTGTGGCTGTCACAGCGTTCTGCTGGCCTCGCTGCAGCCCATTTATAGCCGCGGCGGCTGGTCCCCGGGCCAGGGCCCCGCCCCGTGGAGGCGGCGGCCGAGAAGGCGGGGACTGCGGGCACCCGGCCGGGAGAGGAGGGGGAGGATGGGGGGTGAAGAGAGCCCAGCAGTGATTCAGCGCCCGCTCCACGTGGGCCCACGCCTCATCGGACCCTGGACTTCACTGCCTTGGGCCCGGCCCCTCCCCCCAGCTCTTCTTTCGGTACCAGACCACCTGTCTTTTCCCGAGTCCACCTCTCCATTTCTCTTCACCTTCAGATTGCATTTTACACCCTCGGTGGGAATATTCACTCAAAGTGCTTTCTTTGTTTAGTCACTCTCCCGCCGTTCGGGCAGCTTTTCTAACGACCCCCTGGCCACCGTCGGCCGGCGGGGGGGCGCGGCTGCACTCTTATCCTCATACTTTTCTCTTCTTTTGCCCTTTCTCTCTTACTTTTTTATTTACCCATATTCTGTGCTTAATCACTTCCCCCTGTTTTTGGCATCTCTTCGCCCTCCCACTTTAAGCCTTCTTTAGCTCCACTCACTCCTCCCTTCTTTCAGAGCCCCTTCCTCCTGGACCTTTTTCCCCCCCCCGGCCGGGCGCCCCACCTTCTCCCTCCTCCCCTCCCCCTTCCTCCCGCCCCTCCTCCAGCCTCGTCGCCCCTTGCCTCCCTCCCCTTCCCCCACTCCCTGTCTTAAAGCAGCCCGAGATGAGCGCAGGCCCCGAGTTGGGCCTAGAAGAGAAAAACAAAAAGACTTTGAGCAACGGTCAGCCTGAAGTCTTCGGGAAGGGGACAAAGCGGATGGGCTGGGGTATTTATTTGTTATAAAAGTGGGATAAGGCGCTGCATTCTGCTTAACGTTTGGGGGACGTCCGCAACTTCCGCAGGGGCAGAAGGTAAGGCGCTTGTGTTCGCTATGGCGCCGGCAGCACCAAGGACAGCGCCCAGCACGGCTTGCTGGAAGATTCAGCCGCCCTGGGGGTTTGTCGCCCAGCATTGCTAGTCTGGTTAGGTTGGCGGGGGTTTCCGCCCTGCTTTCTATAGTAGTAAATACGGTTAAAAGCCAGTTCGTAGTGACTCTGAAGGAGCCAAACTGGGATCGCACGTAAAGATCTCTCTGCAATGCAGGGTTGGCACAGAACAGACTGCAGATTTGAAAACAAAATTCTTTAAAGTCAGGTAACAGAGATAATATACTTGTAGCCAAGTTTGAGTTTTCTAACATATGATGGAAGCAGGAAATCAAGACATACAGGACTTGAAATTTGAAGGTCAAGTACTTTTTGGAAAGGGGAATTTGAAATCTGTTGAGATGAAAAGTCCAGGGAAATATAGTTTATGATAAGTTTGAGCAGAAGCAATTGCTTTGTCATCTTTCTGTTCAGTAGTCCCTGTATGTAACTGCCATGACTGAAAAGCACTGAGTTAATTTCAAATTAATTGGAAAGTTCCCAAACGGATTCACCACAACTTTGAATAAAACCAGATTTTTTCCTTACAGTTAGATTTTAGTGACTGATTTGCTATAGACTATCTATATTTTTAAACATGTTTACTTAAATAAGAAACCTACACAGACTTCCTGCTGTCTGGTTCGCTGCTAACTGTTAAAATGTCCCTTTATTTTGCATTGTGCTTTGGGGGTAATTCAGAGTAAAAAAAGTTCAGAATACTGCAAGACAAAGTGAAGTGTAGAATGCCAGTTCAATAACCATGCTTGCTGGGACCACAGGCATAAGTGACTGCCTGCAAAATGCTTGCTAAGAACAAACCCATTGCTTGTGAAAAGTCGAGACCCCAGACTTCAGTGTATTTTGTTTCACAGCATGCTTTTTCTAGTCCTTGTTTTATTAAGTGATGAGGTCCTCTTAGTAAGTAATCAGAAAAATCTTAGGTTTCTGGAGGTTTTTACTTTTATAAAATCTCTTGGTCTTTTTGTATTTTAAAATAGAATGGGTTAATTCAGGGAATTTCTTTTGGCATATTAATGTGAAACTGCAGCACTGCAGGCTCTGTGAGGAGAGGGTGTTCTGGTTTGCTAAGAGAGAGGTTATCTTTCAAGCAAAGAGAGCCTGTGTGTCAAGCTGTTGCGAGAGACAGGTGACAGCAGAATGAGGGGACTGACTGGTGACTATTGCAAGAAGATTTTCTGGCTTCAGAGGGATAAATTAAAAATAAAAAAAAAGAGAATTCCCTATCCTGTAAAGTACTGCCAGTCTCCAGGTTGGACTCTGAGAGGTGTCATCAGATAAAGCTAAGCACTACTTGTGTAGTAATTATGCTTTATTTATATACTTGGTACTTTCTTATTAAAAATATATATAAACCCTTGTTAGTTTCCTGTCTCACATGCACTGAAAGCACTTTCTGCAGTGAGAGCAAATGGTTAACCAGCAGGCGGCTGCTGTTAGTTTTCTTTCAGGATTTTGAAAATGAGATGACTCTGCAGAGAGAAATTTACAAAGGAACACAAGTCTAACTTCACAATTAGCCTGCTTTACCTTGTATCTAAGCTGGCTCAGAAACTGTTCAGCTTTTAACTGATGACAGAAGGAAGAAAGCCTTGTATACAAATGAAATAATGGCTAACTACTCAGGCTAAGTCCAGTTAGTGTCTGCAGCTTAAAATTGTAACTTCAGTGTCACAAGAAGTATTGCTCAGTCTGGCCATGAGATAATGCAGAGAATTATAACAGTCACCTTATCAAGGAAAAAATGTCCATGACTTAAAAAATACTTGTTCTGAGGACCTGCTGGAAACTATACTGTTCTGAGCCCAGGAAACTATACTCAGTATTTTCTAATAACATATAAGGGGAAAGAATCTGAAATATATATATATATATAATTGAATCACTTTGCTGTACACCTGAAACTAACACAGCATCGTAAATCAACGTACTTCATAAAAATGAATGAATTAATTAAAAAAGATTGATCCAGTTCCAGATTTAGCAAAAAGTTTTATTTTACATCAGACTTTTCACTTTAATCACTCTTTCTGAAGGTGACTTGAAGGTTATGCTGGTCAGTGAATTTAGTATATAAACTTTTTTTAAAAAAAGTTATGACATTCTTTTTCCCCTCTTTGTCTCATGTTTTTGAAGAACATTGACTACCTTAATATTTTATATAGAAAGAAATGTAAGCTTTTGCATTTTTTACCTTAATGACATTCACTAAGGCTACGGAATCTTCTGAAATTATCAAGAGAGAAAAGAAGCATAAGGAGTTATTTGAATTTACAAATTGTTGAGTCTGACAATAATAGTTTTATAATTTATTCTAAACAAGAAGTTACATGTGATTTAGATAAAAGACATTTTAAATGAAATTATATCTGTGTTGCTGTACCAGTAGCTACACTGTATTTTGAATCGATTTCTTTCCATAGAGAAATACACAGCATGCTATGTGTTCCTTCTGTAGGTAAAGTGAAAATGTTGACTTTGTAATTATGAGATGGCTATTGTGACGTCTTATCTAATGATAATGGAGAAATATTCTTTGCACAAGGGGTTTATTCTTTGGGTCAAAAATAAGGTTAGGAAAATAAGAAGTTGGACATTTTCTTCCTCCTTTGTACATTTCCTTCCATTTTAAAGAATATGTTTTTGAGACACAAAAATTTAAGGAGGATGTGAGGACTGGCCAACAAGCAAGATGCTTCGGATGGAAGACACCACTGTGAAAGTGGTGGGCTGAATCTATTTCAGACTAGATGATCTGGACCTTGTCCCAGTTTGCTGTGATGTCTTGAATCTTGTCCTTTTGCCTGGAATCTGATTCTAGAACTCATGATAAGTAATTTTTTAAATAAATTGTCCTTTGCTGATTGTTTCAGGGCTTGTTGATGTAGGAAACTCGGGACTGAGTCCCTTGGGGTGGAACACAGGCAAAGTGAAAACTATAATACTTTTTTCTACTGGAGCCTCGGAATGTCAAACTTGAAAAGGAGCCTGGACTCTTGGTCTTTTTTGATTTGAAATGTTGAAAGCAAAATAAAAATATCCTCAAGGAGGAAGCTGTTTCTTGCCAAGAATTGGGACATATATATCCCTATTGTCTTTAATTAAAACAATTTCATCTGAAACACAGGGTCCTTTTTCTAACACTAAGCACTGAAATGGTGTTTGTTTTGTTTTCCTGGACAAATATATATATATTTTTTTCTTTGAACACTGCCTTGTATTTCTGTGAGTGACTGCTTTTATGAAAAGTTAATTTAAGTGTATATAAAATTAAAAATATTTAATATCTTTCTGTTGTTCCAAATATAAGCTTAAGCAGTTTTGAAATTCTGTATCAGAAAATATCTTGTTTTATGGGGGAAAGACTTAGTTTTCAGCTTTAACATAGCTTGCTGATTTTCTTTTTTTCTTTCTTTTTTTTTTTTTTTTGCTGTGTAATGCCTTCACCTTAACACCGGGAAACAGTTTTGTGAAAGCCAGAAGAAAAGGACTTAGAATTTTAAAAAAGTATTTGAGGTAGCTTTCCTAAAAGTGAATCTAAAAATAAGTTAAGTAGATGCCTAATGAAATAGCATTGTTGTATTCATTTTCAGCATGCTTTTAATGGGTAGTGTTGGCTTTACCGATCAAACGGCAGATCTTGTAATATGCACTTGAATTTTTAAAACCCTGCATCGAATGTAACTTTGCACCAGTGCAGCCGTGTAGTATTTATGGTATATTTTATCCCTAGCTTACGAAGGCTTGTCTTAACAAGAGGCATATTTTTTTTATTAGAAACTCTTAATTAAAATGAACCTTGTAAAACTGAAGTAGATCAGTGATCTATTATCTTTGAACAAATTTCTGAGACGACCTAAGCCCAGGACATAAATTCAAAAAGCAGCCTCACCTAACAAGTCTTGTTGTCCCAGGACTGGATTCTTTCTCCATGATCTTAGCGGTTCTAAAAAAGCAGTATTCTTTCATTATCCTCAGGATATGGACTTCTTGTCACAGGCATCTCTTTTCACTTAGATTGTCGAGAGTCTCATAATATTTTAAAATACTTTAACTCACTTTTTTGGTTAAAATTAACTTATACTTGTAGAAATTTAAAATTCAGAGAAATAGTAATTGAAGTATTTTCTTCTAGTTTTTCCTCTGTAATTTAAATATAGAGGGGATATTTCTGTTTATGGAATTTCATACCCCGCTTTATAAAGTAAATGTATCTCAATATGTAACTTACTATTTTAGAGGAAAGAATGTGGTTCTGTCTTGAGATCTGGGTCTGGCTAAACATTGACTTTCATTTTCCTCTTTAAGAAAGGATATAGATCAAGAATGATAACATAATAACAATAATATGAGTAATAATAATAGATCAGGATATCTAATTGGGTCTGTGTATTAATTTCTCTCTTTCTCTTTCTTTCTGTCTGCCTCTCTGTCTCCTTATTTATTGAGAGAAGTGTCATCGTGAAGTTGGAGGCGGTGATGTGATAGTCAGAAATGGTGACCTGTAATCTGGCCTCGTCAGGTCTGAATACTGTATTCTTTGTATTCTAATGGTATCCTGAATCCCAAAGCCATCATCATCATAATCATCACCATCAGATTCTCTATGTGAATAACACTTTACATCAAAGAAGCAAAGCATAACTATGTTATCTCATCTGGCCTGAGTACCAGGGATAGACAGGGTAGAACATAAATTATTATTTCCATTTTACAGTTGGTAAAACTGATGAAGAGATTCGTCCAAGGCTACACATCTGGTAAATGATGGAGCCAAAACTAGACCTCAGATTTATTTATTTATTTACTTCTTTTAAAATTGGAGTATAAAGCTCTACAATGATGTGTTAGTTTCTGCTGTACAACAATGTGAGTCAGCTCTATGTATACATATATTCCCTCTGTCTAGAGCCTCCCTCCCACTCTTCCGATAGCAGGGCTAACATAAGAAAAAAATTTCTTTTAGTAGGGCATCAAATCCAGTCTCCACCAGCGTGAATGAAAATTAAAGGTAGGCAGATATTAGCAACATCAGCAACAATAACTGGTATTTATTAAGTGCTTACTAGGTGGCCAGCACTGTGCCAAGATTTTACTGGATTATCACACTTAACTATTGCAACAACCCTTTGAGGTGACACCATTATATCTCCATTTTGTGGGAAAATGCAACTGAGCACACAGGCATAGAGAGGCTAAGTGCCTCACACAGCTAGATGTGGAATGAATCACTGAATGTCGGACTCTGCAGGAAAGCTGACCCTCACTGCAGTGTAATGCTACTTCAACATCCAAACGGTCCATCTTAAACATTTTCATTTAAAACTACTTACTGTTAGATCATATTGGAAAAACCAAGGACATACACTATGAATTCTTTTGCTGCCTTTTCCACCCATTTATATAAATATGAAACATGTTAATATTTTTCAGATACCATTATTTCTTGCTTTGTGACTTTATTAAAAATATTAAAAATGAAAACTTCGGATTACTTGTCTTTTTTTCATCCTAGGTTACTTTGCTTCTATGTAGTTTGAAGGACATTTAGCTCATTCATTCTAGTCCTTGATCTGGTGGATAGTATCCTTAATCCTTTATCTATTATTTTATCTAGTATCTATAATTCATGTTTACCTGCACTTTTGGTTTAGTTTTTAGGAAGTTTTAATTTGTGTTATACATTCATTTATCATATCATTCATTTGCTGTATAGCTATATACTTACATACGCTTAAATTGAAAATCTTTAATTGTTATGTGTTCACTATTTTTTGTAGATGTGAAACTTTTGAAACCAAATCTACTTTGAGAAAACTAATAATAAGCATTTGAATTTCAGCAGAAGAAATAGCTTGACCCCACAGTCTTCATCAGGGAAGGCTTACAATGGAATGGCTGGCAGGGAAGCAGCTTTTTAAATCTATTAAATCAGTGAAGAGAGAGCCATGAATAATTTTAAGTGAATCTCTTGATTATCTATTTCATATACTAAAATCATGGTTATGTGACTGTATTTATATAGGTTGCCTGGAGACAAGTCAGCCTTAATCCATTTTTGTTATTTATGGGATAAAGTGTGCTCACTCACCCTTATTTTCATTTGTATAAATCTGCTTTGGCTTCTGCTGTATCATATAAGGTCAAAGAAGAGAACTATTTCCCATATTTCCTAAACAAAAGTTGACCTTGAAAAGAAACAACATGTATCTTGCATTAGTTATGATAGCAATCAGCTTCTGGATTCAGATTATATAAAATTATTAGGAACTGAATGCCTAGTGATGAAATTCTTCCTTAGCCACTGTGACTCAATACAGTTTGCTGTGTTTTCTCCTGTTTTCTGCCAGTCTACATGGTCCTTTCCTTCTGTCATGTTGATATACCTTGGAAATTTATTTTCTTGGAAACTCATAAGAGTGACAAGTGCGCTTTAACACAGGACATGTGCATGTAATGATCAAGGCTTTAGGTGTTTATTGAAGATCCCGCATCAATGAGAGCCTTCTGCTTCTGGGTTTCTGGTCTCATTTGTACTCCTATGACTTGGCTCTTGGAAACTTTCACTTTTCCAGATCTTTTTCATTTTTTTCCAGGGAAGGATTCTTCCTCTCCATTCCTGAGGCTATGTTTGTGGTCTGGTTAGGTACTACCACCTGCTGGACATTTAAATAATATCTCAACTCTCTCACTAAACTTAAAATTCCAAGGAGTAGATAGCAAGTCTTGTATGTATTTTCAAGCCCCACAATGTTTTGACTTTTCACAATGTATGGGTTTCCCAGGTGGTACAGTGGTAAAGAATCTGTCTGCCAATGTAGGAGAGGCAAGAGACGTGGGTTCAATCCATGGGTAGGAAAAATTCCTAGAGTAGGAAATGGCAGCCCACTCCAGTATTCTCCCCTGGGAAATCCTATGGACAGAGGAGCCGGGTGAGCTACAGTCCATGGGATCACAACTAGTTGGATACAACTGAGCACACACACACACACAATATTTTACCAATAATAGATGCCTAAATCAATGTTTATTGCATTAATGAGTAAATGAAAATGAAATTCTACATTTTTTTTTTCTTTCCAAAACTTGCTTCCAACAAACACCAGTCTCTTCAATACCAGGCACTGTGTTGGGCAGGATAAACATATTCTTTAAAAAAGTTAATTTATTTATTTGTTTATTTGTCTGCACCAGGTCCTAGTTGTGGCACATGAGATCATTAGTTGCAGCATGCAGGTCTAGTTCCTTGACCAGGGCTCGAACCTGGACCCCCCGACATGGGAAGTGTGAATTTTTAGCCACTGGACCGCTAGAGGAGTCCCGAACACGTTCTTTTTTGTTTGTTTTTGTTTTGTTGAGTGGCATGTGGGATCTTAGTTCCCCAACAACAGATCGAACCTGTGATCCCTCTGTATGGAAGGCAGAGTCCTAACCACTGGACCATTGGGGGATTCACGGATGAATGCATTCCAATGGAGAATTCAGGCACATAAAGACATAGTTACCATGGGGTAACTGTGGGGCCACTATCTTTAGCTATGCTGAGTGAGTGAGTGAAAGTCGCTCAGGAGTGTCTGACTCTGCAACCCCGGGGACTGTAGCCCGATAGACTCCTCAGTCCATGGAATTCCCCAAGCAAGAATACTGGAGTGGGTAGACATTTCCTTCTCCAAGGGATCTTCCCAACCCAAGGATCGAACATTGCAAGTGTATTCTTTACCATCTGAGCTACCAGGTAAGGCCTTAGCTATGCTAGAGATAAACAAAGTGGAGAGAAACAAAGTGTATCACGGGAACATGAGAGGATGAGCAACTAAACCAGTTGGTGATAAGGTTCGAAGAGCCTTGGGGAGAGCTTTCTGGAGGAGGTGACACCTGAGGTGAGTTTGGAGGTATAAGTAGTGCTTAGATAAAGAAGGGGAGACAAGCAACCAAAGGCACTGGATTGAGGGCAGGATCAGTGCGCTCAATGAGCTGTGAGTAGAATTAGAGGGAGCCTACAGCTTTGACTGGAGGGGAGGGAATGCAGCCTGGATAGAGAGATAGCGTTGTATAACCCAGCCTGGAGAAAGGCAGATACAGTCCAGGCAGGAAAGAGAGGGACAGGTAATCTAGGATAGAAAGAGGCCATATGGAGTTACTTGGTGGTCCAGTGGTTAAGACTCTGTGCTTCTAAGGCAGGGGGTGTAGGTTCAATCCCTGGTCATGGAACTAAGAGCCCATATACTGCACAGTGTTGCCAAAAATTTTTTTTTTAATTTAAAAAACAAGAAAGAGGACAAAGAGGCAAGGTGGACAAGATCAGGGACAAGTAGCCTGGGCTGGAGGCTGAAGCAGAAGGGAGACCAAGACTATGTAGTGATGAGACCTTTGAATTTTACTTAAAGCTAATTAGAGTCAGTGAAGCACTTAAGAAAAATTTTAGACAAATCACGTGGACAAACATGAGCAGAATAGTTTAGAGAATGAAACGGGACTGGAAGAAGAAAAATCTGTTTGCAAGCTATAGCGATCGTGCAGATGAGATTGGAGAAGGGTGTCAATTCAGAAAGGTGGGGTGAGAAGAGGCAGGGACAATGACAGAGAGCACAAGATTTGGAGAAACAGATGAATGGTGAGGTCATCCTCTGATTTCATTTGCCCTGACTGCTGTCACGAATTGCCACAAACATGGTGGCTGAAAATAACACAGATTTATTATCTTATGGTTCTGGAGGTCAAAAGTCTAAATTCATTCTCAGTGGACTAAAATCAAGGGGTTGACTGGACAATGTACCTTCTGGTGTGTGTGTGTGTGTGTGTGTGTGTGTGTGTATGCTCAGTCGAGTCCAAGTCTTTGCGGTCCCATGGACTGCAGCCTGCCAGTCTCCTCCATCCATGGGATTCTCCAGGCAAGGTTACTGGATAGGTTGCCATTTTCTTCTCCAGGGGATCTTCCTGCCCCAGGGATCAAACCTTGCATTGCAGGTGGATTCCACTGCACCACTTGGGAAACTCCTCTGGTAGCTCTAGGGAGAATCTATTTTCTTGCCTTCTCCAGCTTCTAGATGCTTTTATGTTCTTGGATGCATGGCCCCTTTCCCTATTTTCAGAGTCAGCAACAGCACATATCTCTCCTCTCTGATCTCTGTTTCCTCTCACAATTCCTTCTCCTCACACTCTGCCTCTCCTGCTGTACATGCTGAATCTGGGGTGTCTGTGAGGCTATTGCATGAAGAACTTTCCAGGTGTTTGAATTTCCTCGTCTAGAAGGGAAGACCCACTCTCTGTGGGACAAACAGTCCATACCATGTCTCATTTTCTTTATTTGTAAAACAGCAATAATAATGGTGAAAAGTGAAAGTTGCTCAGTCATGTCTGACCCCTTGTGACCCCATGGACTGTAGCCCACCAGGCCCTCTGTCCTTGGGATTTCCCAGGCAAGAATACTGGAGTGGGTTGCCATTTTCTTCTCCAGAGGATCTTTCCAACCCAGGGATCAAACCCAGGTCTCTTTCATTGCAGTCGGATTCTTTACCTTCTGAGCCACCAGGGAAGCCCGATAGTAATGGTACCTACTTCATAATGTGGTTTTGAGGATTAAATGAAATAGCATATATAAAATGCCCAGTGCCTTTGGCAGTGCTTAGTCAGTGACGGTTATTCCTACTACTATGATGGTGATGACTAACTTCACCTCCACAGTGCTTTTCATGGTGCTGGGCATGGGGTATGTGTTCCCCATGTACTAGGAAAGGTTAAAGACAAGTGTGTCATGTAACCCTTCCAGGAAGAGTTTAAAGACTTGTCAGAGAGGCAGGAATTTTTCCCTGGGTAGAAGAGAGGTAAACTGATGTGTTTTAGCTCACTGGGTTTGGCAGTGAAAAGAACTAAGATGATTATAAACCTATTCAATCAGAATGTTGTTGGGTACTTAATCTCAGGCAAATAGTTCAATGTCAAGAAAACAGAAACATTTATTTTCTCAAATGACCGAGTATGTGAACATATTTAACAGGATACTCACTCCCTTCCCCCACCAAGTTTCTTGCATACAGATATAGCAGACAGAGAAAATTGCCTTGTTGAGGGTAACACATAGTAGCTGATATAGGGCAGATTTGTGGGTTATATCCCTGGGTTGGGAAGATCCCCTGGTGTAGGTAATGACAACTTACTCCTGTATTCTTTCCTGGAGAATCCTATGGACAGAAGAGCCTGGTGGGCTGAAGTCCCTGGGGTCGCGTAGAGTTGGACACGACTTAGAGTCTTCACTTTCACTTTTCACTTTCATGCATTGGAGAAGGACATGGCAACTCGCTCCAGTGTTCTTGCCTGGAGAATCCCAGGGACGCATAGAGTTGGACACGACTTGGTAAGTGAACACACACACACACACACACACACACAGGGCAGATTACTATTATTTTGTTTTCTTTTTGATTTCCATTCCTTCTCTGTTTACAGTTGTATGAGCTACATGTTGACTAATCAAATGAACAGAACATGTATCTTTGTGAATAAACGTTCAACCTTGAGTAGAGATCAAATCTTTTGTCTCATGGCCATCAGTGATGTATCTGGCAAAGCACAAATCAGAAGTCCTGTAGACTTTAGTTCAGGAGAGGAAGCCTGTTTATGGGATGATGTAATATAGCCTGGTTGTTGTGTTGTGCTTAGTCGTGTCTGACTCTTTGTAACCTCCTGCCAGCCTCCTCTGTCCATGGGATTCTCCAGGTAAGAATACTGGAGTGGGTTGTCATTTCCTACTCCAGAGGATCTTCTGGACCCAGGGATCAAACCTACATCTCTTATGTCTCCTGCATTGGCAGGCAGATTCTTTACCACTAGCACCACCAGGGAAGCCCAATATAGCCTGGTAGTTACCTACAAAACCTAGAAAGTCTGGATCCCAGAGTTCAAATACTACCTTCACTGCTTTCCAGCTGTGTGAATTCAGACAAACATCAATTCCCTCCATTCATCATTATCTTCATCTGTAATATGGTAGAGACAACATTAGTAATCTCTTGTGGAGTTGCCTTCAAGTAGTGCACAATACGGAGAAGGCAATGCCACCCCACTCCAGTACTCTTGCCTGGAAAATCCCATGGGTGGAGGAGCCTGGTGGGCTGTAGTCCATGGGGTCGCGAAGAGTCAGACATGACTTAGTGTCTTCACTTTCACTTTTCACTTTCATGCATTGGAGAAGGACATGGCAACCCACTCCAGTGTTCTTGCCTGGAGAATCCCAGGGATGGGGGAGCCTGGTGGGCTGCCATCTATGGGGTCACACAGAGCTGGACACGACTGAAGCGACTTAGCAGCAATAGCAGCAGCAGCAGTGCACAATAAATGCTAGTTATGATTAAAAATGTGATTTACCTATGTTTTGGCTTTAACAACTTAGCAAATATTTCAGTTCAGTCACTCAGTAATGTCCGACTCTTTGCGACCCCATGAATCACAGCATCCCTGTCCATCACCAACTCCTGGAGTTTACTCAAACTCATGTCCCTCGAATCAGTGATGCCATCCAGCCATCTCATCCTCTGTTGTCCCCTTCTTCTCCTGCCTCGAATCCTTGCATTAGGGTATTTTCCAATGAGTCAATTATTCACCTGAGGTGGCCAAAGTATTGGAGTTTCAGCTTCAAGATCAGTCCTTCCAATGAACACCCAGGACTGATCTCCTTTAGGATGGACTGGTTGGATCTTCTTGCAGTCCAAGGGACTCTCAAGACTCTTCTCCAACACCATAGTTCAAAAGCATCAATTCTTCGGCACTCAGCTTTCTTCACTGTCCAACTCTCACATCCATACATGACTACTGGAAAAATTGTTGGCAAAGTAATGTCTCTGCTTTTAAATATGCTGTCTAGGTTGGTCATAACTTTCCTTCCAAGGAGTAAGCCTCTTTTAATTTCATATCTGCAATCACCATCTACAGTGATTTTGGAGCCCCCCAAAATAAAGTCTGACACTGTTTCCACTGTTTCCCCATCTATTTCCCATGAAGTGATGGGACCAGATGCCTGTATCTTAGTTTTCTGAACGTTGAGCTTTAAGCCAACTTTTTCACTCTCCTCTTTCACTTTCATCAAGAGGCTTTTTAGTTCTTCTTCACTTTCTGCCAGAAGGGTGGTGTTATCTGCATAGCTGAGGTTATTGATATTTCTCCCGGCAATCTTGATTCCAGCTTGTGTTTCTTCCAGCCCAGCATTTCTCATGATGTACTCTGCATATAAGTTAAATAAGCAGGGTAACAATGTACAGCCTTGACACACTCCTTTTCCTATTTGGAACCAGTCTGTTGTTCCATGTCCAGTTCTAACTGTTGCTTCGTGACCTGCATATAGGTTTCTCAAGAGGCAGGTCAGACGGTCTGGTATTCCCATTTCTTTCAGAATTTTCCACAGTTTATTGTGATCCACACAGTCAAAGGCTTTGGCATAGTCAATAAAGCAGAAATAGATTTTTTTTCTGGAACTCTCTTGCTTTTTTCCATGATCCAACAGATGTTAGCAATTTGATCTCTGGTTCCTCTGGCTTTTCTAAAACCGGCTTGAACATCTGGAAGTTCACAGTTCATGTATTGCTGAAGCCTGGCTTGGAGAATAGCAAGTATTTACTGATCTCCTATTGTATGCTGGGCATACAATAAATCTGTAAATATCTTACTTTATATTTTCATCAGCTAAGTGAGATAATATTATACTTTTCTTTCTGCTTCCTTTTTTTTCTTTTTCTTTTTAAACAGGAGAGTGAGACATACTGAGCTGAAATACCTGACTGAGATATTTGAGGTACTTCTTTAAATACAATACAGTTTTTTGATATAATCAATAAATTGAAAAAAATCACCCCGAGTCCTAATTTCTTTGCCAGTCTAATGCTTGAATTCTTATCTATCCTGAGTGTTTTGGTTTATGCCTTTCAAATCTTTGATTTATATGAAGATCCTATCAATAGGTGAGAATTAGAGAAATCTTATAAATATATATGAGCAAAAATAATGTGGGGTGAAAAGTTATTTATCACAGCATATTTCATATTAAAATATCTGACAGACAGCTTATTATTTATTTCTTGGCAAACTGCAAATGCTCCAGAAAAGGATGAGAAAGTCTTCTTTCCCAGTGTCATTTGTCTAAAATACTAATTGTCAGAATACCCAGAAACCTCCTATGCTTGCCAAAGCTTAATTTTTTTTTTTTTGTAATCAGAAAAAAATCTCGTATCGTGTAAATCTGAATGCAAATTGCCTCCTGTTTCTCCTGTTTAATTACATTATGTGTGTAAATTACCCCCAATGCCAAACATTTCTGCCCTGGATTCCAGACCTCTGTGTGGCAATTACATCTTCCAGTGCTTCTTGAAATTTTGCAGTAGCAACACATCTATAATGGCAATAATTAAGAAAACCGCTTGCAATGTGCTGCTTAATTTAAAATCTACTTTCCTGATTCTATATTTGAAATGTAATATTCAACCTTGTCAAGCTTTCATCAACACCTTAATCTAAATGGTTCTTCTGTTCGAAGCCTCAGGCAGTAGAAGTGATGAAGTTGTCACATGCAAGTTTCCCAGACTAAGGCTCTGGGAATCAGTGACACTGATGTGTCAGATGGCCTGGCCTTCCTTGGGTTTAGTTTGTTCCTCTGTCAAATGGGGGTAATATCTGATCTACCTAAAAAGAGACTACTTTTTTCAAAGGTTAAATGAGGTCTCGCATTAGTTAGATAAAAAGGCTAAGCTGATGTAACAAGAGATCCAAGAGGAGAGTGACTAAAAGGGCAAAGAAGGTTGTTCCTCTTTTCTGTACTGATCCTGGAGGTAGGTAGCCTGTTCGCATAGTCACTTTGTGGGGGAGCGAGGTGGTTCTGGGTTCCTTGCAACCTGTTTCTTTGCTACATCCTAAGGTCCTTGTCTGCATGGTCTGAATTGATTTTCAGCAAATCTATCTACATCACAGGAAGAGGAAAAAGTGACAGGATCTTTTCAAGTCCAGGCCTAGAAGAGACACAAAGCCTTCTGCTTATAAGTGCATTTACATGCCACAAAGTCACACAGATCAGGAAACTGTCAGAGGCTTTCCTGATGGTGCAGTGGTTAATAATCTACCTTGCAATGCAGGGGAACAGGGTTCATTCTCTGGTTGGGGAACTAAGATCCCACATACCACAGAGCAACGAAGCCTGCGTGCTGCAACTAAGACCCATTGCAGCCAAACAAATTAATATTAAAAAACCTTAAAAATATAGAAGCTGCCAGGGTAGCTGGCAAGTGCAGTCTGGGGATGCCCATGCTATGTCTCTATTACTATTGAAGAAACAGAGATTTGGTGGATAAATAACACTCTGTGCTACAGTTAGAACTGTTTGTGTGCTCTGAAGGTGAAAGTAAACTATGCCATTTGCACTTCTTCTATGAGCTAGCTCAGTACACACCTTGTTTTATTATCTCAATAGCTCTGCAAGGTAGATATTAATAACATTACACCACATAAGAAAACAGAGCTTCATAGATGTTTCACAATTTAGCCAAGCTCAAAGGGCTCATACTGGCAGGTCTAGGGTTGGAAATACATCTATCTGATGCCAAAGCAAGGTGTTCTCCACCACATCACGATTCCAACAGTGAGATTTTAGGTCTTCCCTGGTGGTTCAGTGGCTAAGACTCTGAGCTCCCAATGCGTGGGACGCAGGTTTAAACCCTGTTCAGGGAACTAGATCTACAGCCAGAACTAAACAGCTCACATATTGCAACTAAGACTCAGTGCAGTCAATAAATAAAATAAATATTTAAAAATAAAATGAAAGGAATTTCATATTTTTTAAAAATGTGAGGTTTACTGAATTAGAGGGCGTTCGGAGGGTATTATGCTTAGAATTCCCCTGTGATGATTTTCTGTTTTTCCTGAATGTTTCATCCATGACTCAGCTTCTGTTTGTGTCTGTATTAAGTGGCTTCAGTCGTGTCCACCTTTTTGCAACTCTGAGGGGTATAGCTCACCGGCATTTCTGTCCTTGGGATTCTCCAGGCAACAATACTGGCATGGGTTCTATTTCCTGCACCAAGGGATCTTCCTGACCCAGGGATCGAACCTGTATCTCTTATGTCTCCAGCATTGGCAGGCGGGTTCTTTACCACTAGTACCACCTGGGTACTTAACCACCTCAGATGGTAAAGACTCAGCTCCTATCCACATTCTATTTGCTAGAACACAGCTCAGTCTCTACCTCTTCGTGAAGACTTCATTACTTCCTCTCTTCTCTCCTTTAAGTTCTTCCAGCACTACAGTTGGTGTGGCAGGATTTAGTGATTGTCCTGGTTCCTGTTGTTTTACATTAAAGAAAGTGAAAGTGAAAGTCGCTCAGTCGTGTCTGACTCTTTTCGACCCCATGAACTATACAGTCCATGGAATTCGCCAGGCTGAATACTGGAGTGGGTAGCCTTTCCCTTCTCCAGGAATCTTCTCAATCCAGGTATCGAACCCAGGTCTCCTGCATTACAGGTGGATTCTTTACCAGCTGAGCCTCAAGGGAAGTTTAAGTTTTACATTAAACTGGTGGATAAATATTGTTCCTGCAGGGAAACTTCCAGTTTATAAAGTCAAAGATTACTTAAAAAAAATTTTTTTTTGATGTGGACCATTAAAAAAAATTTTTATTGAATTTGTTACAATATTGCTTCTGTTTTATGTTTTGTTTTTGGATTCGAAGCAGGTGGGATTTTAGCTCCTTGACCAGGGATCAAACCTGCTCTGTCTGCATTGGAAGGTGAAGTCTTAGCCACTGGATCACCAGGGAAGTCCTCACAGACCTTTTTTTTTCTTGATTCAAATTTACTTAAGAATTTTTTTTTAATTGGAGGATAATTGCTTTACAATATTGTGTTGCTGATTCATGTTGATGTATGGCAGAAACCAAAGACTGCTTCTTAATGCTACTTTATGTTCCACCACTCTCAGTCCCTAACCCTGTAGAACAATAACAAGTAACAGTATGTGCTTTATAAATAGACACATTGATTTAAACGAAATCAAAGAAAGCATCAGAGTTAAGATTTCCTAGGCTCAGAGGAAATAGGATTTTGACCCTTGTTGTTTCCTGGTCTTTTGATTGGCAGCTTCATTAGGTTTGCTTAAGTTTAAGTTTTGGCCACCTGATCTCCTGGGGAGAATCCTCCCAGGATGTTCACTTGGGAAAGCCTTCCTTAGGTCCAGAGTGTAGGTCAAGCAAAATCAAAACCAAGATGGCAGTAGCCAGGAGTCATGGTCGTTTCAGGTGCCTGGATTGTAATAATGACAACTGGCAGCAATGGAACTCCTGGCTTCTTTCTACACTTCTGCTTATCTCCCATATTTATGAAGACAGTGTACAGGCACATCACCTTTATAAGACAAATTTGAACTAGGACCAGTGAGAAGGATGGACTTTCCTAGTGGCTCAGATGGTAAGGGATCTGCCTGCAATGCAGGATTCCTGGGTTTGATCCCTGGGTCAGGAAGATCCCCTGGAGAAGGGAATGGCAACCCACTCCAGTATTCTTGCCTGGAGAATCCCATGGTCAGAGGAACCTAGTGAACTACAGTCTATGGGGTCACACAGAGTTGGACACTACTGAGCCACTAAAACATACATAAAATGACAAGGGTGATTATGTGTTTTGGCATTTTATATACAGAGTCAGTGGCCAATTAATGTTTGGTGATCAGATGACAGACTCGGGGGACAGTGAGGGGAGAAAAAAATGAGCTTATTTTTTACCATTGATCTCTTCTGATCAATATGTAGAAAACGGTTGATTTTGACCTTTTGGATCCCAAAGGAGAATTCTTATCTTGAGGTGACGTCTATACTCCATGCTGGGCACTACAGGCAATCCATCATTAATTTCATCGATTGCCCTTTTTGATTTCTGCTTGCTGCTGAGTAGGCATTGTATCTACTTTAAGTGAATTTGCATAGAAGGGGAGAAAAGGAAAGAAAAGCCCTTTGGTGATGATGCTTGCTGGAGATCCTTGTCGGGAGGTGGAACCTTTGGTTTTCAAAGAAGATCTAAGAGGGGAGGTCTTCCAAAGACCTAGCGGATGTCTCCTTCTTTTTCGTTTCTCCCCTAAGGGATATGCTCCATTCTTGGATGTCAAGAACAATTGCAAGGGGTCTGAATATGCATTGCCTCTGAAATCAAAGTGCAGCACTCCATATCTTGGCTTCAGTTTCTTTTTGGTTTCAAATTCAGTTATTTTAGAAAAGCCTGTGTGGGTTCTTGTTAGACAGGTAGTAAAAATAGCAACTGTGTCACATGTCATTTTTTAATTAAGATTTGTATCACATTTTGTATTTCCAAAGTGATTTGAAGCACTCAAATTTGTCAGTGACAGTGCTTTTATGAGTTGTATTTGTGAAAGTATTTTTTTAGACCCTATTTTTTGTTAGCCCCTGATTGGTAGTGATCTATCCCACTGATGGAACAAAATGGTAGAGTCTGAACTTGAAAATTTCTTTGAAAGATTAGCTGAATCCAGGCATGATTGAGACAAAATGATTTTAAGTAGATGGAAATTACCTTGCTCGAAAAAACCCTATCAAGAGGAGAATCCACATTGAGTTAAAACTAAGTATTTTCTTGAGTGAAGTCGCTCAGTCGTGTCCAACTCTTTGCAAACCCTAGGACTGTAGCCTACCAGGCTCCTCTGTCCATGGGATTCTCCAGGCAAGAATACTGGAGTGGGTTGCCATTTCCTTCTCCAGGGGATCTTCCTAACCCAGGGATTGAACCTGGGTCTCCAGCATTGCAGGCAGACGCTTTAACCTCTGAGCCACCAGGGAAGTATTTTCTTAAGTGGTTGAATAAAAGGCTGCTAAAAATGCAGCAATATGTCTTGGGTTAATGTTAAATACCTCATTAAAAATTGAAATGTAGAAAATCATGCCCAGAAATACTGATACCCTTTTTTTTTTTTTTTGGAATAGAATGAAAGTTTCAGAAATACAATATTATGAGTTATTTGTTATTTATCCCACTATTTCCCACACAGTTTATAATAATTCTCCTATAAGATAAACACTTTCTTTAGTGTACTGTTCCTCTGGTTCCACTTTGTTATTTCTTCTGGGATAAACTATAGTTCTCACAATTAAAAATTTCCTCAATTCTTCCAGTGCCTTAGACTGTTTCTTTGCCTGGTACTGATTAGGTATCTAAAATAAAGAAGAATCGCATCATTAACCCATGATTACTGGTACCTTGGCCCACATTACTGCTCAAATCATCTCTTAAATGATTTTGATCAATTTGGTCTTCCTAAACTGCCTCACAGAGATGTGTTCATTTATTCATTCGACTAATCCATGATCATGCTATGGGGTT
The DNA here is from genome assembly GCF_014754425.2 of Oryx dammah. Lineage (NCBI taxonomy): Eukaryota > Metazoa > Chordata > Mammalia > Artiodactyla > Bovidae > Oryx > Oryx dammah. Next base: position 70,769,423 of record NW_024070185.1, on the reverse strand, counting down.
CTACAATGATTAAAATCTGGGCTAGGAGTTGTGACCACTCCTCACAGGTCTCAGGGTGTAGAGTTAGAAATGTGTCCAGCTTGGATCTGAATATTGTCAGACAAATTTCTGATGATAAATAAAGGCTTGCCTCAGAGTGTGAGAATGACTTTGTACAGAGCCCTCCTACAGTTTTAAGCAACTGTTACCCCATTTTCACTGTGGTCTTTCTTGGAAAATCAGAAACAAATGAGACCAGGCTAGTATCTGGAGAAACCACAGTGGAGACAGACTTTGAAACAATGGCAGGTGGCATGCTCAGCAGTTAGGAGCAATGCTATAGGAAGGTAAATTCTATTATGTACATTATTTTTAACCCTCCAAATGACACTGTAAGCTCAGTATTGTTCTCATTTTATAGACTAAAATAACCAGGTTTCAGAAAGTGCTTTCTAGTTAATGAACCACAGAGCTGAAATTGGAAGGCACATTCTTTCTGGAAAACATGGGTTTTCATGCTGATTCCTCCAATTCCTTCAGGTCACACCAATCTGGGTAGTGCCATAGTGCATTCTTAAGCAACTGGAGCCTCAGCCTCTTTCTAGGTCTTCTGTCTGGATTAAATGATATTATCAAATGTGGGAATATGTGATAAGGGACGGTTTTGAGAGTGGGCTGGGAAGAAGTGTGTGGGGCTTCCAGCTGGTTTATGAAGACACTTACTCCTTGGAAGGAAAGTTATGACAACCTACATAGCATATTAAAAAGCAGAGACATTACTTTGCCAGCAAAGGTCCATCTAGTCAAGGCTATGGTTTTTCTAGTGGTCATGTATGAATGTGAGAGTTGGACTTTGAAGAAAGCTGAGCGCCAAAGAATTGATGCTTTTGAACTGTGGTGTTGGAGAAGACTCTTGAGAGTCCCTTGGACTGCAAGAAGATCCAACCAGTCCATTCTAAAGGAGATCAGTCCTGGGTGTTCATTGAAAGGAATGATGCTAAAGCTGAAACTCCAATACTTTAGCCCCCTCATGCGAAGAGTTGACTCATCGGCAAAGACTCTGATGCTGGGAGGGATTGGGGGCAGGAGGAGAAGGGGATGACAGAGGATGAGATGGCTGGATGGCATCACCGACTTGATGGACGTGAGTTTGAGTAAACTCCGGGAGTTGGTGATGGACAGGGAGGCCTGGCGTGCTGCGATTCATGGGGTCCCAAAGAGTTGGACACAAGTGAGCAACTGAACTGAACTGAACTGAACAGAACAGAGTTTTTACATCTTTATAGATACCAGGATGGATTCTCAGTACTTAATCTCAACCTTCAACTGCTTAAGACCCCTATAAGATGATCTGGCCAGTAACTTTCAACTATCTGAAACCAAATTCTCTTTTATTTGTTCATGCCACCATCACTTCTTTGATCACTCTTGCTTAAAATCTGAGTGTCATATTTTAAAAATATTTTGTGTATTTATTTGACTGTTCTGGGTCCTGGTTGTGGTATGTGGGATGTTTGATCTTTGTTGCTGCATGTTGGATCTAGTTCCCTGACCAGGGATTGAACCCAGACCCCCTGCATTTTGAGCAGGGAGTCTTAGCCACTGGACCACCAGGGAAGTCCCTGAGATCATATTTGATACTTCACTTCCTATTTTTTCTAATTAAAATTTGTGGTCTAGTCCCACCTTAATAAAGATAAGATTTCTTCTTAGACCTCGCTAAAGACATGTCTGTCAGCTAATAAACGCTTCCTCAGCATCAAGGCAGATTTGGGGCCAGAATACTGAGTATAAGGCAGTCTACCCCAGAGCATCTATGTCAATAAGAACGGGAAATGGTCTGCCAAGTTCTAGTCTCCTCATGTGAAAGAGAGCCTGAGTAATCAACTTCTTAACATCTTTTATATTTTCTGAGTCTGTTACTTATTATTTAGGGAAAAAAAAAAAAACCCACAAACTCTTCTTAATCTTAGCATGGCTTCTTCCATCTAGTTTTTGATCACCATCCTAGCTGCTTGAGATAAAAAACGTTGGACAAGAAAGCTGTGGTTAGCTTCATCTTGCTTATTCTCCAAATCATAGGATCTCAGCACTAGGGAAAAAAAAAAGATTCTGGGTAATCTGATCTCAGTTTATACAGGAGAAAATGGAAATTTTACATCATGGGTTCAAAGTTACTCACCCAGAAAACAGAATTTAAACATCCAAATGCCTGTCTTCTAATTCCAGAGGTGGAGCTTTATTTTACACACCACTTTTTTTTTTTGTCTTCTGAGTTGCCATGTGAGAACACAAAGTGCATTATGTGACTGAAGACTGCTTGCATGTATGCGGTGGATAAAAGCCAGAAAGAAGGTGCTAAATGTTTGGAGTTATATTTATTTATTATGTCCATTCATCTACAGCTCATGTAAATATATCCATTAATACCAGTCTGCTCATTTTGCAACAAATACGAGCACCATTGTTAATGGCAATAAATACTGTCAAGTACTCATTGGATCAGTTCCATGCCAGGTACTGTGGTAAGAACTGGAGACACAGGCTTGAGTAAAATTGAGCCTCAGTCCTAGCTCAAAAATTATTCCACATTTTCCTGAGTCACATTGATTAAGGAAAGACAAATCTGAATTTGTAAAAATTCTGATTTATTGAACAGAACAGTGAAAATTGAGAGCTGGAAGCAGTCTTCGTATATTTTATTTAGACCAACTCTGTAAATTCAGAGCTAAAGAAATAGGGCATAGCAAAATTTTGATCTTCTCAAAGTTGCTTTGCTTCTTAGCATTTGAGCCCAAACTAGAATCCAGCTTTCTTGATTCCCAGTCCCTACTCTTCGCCACATTTTGCTCAAATTCAGCTGAAAAAATGGCTGAATAGTTGTTCTCAGAAACTGAGAACAGTGGAAAACAGAAAATAAGAACCGATGTTCGGACCCGGAGGCAGAGTTGGGTAGACACAAAGACACAGTTTTTACTTTATTAAAAAAATCACCAGGAAATTCTACTGTGAAGCTTGTATGAAGAACAATTGTACCAGGAGTTATAAAGAGTATAAAAATGTGTGGTATATCTTGACCTCCAGCAGATCCATTCTCCCTGCAGGAAGAAAATTCCCTTGACCTAGACCATCAACACCACAAATCTAAGTAAAATGTCTTTAATGTAAAATAGGACTACTTGCATTTTAATCTTCCGGATTATTCAGTAGGGTTGAAACTTTTTATTTTATTGACGATTATTTCTTAAATTTGAACTGACTCTTACTTATATGACTATATTCTGTCTCAGTTTGAACAGTAGACTCAATTAGATTTCAAAGACTTTTTCTGTTTTCCAAATGGATTTACTTTCTTTGATTTAATCACAACATTGGAAAGTTGGATGGCTCTGGCTGAATATATTCATACAAACAAACACAGAAAAACCACTATCTTCAAACTATGAGAAGACCAAAAACCTTAAATATAATTGATAACAAAAACCTTATCTGCTCATCCCATTCTAATTAGATAATTCTTTAACCATTCATTTGCTTTTTTCTTTGTAGATAGAGCATGAGTTGGGGTTTTGGGGTTGAAATGAGGAGTTACTTGCTTCACTGTAGGACTGTGTCAAATACATACAGTGAGTTCTCCTTCCTGACATCAATGTCTTTCATTCATACTGAGCTTTCTCTTTACTGCCCAGTTTCAGACTCACAACCATCTGTCTTTTGTTTTTTCATCACACCTCCATAGTTTGTATAATTTTGTTGATCTGCCACTAAGTAAAATCAGGGCCAAAAATCTTACCTACAGTCACAATTTAGGGGGAAAAAAAATGTCACACAGGTGACATATGTAAGCATTTCCAATGCTGGTTTCATTAGTGTCTAGGTTAATGGCACATCTCAAAATTAAGTCTAGTAGACTTATTTAAGACAAAGACAGCATGTGAGTTTGGTGGGGAAGCTATTCAGATTTTCTTAACAACTCTGCTTGTGGTTTGATATCCCCAAAGGGCACTGTTTGTGAAGTCAAAGGCAGATCATTGCTCAGAAACAGCTTTCTGACTGGCTTGTTGGTGATGCTTGAAATTGCACCAGAAAAGACTCTACTTTGGGACTTCAAAAGCCTGCTGCTGGAATAAAGGACTTCAATTACCGTTAGCATCCTATGGATAGAAAATATCATAAAGGAAAATAATGGGAGTTTGTGATGATGTAAAATAACTGAATGAAAACAGTGATGAGAGATACTCTGACTTTTTGGTGATATAATGTCAGTGAGTGTTGTAGCAGTTGGGAATGCAACTGGCCGAGGAAGAAAGAGTTAAGAGAAGGCTGTGGAAGCTGGGCAACAGGCTTGAAACACTAAAGAAATAGGAATCTTCTGACAGATGCCACAGTAAATACTAAGTCAATTTCAAGATTGAACTAATTTTTTTAAAAATGTAGGGTTTTTTTGAAAACATTGATTTGTTTTGACCGTGCTGCACAGTATATGGGATTATAGTTCCCCTGATTAGGGACTGAACCAGGGCACTCTGCAGTGGATACAGGGACTCTTAACTACTGGACTGTCAGGGAAGTCCCAAGACAGAACTAATTTTAAAAATTGCTTTAAAAATTATCTAAAAATATTTATGTGATATTTTTCCATAATACTCCTTTCCAAATTCATAGCTGTTTACAATTTACAAATAATTCACCTCTTTGTTTTATTTGGTCCTTTTACCATCTCTGTGTTATAAGTATTCTTGTTTCGTAGATGGAAAACTAAGTCTCCAAGACCAGAAGTAACATATCAAGTGATAAAGCTAAGCCCACCAGGGCCAGTGATTTTCTCACTAGGTTGCACTCTGGGCCACTTTGGGGGTGGTCATTGTGTGCTAATCTCCTTGTTGTTCACATTGAATTGGAGGGTTCTGTATGCAGGATGGGGCTAGGGTGACTCTTAACTAGCTTCTCCAAGTATCTGCAGCACCGTGAATCTTAGTCGAGGCTGCACAAGTCAATCCCTGAGGCCCAAGCCTCTTTCTGAGAGATCTGATTTAATTTGTTTGAGGTTTGGGTTGGGCATCAATATAATTTATTAAAAAATGTCTCTGGATGATTTTTATGTGCATCCAAGGTATAGAACAGCTAGTCCATAGTAGTGGCTCTCAGAATGCTGGGGATGGGAGTGGCATGGGGTGTGTGCCAGTGTGTGTGTGTGTGTGTGTAGGTGTGTGTATACTCACGCCTGCCAGAATCACCTGCATGATTTTTATTTTTTAAAAAATTGTATTTATTAATTTATATTTGGCTGTGCTGTGTCTTGGTTGCTGCGCAGGCTTCCTTTAGTTGCGGTGAGTGGGGGGCTACTCTCCAGTTGCAGTGGCTAATTGTGTTGCTGAGTCCAGGCTCCAGGGCGAGTGAGCGTCAGTAGTTGTGGCTCATGGGCTCTAGAGCAGAGGCTCAATAGTTGTGGCACACAGGCTTAGTTACTCCGCGGCACGTGGAATCTTCCTGGCGAGGGATCAATCTTGTGTCTCCTGTACTAGCAGGAGAAGACTGTGATAAACATTTGTATTAAAAAATATCTTTAGATGGCTTTCACTGTGTGGCTTTTGCATTATAAAAATACTTCTCAGATTATAGGAGTGTGATGTACCCAGTGACTAACCAACAAGCTGACTGCATTTGTTCACACGCCCTTGTGTTCAAAGCAGGTAGAGTTGTCCATCAGAGGAAATATGATAACAAAGCTGCAAAGAGGAAAGCTGTCCTTTGCTTGGGGCGGAACAAGCAGCAGAGTCAATCTTGTGGGAAGAGTCAACTGACTCGACCTCAAGGACTAACCTCCGGGAACTCAAGAGAAGCTATGGTTCTTGTCAAGCCACTCTGGTCGCCGAAAGATTGGTTCAGTCCTTCACATAATAATACTCATTACATGTCCAATAAGTACCAGAAGGGCTTCCCAGGTGGCGAAGTGGAAAGAATCTGCCTGCTATGCAGGAGATGTGAGTTTGATCCTTGGGTCAGGAAGATCCCCTGGAGTAGGAAATGACAACCTACACCAGTATTCTGGCCTGAGAAATCCCATGGACAGAGGAGACTGGTGGGCTACAGTCCATGGGGTCGCAAAGAATTGGACATGGCTCAGTGACTAAACAACAACATGAAGTGTCAGGCACCAAGCTAGACACTGAAAATGAAATGGCGGCAGAATAGATGACTGGAAACTTGTGGTTTCAGAAAGCTCAATGTCTTATGGGCGGAATGCTTCAGAGGGCACTTGAAGGCTTGCGACTGGCTCCCAGAACATCTCAGATGCAGCATCAGAGTCGACTGGACTGGTTAGTGTCAAAGAGCTACTAACTGGGTTAGCAGAACAATGTCAGTTACAGGGGCACTGGAAGCCTGGAATGAGAGGCAATGGGATGGAACTGCACCGTCCAGCTAAGAGTACGTTTTTCATGGCTGACTTGGCCAGTTTGCTGTTTTAGCTCAGCGCCAAGGAGACCGACTTAAATATGCGGAGAGTTCCCTCTACTGGGCAGATGGCATTATTGCATGTCAGGAGCCAGGCGCAGCTCTAGGACCGGGTGGAGAGCAGGAGACGGCATTCAGCTTGGCTTTCTTAACATCTGCAGTGTCCGTGCATACTTGGTGATTGATAAATGTTCTGGTGAAAATCTATGGATAAAGATGCTTACTGAAACAGTATTTAGAATTTATTTAAAGTTGAGAATGACAAAACATATTCAAATGTAGAAGGATAGGTAAGTAAATAATGTTATCTCCACGGTATGGCCAGACAGTAAAATTATACTTTCAGGATTTTCAAATTCACTGTGAAAGATGTATCATATTATGGTGGATTTTAAAAAGGAAGCTGTTTAAAATTTTATTTAATCTGTGCAAAATCGAATATTGGGAGGAAATACTGAAAAAATGTTAACAGTGGATGTGTAATTTCCTGTAGCTCTATTTCTTATTCTCTATAATGAGAATGTATCACTTCCACAGTCAGGAAAATAGCTAACTAAATTCCATGAGGTAATCATCCTGCTTCCATTTTTCAAGACTTTTAGTATTCCCTGTTGCATATAGGATGAAAAAGAAATTGCTTTGTTTAGCAAATTAGACCAGTTAGAGTTACCTTTTTTTCAGTCTTTTTTCACACCCATATTTCAGTCACATTACATTTCTGAATACAGCTTGTCTTTGAAAAAAAAATCTCATTAAAGAAACACATAATCAGTTGTTATAAATTTGAAAACCTTTGCAAGGCATAAGAAAACAAAAGTAGCCATCAGGATGGTCACTATCAATATTTGTCAATTTCCTTTCTTCTTCTGTATAAAAATAAATGTACGTATTATTTGTTTGTATATTTATATCCATCTATGTTTCACATAAAACATAATTAATCACATATAGTATATACAATTTTATACATTTCTTCTTTCCAGTCATTAAGCATGCTTGCTTTCTTTTTAAACGAAGGAAACTAGCTGTATTATAAATGAATTACATCATCCATTGAAAGGGATGGTGAAGACAAAAAATAATCTAAGTAACTTGGAAAGCAGTTTTAAGCAAGTTTTTTGATGACATTAAAATTTGTTGAAAAAAATTTGTTTATAATACTGCATTATTATACTCACTTCTCGAGTGAGTCCTTTGGATTTTAATATTTATCTCCAGCCTTTTCTCTTTTGCTTAATATCTTCATATTAACTATCAGTCTAACATCTGCATTCATTGGCATTCCATACATAACATGCCCTGGACTGGACCCCAAACTGCTTTTCCTTCATTCGTCCGAATTTAGTGAATTAAATAACTCCATTGACACCACTGAGCGACTGAGCACACAGCACACACATTGACCAAGCTGGGTTTCCCAGGTGGCACTAGTGGTAAAAAATCTGCCCGGCAATGCAGGAGATACAAGAGACATGAGTTCCAGCCCTGGGCTGGGAAGCTCCCCTGGAGGAGCTTCTTGCTATTCCAGTCTTCTTGCCTGGAGAATGCCATGGACAGAGGAGCCTGGCGGGCTACAGTCCATGGGACTGCAAAGAGTCAGACACAATTGAACAACTGATTAAGTCGCACCTAAAAGGAATTTGGAAGCTATACTTGACATCTTTACATCCTATATTGTGTTGAACTGTCTCCCCCCAGAGATGCTCAAGTCCTAATCCCCAGGACCTGTGAAGTGACTTTTTTAAGGAAATAACTTCTTTACTGACATAGTCAAGGTAAGATGAGGTCCTTATAGGTGAGGGTGACCATCAATCCAATAACTAATGTCTTTGCAGGGGAAAAGAGGGACTTCCCTGGTGGGCCAGTGGTTAAGACTCTGTGCTTCCAATGCAGGGAGTCCTGTGCTCCCAACCACTGGTTGGGAAATTAGGTTCCCCATGCTGCAATTAGGAGCACAGATGTTGAAACTAAAAGATTCCATGTGCTGCAACGAAGGTCAAAGGTCCTGCATGTCACAAGACCCAGTGCAGCCAATTAAAAAAAAAAAAACTATAAAATAAGGGAAAAGAGAGGGAGTTTTGGATACAGAGGCACAGAAGAGACACATAGGGAAGAAAGCCATGTGAAAATAGACACAGGAAATGGAGTGATGCGTTTACAGACCAAGACATGACAAGGACTGCCGGGAGCCCTTGGAAGCTAAGACAAGGAGAGGGCCTCCTCTAGAGTCTTTGGAGGAAGTATAGCCCCGTGGACACTTTGATTTTGCACATCTAAGCTCCAGAAGGGTGAAGGAAAAAGTTTCTGCTGTTGATTTAAGGTGCCAGGTTTGTGGTAATTTGTTATTACAGCAGCTCTAGGAAATGGACACCCCTTCTTTCCAGGGAACCAAATTAAGTAGGTTTAGATATTTTCATTTCTATCCCATTTCTGGGTCCTAACCCCCATCTTGTCTGTCTCTTTTATCCCACTGCAGTCGCTGCTCTCTGACTCTTGGCTCAAGTCCAGTTCCTTACAGCAGCCCCAGTGAGCTTTTAATGATACACATGGTAACAATGTCTTTCCCATGCCAGGACATTTAAAGCCTTCTTTATTTCACCCAGGAGGACACCAGAATTTCCTGACTCCAAGGGCTTCTCCCTCTGCCCTCTCTCCAGCTGTAGGGACTGTCTTTCTCCCTGCTTCTCACTGGCAGCCACAGGGACCTTTTTTCAGTTCTTCAAATGCCTTAATCCTCTGCCCCCTTTTCAGGGTCTTCGAACCTGCTCTTTCCTCCTCCTTCCCTTCATGGTTAACTCCTAACTCCCGCTCATCCCTCTATTCTTAGAAAGATCTCTCTGACCCCTTCACATCAATTAGGTTCCTATTACGGTGTCCATGGCATTCAAAATGGGTCCTCCATAGCTTTATCCTGAATTGTGTTCTGTCTTTATTTTTGCTTTAATTGGTTTATGGACCATTTCTCCTCCTCCCTAGCATCCTTACTCTTTATTTCCATTGCACATTCCTGAGACAGAATAGATGTTTTGTGATTAAATATTCAGTGAAATATGTTTCCACTGGCTGTGCCTCAAGTTTATGGAGAGAGCTCACAGTCACCTGTTCTTAAGGCTTAGATGAACCTGATTGTGAGCAAGAACAGAGCAGGTCTTAGACTTCCCTGGTGGTCCAGTGGTTAAGAATCTGCCTGCCAATACAAGGGACAGGGTTTGGTCCCTGGTCTGGGAAGACCCCCACATGTCTGGGGCACCTAAGCCCTTGCGCTGCAACTACTGAGCCCATGCACCCTAGAGGCTGTTCTTCACCACAAGGGAAGCCACCGCCGTGAGAAGAGCACTTGCTTGTTGTAACTATTATAGAGACAGCCCGCCAGCAGCCTTGAAGACCTAATGAGCAGGTCTAGTCTGATCCCTCAGAAGGGGTCAGTGGCTTAGAGTGAGGGCTTTGGAGTCCACTGTGCTTGAATCTGAATCCCACTTCAGTAATCGTAAGTGACCAAAGGCAAATGTACCCCTCATTGGTAAATTGGGGATGATAGTGCCTACTTCCCAGAGTTGTTGTAAGGAGTACGTGAGGGAGCAAGCGCTCACAGTAGGTACTCAATAGAACCAAGCTGCTTTTATCTCCCTCATCTTCATCATTCACATCCTCATCACTAGCATGGAGCTTTCAGATTTGAAGGTTTACAAAGATCCCAGGAGGGTGATCTCTTGTTAAGTAAGAATGTGTTGTGCCCACCTCAACAGTCTCTGATGATGCCACACCTTTAGTTAGACAGCATGCTTTGCCGCCCCTCACCCTCTACCTACCCTGGTGCAGAGATAAACTCTGCATGGAGGTTTTCCTAGCTCTTCCTGGTCTTGTGCTGCAGCCCAGGCTCAGTGTGTGTCATGCTTTAGCCTACACACAGGAGAGTGGGAACCCCATTGAGAAGCTGGTGATAGGAAAAAGTGGGTTTCCAGGAAGAGGTAGAAAGGACGGGGATGTGGCGGGGTTGGGGAGCCCAGATAAGGAATCCAGGCTTGGGCTCGGAAAAAATTTCCTGCAGAAGGAGGAGCCATTCAATGCACGATTCCCAGAATGATACCTTTGGCTAATTGCCTGGAGAAATAGACTAGGGGATGACAATGAATAAAAGGCAGCTCCCAGGCAGGCTTCTGCATATCACTTCCTTCCTTTTCACATTTCATGTTCATATTTAAAGCTCCCATTCCAAAGGATCATAAAACAACAGTCACCACCAGTAATGATTTCCTGCAGGGCCCCTGGAAAGCATTAGAAAAATGTTTCCCTTTAATAGGCTATTCGGGAAGGCAAAAATCAATACTTTATAGGCAGACATTTTGCAGATGTGAATTTATATTGTCCAAATACTCCTGGTTACCACCCTGTCTCCTCTAAAAAATAGCCACGTGGCAATGTTATGTTTTGTAGACAGATATTGGCTTGTACTTCTGAATGTGCATACAATGAAAGAATTGCTCCTGGAAATAGATATCTTGCAAAGCTCTTTTATATGGTCTCAGTTGCATCTCACTGCCTTTGGCTCCTGCAAATAAATTCCATATGTGATTTGCAAATGGATTATCTAATAGGATTATTATTTTGTAAGACACTGACAGATTAAACCAGTCAGCTAGTGTGGATAGCTCTATATCTAATTGAGGCTTGACTGATGGGTCTGCAATAAGAGATGCTCTATTTCAAGCATCTGGAGATTGAGATATAATCAGAAGATGAGTTTTCTAAAAATGCAGCTCTTCCATCAAGTTGTGAGTTGCTTTGAATAATTAAATTCATTAGTGGCCCACCATTGTTCCACAATCTGCGGACATGGGTTTTGCTCTTCTCTTTGAATACATTACTCTAATGATGCTCCATCTATTAGTGGGAAGGGGAGCCCCTCCCAGAGCCTGAGAATTGTCAGAGGAGATATACATATGGACAAAGCAAAAGACCTTATTGGGAAAGGGTGCCAGTGCAGAGAGCAGCAGGGTGGGGGAACCCAGAAGAACTGCTCAGCTAAGCTGCTTGGAATTTTAGGTTTTATGGTAACGAGGTTAGCTTTCCAGTTTGTCTCTGGCCAATCTTCTTTGCTGTGCCCATATTTTGTCCAATTCAACACTCTCTCTGGGGCAATGAAAGTGACCTGGGTTGGAGCCCTGGGTTGGGAAGATCCCCTGGAGAAGGGAATGGCTACCCACAAGGAAATAAAATCTGAATATTCATTAGAAGGACTGATGCTGAAGCTGAAGCTCTAATACTTTGGCCACCTGCTGCAAAGAGCCAACTTACTGGAAAAGATCCTGATGCTGGGAAAGATTGAAGGCTGGAGGAGACAAAGGATGAGATGGTCAGATGGCATCATCAACTCAATGCACATGAGTTTGAGCAAACTTAGGGGAAATGGTGAAGGACAGGGAAGGCTGGCATGCTGCAGTCCATGGTGTTGCAGAGTCAGACACGACTTAGTGACTGAACAACAACAACCCACCCCAGAATTCTTGGGTGGAGAATTCCAAGGACAGAGGAGCCTGGTGGGCTATAGCTCATGGGGTTGCAAAGAGTCTGGACATGACTGAGAGACAAATACTTTCACTTGTGGCCTGTGCATCTCTTGGTTAAGATGGTTTCCAGCGCAAGGGTTCCTGGGATATAGGTGGGACATATGGGCTGCCAACTCCTCCCTTCTGTTGTTGTTTGGTTCCTAAGTCCTGTCTGACTCTTTGCAACCCCATGGATTGTAGCCCTCCAGACTACTCTGTCCATGGGGTTTCCCAGGGGAGAATACGGGAGTGGGTTGCCATTTCTTCCTCCAGGGGTTAACCCAGGTCTCCTGCTTTGCAGGTGGATTCTTTACCACCATGGAGACCCCTCCCACCCATTGGTTCCTCCCCAATTCTCCCAGGTTAGTTTTACAATATACTACGGGCTGGTGGTCTCCTGGCTCCTTTTGCCTGCCCCGAGATTCTCCAGGTCAGTTTTTCTGCTGCGGCGGCAGCAGGCAGCACCGTGTTCCTTCTCAGGGTCTCCTGCTACGAGACAACTCAAGCAAGCATTTTGCGTGGCGCCTGGTTTAGGCAGGCCCTTTCAGTGAACAGTTCCTGTTCCTTCCTCCTGAAAAACAGACGTGGCTTCAGAGAAGGCCCCGCAGAGGTGGACCTAAAGCCAAGGTGACTCAAGTTCTTTAACACCTCCCTCCCTTACTTCTCCCTTAATCCTCCCCATCCTATGGGTCCTCAGTCCTCTTGTCCCTCAGCTTGGAGATGCTTTTGTACACTAACGACTGGCAGTGCTTTCCATCATGTGAGGAATGAACCTTCTGTGGAGGCAACTTGGGGGAGTAAAGAGTGAAGGAGTGACATTCAGATCTCATTTTGTGGCTGATCTGTGGGTGACACTGAGAGAATCAGTCATCTCTCAAAGGCTCCCTGAGTTAGTTATTTCCTGCTGGGTGACAAATATCCCAGATTTTGTCATTTAAAAACAACAGAAAGTGAAAGTGTTAGTTGCTTAGTCGTGTTTGACTCTTTGCAAACCCGTGGACTGTAGCCGGTCAGGCTCCTCTGTCCATGGGATTTCCCAGGCAAGAATACTGGAGTGGGGTGCCATTTCTTTCTCTACGGGATCTTCCCAACCCAGCTATCAGACTTGAGTCTCCTGCATTGTAGGCAAATTCTTTACTGTCTGAAATTATCCCACATAATTTCTGAGGGTTCAGTTCAGTTGCTCAGTTGTGTCTGGCTCTTTATCCACCCCATGGACTGCAGCACACCAGGCTTCCCTGTCCATCACTAGTTCCCTGAGCTTGCTCAAACTCATGTCCATCAAATCGGTGATGCCATCCAACCATCTCATCCTCTGTTGTCTCCTTCTTCTCCTGCCCTCAGTCTTCCCCAGCATCAGGGTCTTTTCCAGTGAGTCAGTTCTTCACATCAGGTGTCCAAAGTAGTGGGGTTTCAGCTTCAGCATCAGTCCTTCCAGTGAATATTCAGGACTGATTTCCTTTAGGAGTGACTGGTTTAATTTCCTTGCAGTCCAAGGGACTCTCAAGAGTCTTTTCCAAAATCACAGTTCAAAATTATCAATTCTTCAGTGCTCAGCTTTCTTTATAGTCCAGCTCTCACATCCACATGTGACTACTGGAAAAACCATGGAAAACAGCTTAGCTGGGTCATTCTGGCTCAGGATCTCTCATTATCTTTTCCACTAGTCTGCTAACAATTCACGTCACTAGCCACAATTTTCTATTTATTTATAATTTAGAAATTATATGACTAAATTTATTTATAAAACCTTTGATGCAAGTTTTAAAGGTTACATTTTATTTGCAGATACTACAAAATATTGGCTATAGTCCCCATGTTAACTAGCTTGAATTTTTTTTTTTTTTAAAGAAGAGAGTCTAGCAGCAGGTGAAAGGAGCTCCTCAGAGGTGGGGCAGTTCTGTTTCTGATTCTGCTGAAAATCTAATTATAGGTAAATTCAGCTTTTTTTTTTTTGCCATGCCGTGTGGGATCTTAGTTCCTTGGTCAGGGATCAAACCTGTGTCCCCTGTAGTGGAAGTGCAGAGTCCTAACCACTGGACCATCAGGGAAGTCCCAACCAGCCAGTATTTTAAATGAAGACACTGAAGCCCCCTGGAAAGTAAAAGTGACTTTGAAATAGGCATTTAGAAGAGGAAGAGGTAACATAGTGTGCTTCCCTGTGCTCATTTTCAGACCAGCTTGACATGTTTCCACTTTTTCATGTTTGGCAAGCAGGGTGGTAAATGGACTGTGAACTTAGAGTTACATAGTCTGGTATTATTATAAAATCCTGACTCCACTTACCTTGAGAGTGTGGCTAAGTGACTTAACATTTTAGCCTCAGTTTCTTATCCATTAAATGGCAAAAATAACACCTATCCCACAGGCTTGTTGTGAGATTTTAGTGAGATAATTCTTGCCAGTCACTTGGTACTGCACCTTCTCTAGCAGGTGCTTGGTCTATGTTAGGCTTCCTTTCTCCTTCTTTTGGAACTAGGATCTGGAGGAGATTGACCAATAATTCGGAAATCAAAGAAGTATGCCCACCAGAGAGGTACTATCAGTGGTGTACTAAGCATACTGATTGGGTGGTTACATTCATTACAGCATCATTAAATCTTCACATGTCACAGCTGGGAGGTAGCTAATCTAGTCCATTTTACAGATGTTAGACTAACACCTAAGATGACCTCTTGTGGTGTCAGTGTCCTCATTTGCTGTGTGGACATCCTGCCATTAGCGAGGGCCCTCTTGAAGCTTTCTCATAACATCCCAAGAGCTTGGCACTTGCAACCAGGTGTTCTCAGTACTGAGAATCTAGTGTGTGTCTTGTTGCCAGTGAGCGGTGGGTTTGGGGTTAGAAGATTTGGGTTAGTATCTTGCTTTTGCACAGAGTTGATGAATTAATCACTGTACCTTTCTGAACATATTTTTATTGTCTGTGAAACAGGTGTCCTGAGAACATTACCTAGATACTTACCTTGACAAGAGAAGGTGAAGATTAAAAGAAATAAGTGATGGAAAGGTTTGTAAACTGGAGATGTCATACGATTGCTATCATTCCTGTGGCTTATGGTCTTCAAGGAGAAGGCATCAGTTTTTATCACATAGGGTCTGGATTGTGGGATGCTGGGTATTTTATAATCCTCTATGTGTAAGCCAGATGGTGCTCTTGGTACCTTTTTAGGGGGATATATAAGAATATTTTTTTTATTGAAGTATAGTAGCTGTACAATATTATGTTTACACGTGTACAATATAGTGATTTACAATTTCTAGAGGTTATACTCCATTTATTATAAAAATATTGGCTATATTTTCTATGTAGTATAATATATCTTTGCAGCATATTTTATATCTAATAGTTTGTACCTCTTAATTCTCTGTCCCTATACTGCCCCACCCTCTTTCCCTTTCTCCACTGGTAACCACTAGTTTGTTCTCTGTATCTGTTTGACTACTTCTTTTTTGTTATAGGTACTAGTTTCTTGGCACCTCTTTTTAAAAGCAATTATTTTAATCAAGTATTTGCAATGTTGTGTTAATTTCTGCTGTACAGCAAAGTGATTCAGTTATGTATATACATACATTACATTCTTTTTCATATTCTTTTCCATTGTGGTTTATCACAGAATATTGAATATTGCTACACAGTAGGACCTTGCTGTTTATCCATCCTATATATATATTAGTTTGTATCTGCTAATCCAAAACTTTCAGTCCATCCCTCCCCCATCCCCCCCCCACCTTGGCAACCATAAGTCAGTTCTGTGTCTATCTTGGCACCTGTTTTGAACTGATTTTACTACTTGCATTGCATCAGTAGGTAGCCACTTACTCAATTAGAAGGGCGGTACTGATACTTATAACAATGCTGACTCTGTTACAAACTCAAGCATGTTTTGTGATTTCAGTTACCACTTGTGCCTCTAACATATGAGAGACATGATGCCAACCACCTGAATTACATTATTTCATAGAGGACTACTACACAAATGATTCCAGGTCCAAGTGAATGGTGTCCTTTGGAGTCGCGCTGTGCACAGTCTGCTTGGCTGTCCAGGGAGGACCTGCTTGAAAAACCCATATGAAGTATATTTGCAGACTTTTTGAACAATCTAAGTTAATCTAATTGATGAATGAAAAAAAAATGAGATTTGGACAAATCAAGTAATACTTTCAAATAGTAAAGCCAACAAGAAGTAGAGTCAGAATCCTGAAGTCTATGCTTTTCTCACTATACTAAATGCTATCAATATTTCGTGAATTTATGAAATTCCAACGTCCTCCAGCCAAAAAAATATATCATGAGCATACCTGTAGTTGAACAAGTTGGGATGTTTGATATTTTGTGACATGGATAATTTTCTCATATTGTTTTTGACATGACTGTGCAATGGTTTGTTTTTGTCTCAGGGCATTGCAGCCTCAGAATGGCTTGTCTCATATTGATGTTTGGAGAAATTGTTCATGTCCAACAGGAAAACTCCCAAGCCTAGCTGTGATGCCAGGCCAACTCCTAATGCTTTTTCCTTCCTCAAGGTAAAAGGCCTGGAGATTGCTAGTATACATACCATTTGATAATGCTTTAAGCCTTCACTGTGTAGCTCAAAATTGAAGCCCCACATTTTGTGGTGAAAGAAGGTGAAGGGAATAGAATATACAGAGGTCTTGTGGAGCCATCACTTTGTACTGTATATACTAAGTAAATTATTGCTGGTTGTAGGTATTTTGTTTAATTAATTTATTTTCGGCCACATCATATGGCTTGCAGGATCTTAGTTACCTGACCAGGGATGGAAGCTGTAGTTGCTCCTGCAGTGTACCTCCAGGGAATTCCTCTGGTTGTAGGTATTTTAAGAGTAACTTTGTATAGTTTATCATAATTAATGCTTTTTCTCAAAGTACAATTTTTGGTCCAGATGACAGTCCCTATGATAAGGTGCTATTTTATTTCTCTTGAATGATTCAAGTCAGCCTTGATGGGAGAAAGTAGCATGATATGATGGGAAAAAAAAAAATGTATGTTGGGTCATGCAGCCATTGGGTTGAGGTCCATGCATAACACAAGGGGATTTTGCTGGATCAAGGAAATGTGGGAGAGTGCTCCAGCCAACTTGATTTTAGAAGGTCAAGAATCTATGAGACTTCCATGCAGAGAGGTTGACCAAAACAAGAATTTTTGAGCAGAGAAGCACATTCTGGTGATATACAAGAGTGGGCACAATCGTCTTCAAAGTATAGTCATCATGAAAGATATAATATTTGTGAAAGAAGTGTGAGCTCTCCAAGAAAGTGTGTGCTCTGTTGTGTCAGGGGTTAGGGATGAGGCAGTGAGAAATTTTTAAAGAGATCACCAATAAGCTATCGGTTTAATTTATATGTAGTTTCAGAACAGTTTGTCTTAGGGAAATGGCGGCAGACAAGCATCAGCTGTAAAATAAATTAAGTGAGTTTAGTGAAGTCCCCAGATGTTTTTAAAATGTGGCAGCCAGACTGGAATATATTTCCCTGGGACCACACTTCAAAATAGTGATCTAGTCTGCCCATTGAGGATACCAAATCCTCACTGCAACTGTCAGGACTCATCTTGCTCTAAAATATACTTATAACAGTAGTCAAGGTTTTTTTTAGTTTTTAAAATTGGAACTTTTGAAAGATGACAGAAGACCCATAGAATAAATTAACAGACAAGTGACAGATTGGGAGAAGATGTTCGCAATGTAAAAGTGACAAGGTGTTAATATCTAGAATATAAAGGAACTTCAGAAAAATCAGTAAGAAAAAGGTAGAAACTCCTAGGTGGTTTAAAGAAAAGAAGACCAGGCAACCAAAGAAGAGCAAATATGAATTGGTTAACACACATAGGAAAAAAAGATCGACCTCACTTGTCATCCGGTAGCTGCAAATTGAAATACGATACTATCCAACATATATAAGTTCAGCAAAAAAGGACTAATTATAGAACACAGAGTTGATGAGGATGTAGGGAAGTAGGAAGCACTCCTAGTGGGAGTAGAAACCGATGCAGCCATTTAGAAGGTGCTCCTTCAGGATTTACTGAAATGAAATACACACATGCCTGAAGATCCAAAAATGCCACCTCTGTATTTGCTTCAGAAAAACTCATGGGTTTATAGAGCACCTATATGGGAATATCTGTGGAAGTGGGGTAACCTGATTGTTTATCACTAATGGGGTGGATAAGTGAAAAGAGGAAATGCCTTCTGTGAAGTATTGTGCACTATTCAGAAGCAGTGAAATAATGGTATATATGGCAGCAGCAGCATGGCATATACAGAGATCTTAAAAACATTGTTACTTAGTAAAAAAAAAACTGGAAAAAGCAGAGCAAGATACAGAACATAATATCATTTCTAAATTAACCCCCACCCCTACCCCAACACACAAACACACACAAACACACATGGGCTTCCCAGGTGGCTTAGTGTTAAAGAATATGCCTGCCAGTGAAGGAGACACAGGAGACATGAGTTCAGTCCTTGGGTTGGGAAGATCCCCTGGAGGAGGAAATGGCAAGCCAGTCTAGCATTCTTCCCTGAAAAAAATCCCATGAGCAGAGGAGCCTGGTGGGCTATAGTTCATGAGGTCACCAAGAGTCGGACAAAACTGAGCATATGTGTGTGTATATATATATATATATATTTCATATGCAGATGACACCCTTATGGCAGAAAGTGAAGAGGAACTAAAAAGCCTCTTGATGAAAGTGAAAGAGGAGAGTGAAAAAGTTGGCTTAAAGCTCAACATTCAGAAAACGAAGATACAGGCATCTGGTCCCATCACTTCATGGGAAATAGATGGGGAAACAGTGGAAACAGTGTCAGACTTTCTCTTTTTGGGTTCCAAAATCACTGCAGATGGTGATTGCAGCCATGAAATTAAAAGATGCTTACTTCTTGGAAGAAAAGTTATGACCAACCTAGATAACATATTGAAAAGCAGAGACATTACTTTGCCAACAAAGGTCTGTGTAGTCAAGGCTATGGTTTTTCCAGTGGTCATGTATGGATATGAGAGTTGGCCTGTGAAGAAAGCTGAGCACCGAAGAATTGATGCATTTGAACTGTGGTGTTGGAGAAGACTCTTGAGAGTCCCTTGGATTGCAAGGAGATCCAACCAGTCCATTCTGAAGGAGATCAGCCCTGGGATTTCTTTGGAAGGACTGATGCTGAAGCTGAAACTCCAATACTTTGGCCACCTCATGCAAAGAGTTGACTCATTGGAAAAGATTCTGATGCTGGAAGGGATTGGGGGCAGGAGGAAAAGGGGACGACAGAGGAAGAGATAGCTGGGTGGCATCACCGACTCAATGGACGTGAGTCTGAATGAACTCTGGGAGTTGGTGATGGACAGGGAGGCCTGGCGTGCTGTACTTCATGGGGTCGCAAAGAGTTGGACATGACTGAGTGACTGAACTGAACTGACTGATATATATATATATATATATATGCAAAACTAATATTTTTAAAAATCTACTTTTTTATTTTTGGGGCACTGGGTCTTTGTCATTGAGCAGGCAGGCTTTTTCTAGTTGGGGCATGTGAGGGCTGCTCTTTGTTGCGGTGCATGGGCTTATCATTGAGGTGGCTTTTTTGTTGCAGAGCATGGGCTCTAGGGCTAGTGGGCTTCACTATTTGAACCTCATGGGCTTAGTTGCTCTGTGGCATGTGGAGTTTTCCCACACCAAGAACTAAACCTGTGCCCTCTGCATTGGCAGGCAGATAGTTAACTATTGGACCACCAGGGAAGTTCTAGAACTATGGTTTTACAATGACATAAGCATTGTAGCTTTCACTTTTCACTTTCATGCATTGGAGAAGGAAATGGCAACCCACTCCAGTGTTCTTGCCTGGAGAATCCCAGGGACGGGGGAGCCTGGTAGGCTGCCGCCTATGGGGTCGCACAGAGTCGGACACAACTGAAGCGACTTAACAGCAGCAAGCATTGTAGATGATGTATAAAATTCAATAGAGTGGGTGCCTATAGGAGGGAGGGAGGATTCTTAGAGCAGGAGTGGGGATGAAAGAGGAAAATAAAATACAATAAGATAGCATGGCTGAGTGGTTAAGTCAGCTGTCTGTATATGAGGTCCCTTACATCACAATTAAAGATGGCAGTTATTCATTGAGAGTGAATGCTTACATAGAAGGAAAAAATTACCATGTCCCATTTATTCTGCTGCCACCTTTAGTGCAAGTAAATATTCAACAAGCCACAAATGGCTATATGAGAGGCAGAACAAGTTATCTTTAAGTAAGGAGTGAATGTGCTGAATCTAGTCTGACCCCAGGCCTCACTGAACCCCATTGCTCCTTCTTTGCTATCTGTGTTCTCTTGATTCTTTTTCTATGTTCTTATCTACTCTTGTGTTACTTCTGTCCTGAGCTGGGATGCTTGCAGAGAGTCTCTCGTCTGAAATTGCTCAGAGTTCAATATGTAAATAGTGGCTGTAGTCACTGCATTTTGAAAGAGGCTTCTTCCATTGTGTTCTGAGAAATGTCTGTCACCAATGACTTACTACACAAATAAGAAAGGCATTTACATATTGTGCAGCACTATGGGTCTCTCCTGTCGACAGTGAACTTACTGAAACTACAGAAAAGTCTAGTGCCTGTTTTTTTTTTTTTCCAGAAAGAGTGCCTTCTAGATGGGGTATGAATAAGCAGCTCCTTATTTGTGTAGACATTGTTAGATTATTCTGTTCTCTGTGATTGTTCTCAAACGTTGTTGCTGGTTATGGTCTTCTGGTTTTACACTGCTTAACTTGTTCTGCTCATTATCACTTGAGTTATTCCTCTCATAAAGTATAAAACATTTCTGTTTTCCAGGTCCTCAGATACCTGCAGAGAATAAGTGAGAAATTTCCATGCTTCTTTGGATGTGTTTTAGTTTACCCAGAGAACCTTTTAGCATAGGTCTCAGTAAGGGTATGAAGGTAGTGTTGGGGTAATTGATAACCATGTGATCTTAAGTAATTACTTACTCTCTGAGAGTGCAGGTGACTTATCAATAAAATTGAAAAATGTACAGCTATGAAGGAATTGAGTGAGAATTGCAGCTAATATATGCACCATACTTGTTTCATCTGCTGTTTTTCTGTCACTCAGTCATGTCCGACACTTTGTGACCCCATGGACTGCAGCACGCTAGGCTCCCCTGTCATTCACTATCTCCCGGGGTTTGCTCAAATTCATGTTCATTGAGTTGGTGATACTATCTAACCATTTCACCCTCTGCTTCACCCTTTTCCTTTTGCCTTCAATTTTTCCCAGCATCAGTGTCTTTTCCAATGAGTCAGCTCTTCCCTTCAGGTGGCCAAATTATTGGCGCTTCAGCTTCAGCATCAGTCCTTCCAATGAATATTTGGTGTTGATTTCCTTTAGGATTGACTGATTTGATTTCCTTGCTCTTCCAAGGGGCTCTCAAAAATCTTCTCTAGTACCACAATTTGAAAGAATCAGTTCTTTGACACTAAGTCTTCTCTATGGTCCAACTCTCAGATCAGTATATGACTACTAGAAAAACCATAGTTTTGACTCTACAGACCTTTGTCGGCAAAGTGATGTCTCTGGTTTTTAATATGCTGTATGGGTCTGTCATAGCTTTCCTTCCAAGGAGAAAGCATCTTTTAATTTCATGGCTGCAGTCACTCTTCACAGTAATTTTGGAGCCCAAGAAAGAAAATATTCACCACTTCCACTTTTTCTATTTGCCATGAAGTGATAGGACTGGATGCCATGACCTTAGTTTTTTTCATGTTGAGTTTCAAGCTAGCATTTTCACTCTCCTGTTTCACCCTTATCACTTCCTGCCATTAGAGTGGTATCATCTTCATATCTGAGGTTGTAGATATTTATCCTGGCAATCTTG
Organism: Oryx dammah; assembly: GCF_014754425.2. Lineage (NCBI taxonomy): Eukaryota > Metazoa > Chordata > Mammalia > Artiodactyla > Bovidae > Oryx > Oryx dammah. Next base: position 70,747,566 of record NW_024070185.1, on the reverse strand, counting down.
ACTCTAGCTTGTGATTTCATCCAGTCTAGCATTTTGCATCAGGTATATGGAGAGATTCCCTGGTGGCTCAGACAGTAAAGCATCTGCCCACAATGCAGGAGACCTGGGTTTGATCCCTGGGTTGGGAAGATCTCCTGGAGAAGGAAAATGGCAACCCACTCCAGTACTCTTGCCTAGAAAATTCCATGGGTGGAGGAGCCTGGTGGGCTACAGTCCATGGGGTCACAAGGAGTCAGACATGACTGGGTGACTTCACTTTCTATATGGAGAAGGAAATGGTAACCTAATCAAGTATTCTTGCCAGAAGAATTCCATGAACAGAGGAGCCTGGCAGGTTACAGTCCAAGGGGTTGCAAAGAGTTGGACATGACTGAACAACTGTCACTCACTCACTCATTCTGCATATAAGTTAAATAAATAGTGTGACAGTATACAGCCTTGTGATAATCCTTTCCCAATTTTGAATCAATCAGTTGTTCCATGTCCAGTTCTAACTATTGCTTCTTGACTGCATATAGATTTCTCAGGAGATGGGTAAGGTAGTCTGATATTCCCATCTCTTGAAGAATTTTCCAGAGTTTGTTGTGATCCACACAGTCAAAGGCTTGAGCATAGTCAATGAAGCAGAAGTATTAAAAAATATTTTTCTGGAATTCCCTTACTTTCTTTATGATCCAACAAACATTGACAATTTGACCCCTGGTTCCTTTGCCTTTTCTAAACCCAGCTTGTACATCTGGAATTTTTTGGTTCACGTACTACTGAAGCCTGACTTGAAGGATTTTGAGCATAATTTTCCTAACATGTGAACTGAGCTCAATTGTATGGTAGTTTGAACATTCTTTAGCATTGTCCTTCTTTAAGATTGGAATAAAAACTCACCTTTTCCAATCCTGTGGCCACTGCTGAGTTTTACCTCTTACTTACTGGCCTCAAATAATGCTGGCTAGTACTGTTATGGACCAGAGCTGTGTTTGGTTTTCCATAACATGACTAAATTAGATCCATCTGCAGAGTGATGTATTCCCTGACTAAAATACAGAAAATACAATACCCGAGTCATTTTTTTCTCACCCACCCTGCTGATGAGTGTCTTTCCATGATTGTCTTTGTCAGCTCTTAGGGAAAAGTCTATCATTACCGTGGGAGGGGGTGATTTGTTCCTGCCTCAAGAAAGAGCATCACATTTTTTTTTTCTCAAATTGTCAAATACATCAAACTTTAATAACTTTAACTCCAGGGAGATTTTGGTTGTGATAGAGGAATTCCCTGCTACTCATATCTATTGTTTCTTCAACTCTCGAGTTGTACTTCTTCCTTGAAATGAGGGGGAGGTTGACACATTCTAGACTGAATTGCAAGTCTCCACAGAAGAGTAACCAACCCCCATGATCTGGAATGAAAAGGCAGTAAAGATTTCAATGACAATATAACATAATGACTAAGCAAAAATAGTCACTGGTATCTTAGTGGAGGCCTGGCAGAATTTCAATGTCATGTATCCAGAGGCCATTCATTTGAAAATTTCAATTACTTCTGTTTTGGTAGATTAAGAAAGGTGTATAACTTACAGCATAAAAAAAGAATTCTCCACTTGTCTCGTGTTCTTGTGTTTTTTCCCCCACATCTCACTCCCCCACATTTTTTTTTTTACTAAATTGGTAGTTTTTGTTATATGCAAATTTTGTGAACTACCAAAAGGAGGTTCATAATTTGCCTTATTGGCCTGCCTAGAGCCATCTCTTTGGGGACAAGCCCCTCTCTCTAGTGTTGACTCTGTCTCCAAGAGGACTCCTCCAGCTGCTCACAGAGTGTGCCTTCTCCATAGTACTGGCCCTATGTTCATGATTCAGAACATCTCTGAAATAGGAAGCAGGGACTGACTCACAGTTCCAGGCTTGTCATTTCCTCTCAGATACCTGATACAATGCCAGTGGTCTGCCTCTTTGTTCAGACGGTCATTTATTTCAGTCTGCATTCCCTTAGCATATAGCAGATAGTGCAGGGGCAGGGAGCAGGGACAGCTAGTAAGAAATATGGTTAACAGTGAGTTAAATCTGAACCAAGATTAAGGAAACACAGACAATCTGGAGAGGAGAAAGCTGCAGGTAAGTAATTTGCACTTCAGCTCTGTGAGAAATTAATACTTGATTGTTCTGTGGCACCGTTCTTAGGATTTATAAGTTTCTTAATAAACCCATTCTCAGCTTCCTGAGAAGAGACATCCAGCTTCTGAAACCTGCTGACCATGGAAGAATATATAAAAGTATGCATGTTGGTTTGCCTTGACTTTTTAATGTGCCAGTTGTAGTCATTAAGTGCTGCTGGAAGAAGAGAACATGCAATCAGAGAGACTTGCTTCTGACTACCAGCCTAATTAATGTCGAGTGACTGCAGCACTAAAAAGACTGATTTCTTCCTCAATTTGCTAATATGTGTTTTTGTTTCTTCTTCTCCATGCTCAGGCCTGGGTTTCAAGGGTAAGGTGTTATCACTGTCACAAGGAGGTCACTCCACTGCACCCCCAGAGGCCCCGGGCTGTTCCTCTCTCCTGGAGATCTTTACCTGCTTCTTCCACTTCTTGGTTTATGGGCCTGCTGTTCTCTTTTGTGTGTTTCCGACCTGATTCTGTCTCAGATTGGTAGATTCACTTGCCTTATTTCTTGATTTCTGTGTCTTTCTGCTACCCATGCATCCACCTTGATTTTGTGACCATCAGTTCCAGAGCTTAGCCAGATGAAATGTTCTGAGGACTTGGAGGTTCCTCTTTGATAGAATATGTCATTCCATGACTGCTGCTGAGAACTCACAAATAATCTTGGCACATGAGAGCATGTGCTGGAAAGACTGGTCTTGAGTCCAGTTGTAAATCAGTGACAGTCACCACTTTGCTTTACCATGCTTTCTTTCATTGTCTTTCAACCTTAGGATTCCCAACTAAGCTTCTAGACTTTATCTGACTCATTTTTATTTCATTTTCAGTTTTTAAAATAGACTTTTTGGGAGCAATTTTAGGATTTGTAGATCAATTTTAGCAAAACTGAGAGGAAGGTACATACAAAGAATTACCACATACCCTTTGTTCCCATTATCACCATTCCCCACCTGAGTGGTATATTTGTGACAACTGATGAACCTATACTGACACATCATAATCACCCTATGTCCATAGTTTTCCTTAGGGTTCACTCTTGCTGTTCATATTCTATGTTCTGACAAGTGTAAAATGGCATGTGTCCATCACTATAGTACTATATAAAATGGTTTTGTTGCCCTAAAAATCCTATGTATTCCACCTGTTTAGCCCTATCTCTCTCTAACTCCTAATAACCACTAATCTTTTTTAACTCCATAGCTTTGCCTTTTCCAGGAATTATATAGTAGGTAGTCATTTCAGATTGGCTTCTTTTATTTAGTATTCTGAATTTAAGATTCTTCCATGTCTTTTCATGGCTTGATAGCTCATATTTTTTAGTGCTGAATAATAGTCCATTTTTAAGTGAAGAGGAACTAAAAAGCCTCTTGATGAAAGTGAAAGTGGAGAGTGAAAAAGTTGGCTTAAAACTCAACATTCAGAAAACAAAGATCATGGCATCTGGCCCCATCACTTCATGGGAAATAGATGGGGAAACAGGGGAAACAGTGTCAGACTTTATTTTTGGGGGCTCCAAAATCGCTGCAGATGGTGACTGCAGCCATGAAGTTAAAAGACCTTACTCCTTGGAAGGAAAGTTATGACCAACCTAGATAGCATATTAAAAAGCAGAGACATTACTTTGCCAACAAAGGTCCATCTAGTCAAGGCTATGATTTTTCCAGTGGTCATGTATAGATGTGAGAGTTGGACTGCGAAGAAAGCTGAGCACCAAAGAATTGATGCTTTTGAACTGTGGTGTCGGAGAAGACTCTTGAGCGTCCCTTGGACTTCAAGGAGATCCAACCAGTCCATTCTGAAGGAGATCAGCCCTGGGTGTTCTTTGGAAGGAATGATGCTGAAGCTGAAACTCCATACTTTGGCCACCTCATGTGAAGAGTTGACTCACTGGAAAAGATCCTGATGCTGGGAGGGATTGGGGGCAGGAGGAGAAGGGGACGACAGAGGATGAGATGGCTGGATGGCATCACTGACTCAATGGATGTGAGTTTGAGTGAACTCTGGGAGGTGCTGATGGATAGGGAGGCCTGGCGTGCTGCAATTCATGGGGTCACAAAGAGTCGGACACGACTGAGCGACTGAACTGAACTGAACTGAACTGAATATTCCATTTTAGGGATGTACCACAGATAATTTATCCATTTACTTATTGAAAGTTACTCATGGTTGCTTCCAAAAATTGAATAGGTCATCAATAGAGCTTCTATAAGTGACTTGCACCCTCTAGAATTGGGAGAGAATACATTTTTGTTGTTTGGAGTCAACCAGTATGCAGTCCTTTGTTTAGACAGCCCGAGGGAACTCACAAAGATTTTGGTACTGAAAAGCATGGTATTGCTATGACAAATACATGGGAAGATGGAAGGGGTTTTGGAATTGGGTCATGAATGTGGGGGGTTACCCCATGGCTCACCCCTGTGGCTCAGTGGTAAAGAATCCACCTGCCAATGCAGGAGATGTGGTTCAATCCCTGGGTTGGGAAGATCCCTGCAGAAGGAAACGGCAAGCCATTCCAGTATTCTTGCCTGGGAAATCCCATGGACAGAGGAGCCTGGTGGACTATGGTCCATGGGGTTTCAAAAAGTTGGACACCACTTAGCAACTAAACAATAAAAACAAACAATGATGGATGTAGGCTGGAAGAGTTTTGAGGCATCTAATAGTAAAAATCTAGATTGCCTTGAAGAGATTGTTGATAAAAACATGCACATTAAAGGTAATTTTGGTGTGAGCTCAGAAAGAAGAGAGGAAAGCTAGAGTGAGAGCTCTATTGTCTTAGAGACTGTATACAATTATGAACAGAATGTTGCTAGAAATAGGAACATTAAAGTGCTTCTGGTAAGATCCCATATGGAAACGAAGAATGTGTTACTGGAAGCTGAAGGAAAGGAGATCCTTAATATAAACAAGCAGAGAACTTGTCTGAATTATGGCTCTGTCATCGGTGGAAAGTAGAATGTATGAATGACAAACATGGATATTTAGCTGAGATTTCCAAACAAAACGTGGAAGAGATGATCTGACATGTCTTTGCTGTTTACAGTAAAATACTAGGGGGAAAAAAAAGATAAACTGAGGAAAGAATTCTGCCTCAAGACTATAACATGGAAATTCAGCTTGAGTTTCCAGGCTGTTGGCCTGCCTTACAAATTTTAAACTTGCCAGTCACCACAGTCCTGTAAGCCAATTTCTTTTCTTTTCCTCACTGAACACCATGCAAACGTGATTTGCACATTCTATGTGAAATATTTCTGAACTTGTGCCAGTGAGCAAAGATGAGGCCTTTCCTCTCAGGCCTGTTACTGAAATGGGAATGAACACAGATGCAAGTCAAACTTGCACACTGTTGACAAATCATTTTTAGCCCCTGTTTCAGTAGAGCTGTCACCTTTTCCTAAGATGCTCAGCTGCAAAGGGCAGTTGGTATCAGCGTCCTCCCTCAGTGCTAAGTCAATATCTTAAAATAAATATCTTTATTATATGTATACTTTGGCCACCTGATGTGAAGAACTGACTCATTGGAAAAGACCCTGATGCTGGGCACAATTGAAGGCAGGAGGAGAAGGGATGACAAGAGGATGAGACAGTTGGATGGCATCACGCAACTGATGGACATGAGTTTGAGCAGGCTCTGGGAGATGGTCATGGACAGAGAAGCCTGGCATGCTGCAGTCCATGGGGTTGCAAAGAGTTGGACTTGACTGAGTGACTGAACTGAACTGAACTGAATGATTATATGTATATACATGTGTGTATGCATTATCATTCAAGTGTGTGTATATATATATACACATATAATAAAGAGATTTATTTTATGGACATATGGTGGCATGCACACACACACACACACACACACACACACACATAAAGATATGTCTCATATTTTACCTTATATTATATAATAGATATTGGAGAAGGAAATGGCAACCCACTCCAGTATTCTTGCTTGGAGAACCCTGCGAACAGAGGAGCCTGGTGGGTTACAGTCCATGGGATTGCAAGAGTCAGATACAACTTAACGACTAAATCACTACCACCATATAATAGACATGTTCTGTCTGTCTTATTGGTTTTGTTCTCTGGAGAATACCAATTGATCAGCTGATAGAATGGTAAATGAGACAACGCATGCAAAGAATTTAGCATGGTTCTTGTGTATACTAAGAGGTCAATAAATGATAGTATGACTTTGTTATTCAAAATCAAAGATAGAGGAAGGATCTCTAATTTTCTAGAAAGGCTGTGGAGAAATTGAACTAAAACTAGTTCTCTCAGAAACAAAACAAAACAAAGCAAAGCAAAAACACAAAAACTCCATGATGTCTATTAACCATTCTCATTAGGGTCACAATAAAATTTTTTCCTGTAGGTCAGTGCTGGAAAGGAAGATAAATCTGACGGAGGATGAGAATCTTAACAGCTCTCAGATATTCTGTTTGGAATGTTGTTATTATTTTACAATTTCTGAGGAAACATCAAAGCCCTTAGGATAAAAAGACCATTAAGGTAGATTAGGTTTCTGGTTTTTATTTTTTTCTTTCTGTAAATAGCTTTGTTACTTCATATAGCAATGCACTACATTAGTCTTGTTTTTAAAATTTATTTTAGTTACAGGTTAATTACTTTATAATATTGTGGTGGTTTTTGCCATACATTCACATGAATCAGCCATGGGTATACATGTGTTCCCCATCCTGACCCTCCCTCATACATTAGCCTTTCTTAAGCATTTAGTACCCTATAATTTTAGTAAAATATGGTTACCAAAGAGACATTTCCAGAGATATCTGTGTCATCAGTGTATTTATTATTCCCCAAAGTTCTAGCCAATGCAGTAACCCAAGTAACAGAAATGAGAACTGTAACATTTTCAGAGGAAGACAGAAGTATTATTTCCAGATGATATAATTTTCCTTTAGATCTAATGTATTGCCGTTAAAACACCAAAGACAATTTAGAATGAATTTTTAAAAAGGTAACATGTAGTTCTCAAGGTCGTCTAATGGACAAAAGAAGTGAGAAAATAGGAGTAATGTGTGGAAGGGTGTGCCTTATCAGATATTAAAATGTGTCATAAAACCATAATATACTAAAATAGTGTGACACTGGTGCAAAGATAAGCAGGCAAAGCTTAAACAAAATAGGATCTGGAAATAGATCTTAGTATATTTTTAGGGAAGGGATATATGTATACCTATGGCTGATTCATGTTGAGGTTTGACCGAAAACAACAAAATTCCATAAAGCAATTATCCTTCAATGAAAAAGTAAATAAATTTAATAAATTCTGCATAAAAGTAAAACTATGACTCAGTGAGGAAATGTTTTATTCATTCCAATGAGTATTTTTGAGCAACTTTTTTTTTTTATTGGAGTATAACTGCTTTGTAGGTTTGGAGTTCTCACTGAAGAAGATGAATGCACATCCTTCTGCTCCACCATCTTGCACTAAGTTGGACTGGAGTGAGTGAATTGAATTCTAATGACCATGATATCTACTGTGGGCAAGAATCCCTTAGAAGAAATGGAGTAGCCCTCGTAGTCAACAAAAGAGTTCAAAATGCAGTACTTGGGTGCAATCTCAAAAACAACAAAATGATCCCTGCTCCATTCCAAGGCAAACCATTCAATATCACAATAATCCAAGTCTATGCCCCAATCACTACTGCCAAAGAAGCTGAAGTTTAACAGTTCTATGATGACCTACAAGACCTTCTGGAACGAACACCAAAAAAAATGTCCTTTTCATCATAGGGGACTGGAATGCAAAAGAAGAAAGTCAAGAGATACCTGGAGTAACAGGCAAGTGTGGCCTTGGAGTACAAAATGAAGCAGGGCAAAGGCTAAAAGAGTTTTGCCAAGAGAACACCCTCTTTGTCATAGTGAACACCCTCTTCCAACAACATAAGAGATGACTCTACACGTGGACATCCCCAGATGGTCAATACCAAAATCAGATTGATTATATACTTTGCAGCCAAAGATGGAGAAGCTCTATACAGTCAGCAAAAAAAAAAAAGACCAGGAGATGACTGTGGCTCAGATCATGAACGCCTTATTGCCAAATTCAGACTTAAAATGGAGAAAGTAGGGAAAACCAGTAGACCACTCAGGTATGACTTAAATCAAATCCCTTATGATTATACAGTGGGAATGACAAATAGATTCAAGGGATTAGATTTGATAGACAGAGTGCCTGAAGAACTATGGACAGAGGTTTGTGACACTGTATGGGAGGTGGTGATCAAGACCACCCCCAAGAAAAAGAAGTGCAAAAAGACAAAATGATTGTCTGATGAGGCCTTACAAATGGCTGAGAAAAGAAGGGAAGCGAAAGGCAAAGGAGAAAAGGAAAGAAATACCCATCTGAATGCAGAGTTCCAAAGAATAGCAAGGAGAGATAAGAAAGCCTTTCTCAGTGATCAATGCAAAGAAATAGAGGAAAACACTGGAATGGAAATAGAGATCTCTTGAATAGAGATCTATTCAAGAAAATTAAAGATATCAAGGGGACATTTCATGCAAAGATAGACACAATAAAGGACAGAAATGGTATGGACATAACAGAAGCAGAAGATATTAAGAAGAGGTGGAAGAATACACAGAAGAACTATACAAACATAAATAACCAGTGCAAGTTTGATGCATGAGGCAGGGCACTCAAAGCTGGTGCTCTGAGGCACCAGGGGTGCTCTGAAGGGAGGGAGGTGGGAAGGGGGTTCAGGAAGAGAGGACACATGTTCACTTGTGGGTGATTCATGTTGATGTATGGCAAAAACCACCACAATATTGTAAAGAAATTATCCCCCAATTAAAGTAAATACATAAATTAAAAAAGAAGATCTTCATGACCCCGATAACCATGCTGATGTGATCACTCACCTAGAGCCAGACATTCTGGGATGCGAAGTCTAGTAGGCCTCAGGAAGCAACACTACCAACAAAGCTAGTGGAGGTGATGGAATTCCAGCTGAGCTATTTCAAATCCTAAAAGATGATGCTGTGAAAGTGCTGCACTTAATATGCCAACAAATCTGGAAAACTAAGCAGTGGCCACAGGACTGGAAAAGGTCAGTTTTCATTCCAATCCCAAAGAAAGGCAATGCAAAGAATGTTCAAGCTACTGCACAATTGCACTCATCTCACACACTAGGAAAGTAATGCTCAAAATTCTTAAAGCCAGGCTTCAATAGTACATGAACCATGAATTTCCAGAAAAGGTAGAGGAACCAGAGATCAAATTGCCAACCTCTGTTGTATCATAGAAAAAGCAAGAGAGTTCCAGAAAAACATCTACTTCTGCTTTATTGACTATGCCAAAGCCTTTGACTGTGTTGATCATGACAAACTGTGGAAAATTCTGAGATGGGTATACCAGACCACCTTACCTGCCTCCTGAGAAATCTATATGCAAGTCAAGAAGCAACAGTTAGAACTGGACATGGAGCAATGGACTGGTTCCAAACTAGGAAAGGAGTAAGTCAAGGATGTATATTGTTACCCTGCTTATTTAACTTATATGCAGAGTACATCATGACAATGCTGGGCTGGATGAAGCACAAGCTGGAATCAAGATTGCTGGGAGAAATATAAATCACCTCAGATATGCAGATGACACCACCCTTATGATAGAAAGTGAAGAGGAACTAAAGATCCTTTTGATGAAAGTGAAAGAGGAGAGTAAAAACCTGGCTTAAAACTCAACATTCAGAAAACTAAGATCATGGCATCTGGTCCCATCACTTCATGGCAAATAGATGAAGAAACAATGGAAACAGTGACATGACAGACTTTATTTTCTTGGGCTCCACTGCAGATGGTGACTGCAGCCATGAAATTAAAAGAGGCTTGCTCCTTTGAAGAAAAGCTATGACAAACCTAGATAGCATATTAAAAAGCAGAGACATTACTTTGTTGACAAAGGCCCATCACGTCAAAGCTATGATTTTTTCTGTAGTCATGTATGGATGTTAAGAGTTGAACCATAACAAAACATAAACAAAGCTGAGTGCCAAAGAATTGATGCTTCTGAACTGTGGGATTGGAGAAGACTCTTGAGAGTCCCTTGGACTGCAGGAGATTAAACTAGTCAATCTCAAAGGACATCAGTCCTGAACATTCATTGGAAGGACTGATACTGAAGCTGAAGTTTCAATACTTTGGCCACCTGATGCGAAGAACTGACTCATTGGAAAAGACCCTGATGCTGGGAAAGATTGAAGGCAGGAGGAGAAGGGGAGGACAGAGAATGAGTTGGTTGGATGGTATCATCAACTTGATGGACATGAGTTTGAGCAAGCTCTGGGTGTTGGTGATGGACAGGGAAGCCTGGCGTGCTGCAGTCCATGGGGTTGCAAAGAGTCAGAAACGACTGTGTGACTAAACTGAAACTGAGACTGAATTGCTTTTCAGTGTTGTGTTAGTTTCTGCTGTACAACAAAGTATGTTATCTATGTATATATACATATATTCCCCTCTTTTAGACCTCCCCCCTTATCCCATCCATCTAGTGATACAGCTCCTGTTTAGAACAGTATGAACATTTTTCAAAAAACTAAAAATAGGACTGCCATATGGCCCGGCAATCTCACTATTAGGCATATACTCTGAAAATCATAATTCAAAATGATACATATACCCAGTGTTCATTGCAACACTAATTTTAATAGCCATATTAAAATACATAATTTATATTAAAAATTTTAATAGCCAAGACATGGAAACAACCTAAACATCCAATGACAGATGAATGGATTAAGAAGTGGTGGTATATGTATACACAATGGAATATTACTCAGCCATAAAAAACAATGAAATTACATCATTTCTAGTGATGTGAATGGACCTGTCATACAGAGTGAAATGGAAAGAAAAACAAATATCATATATTCATACATGTGTGTGGAATCTCATAAAAATGGTACAGATGAACCTATTTTCAGGGCAGGAATGGACATGAGCAACTTTCTTAAGTCTGACACTATGCTAAGTTCAGAAGCTATAACCATGAAATATGGTATGTATTAAGATTTCAAGGAGTCTCTAGGGAAGACAGATGAGATAAACTTAGAAAATAGGAATCCTGTAAGCAGCATAATGGAGTCATCACAAGGAATGTGAAGAAGGACTCTTAACCCAACCTCTAGGATGTAGGAAGCTTTCTTTGTGGAAGAATATGTAAGCTGGGGCCTGAAGGGCAAGCAGGAGGAAACCAATCCCAGGTGAAGGGATTCTCAAGGGTGATCCAAAATGAGCCAGCTTCAGGGAGAGCATGGCACACCTGGGGAGCCAGAAATCATTGAGTCTGGCCCAAACTGGTATTGCAGAGAGAGTTGGGAGAGTGTGGGAAGACAGATTTGGAGTCTTCGGAAGGGCTATAGTTAGGTTGTGTGCTCACTAAGGAGATCGTCAAGAGGTTCTGGAGAACGAGTGGATATATATAGGAAGCACTGGGAAGTATGAGGATAACTTCTGGAATTCTAACTTGGGTCACAGGGGAAATAGTGATGGGGAGAATCTTGTTTGGAGAGGGAGAAGGCAGTGATGAATTAACTTGAGTACCTGTTGAACATTTAACTGATATTTGTGTATTTTGTTATTCAGTAATCATTGTTGGTTAACTCTTTAAAAGAATTTATTGAACAAATGCAAAAATGGATTCCCATTAAATTGGAAAAAAAGACAAAAAAATCTACAGTGTTCTGATAGTACTGATTTTCAGATTACAAATAAATTTTAGTGAGTAAAGAATTCAGGAATAAAGGGGATCAGCTGTACTTTCTTAGGTGTTTAGTTACCATTGCAACTGTCCTGATGGTTATGGTGACCCAATATTGTTTCCTAGGGATATGGAGAGTCAGAGAAGCTTCTCTGAGAAAATGTCATTAAAGCTGAGATCTGATGGATGGAAGGTGTTACTTGGGTTGAGTGGGTAGAAGGTGGATCATTTCAGAAAGAGAAAACAGCATACGCAAGGGGCCTGAGGCGAGAAGGAACATTGCCTCTTTCAGGGCCTGAATGGAATTTTGAGTAGTTAGAACCTTGACTGGGTGGGAGGTAAGGACCAAATCTTGCAGGACCTGGTGACTCCATTAGAGAAATTTTGATCTTTATCCTAAATGCCCTAGGAAGACAAGCTAGGTCTTTATCAAACCTGTGTCTCCTCTGTCTCCTGCATTGGCAGGCGAATTCTTTACCTCTGAGCTACCCAGTAATGTTTTAAAAAGCTTACTCCTTCTGGCTGAGTATAAAGAAAGGGCTGGAGGGAGGTAAGGGGGAGATGGGAGGGGCAATTAGAAGTTCATTTCAATAGTTGGGGAGATAGCACAAGAATTAGGATAAGGTCAGCAGACGAAGGCAGCCTTAGGATCACTACTGGCCTTCAGGTTGTGCAGCTGCACGATTATTGTTCAGTCACTAAGTCATGTCTGACTCGTTGTGACTCCATGAACTGCAGCATGCCAGGCTTCCCTGTCCTTCACTCAAACTCCTGTCCGTTGAGTAGGTGATGCCATCCAACCATTTCATCTTCTGTTGCCTTCTTTCCTTCCCTCAGTCTTTCCCTGCATTGGGGTCTTTTCCAGTGAGTAAACTCTTTGCATCAGGTGGCCAAAATCTTAAAGCTTCAGTTTCAGCACCAGCACTTCCAATGAATATTGGGTTGCTTTTCTTAGGATCTCCCTGCTGTGTAAGGGACAGAGTTTTCTTCAGCACCACAATTCAAAAGTATCAATTCTTTGGTGCTCAGCCTTCTTTATGGTCCAACTCTCACATCTGTACATGACTGCTGGAAAAACCATAGCTTTGTTGATTATCTATTTTCTGTAGATAATCTGTTGATGGCCTATAAAAGTGCATATATGTTAATCCCAAACTCATAATTTATCCCTCCCCACAATCTTTCCCCTTTGATGACCATAAGTTTGTTCTCAAAGTATGTGAGTTTGTTTCTGTTTTGTATATAAATTCATTTGTATCAGTTTTTAAAGATTCCACAAATAAGTGATACCATATGATATTTGTCTTTCTCTGTCTGACTTACTTCACTTAGTATGATGACAATCTCTAGTTGCATCCATATTGCTGCAAGTGGTATTATTTTATTCTTTTTAATGGCTGAGGAAACAGTGTTAGACTTTATTTTGGGGGGCTCCCAACTTACTGCAGATGGTGATTGCAGCTATGAAATTAAAAGATGCTTACTCCTTGGAAGGAAAGTTATGACCAACTTAGACAGCATATTAAAAAGCAGGGACATTACTTTGCCAACAAAGGTCCGTCTAGTCAAGGCTATGGTTTTTCCAGTGGTCATGTATGGATGTGAGAGTTGGACTGTGAAGAAAGCTGAATGCCGAAGAATTGATGCCTTTGAACTGTGGTGTTGGAGAAGACTCTTGAGAGTCCCTTGGACTGCAAGGAGATCCAACCAGTCCATTCTGAAGGAGATCAGCCCTGGGATTTCTTTGGAAGGACTGATGCTGAAGCTGAAACTCCATACTTTGGCCACCTCATGCGAAGAGTTGACTCATTGGAAAAGACTCTGATGCTGGGAGGGACTGGGGGCAGGAGGAGAAGGGGACAACAGAGGATGAGATGGTTGGATGGCATCACTGACTCGATGGACCTGAGTCTGAGTGAACTCTGGGAGTTGGTGATGGACAGGGAGGGCTGACGTGCTGCAATTCATGGGGTTGCAAAGAGTGGGACACGACTGAGTGACTGAACGGAATATTCTATTGTATATATGTACCACATCCTCTTTATCCATTCATCTCTCTGTGGACATTTAGGTTGACTCCATATCTTGGTTATTGTAAATAGTGCTGCAATGAAAATTGGGGTACGTGTACATTTTCTAATTATGGTTTTCTCACTGATGGTTTCCAGTGGTGGGATTGTTAAATCATATGGTAACTCTATTTTTACTTTTTTAAAGGAAACTTCATGCTGTTCTTGATAGTGGCTGAACCAGTTTGCATTCCCATCAACTGTGTAGGAGGATATCTTCTTCACACCCTCTCCAGTATTTACTGTGATACGATATGATTCTTGAAGAGATGGACTACAGCATAGATGATTTGACCTTAAGTAGGAAGAAGGCAGGTGGCTTCGCTAGAAATTGAAAAGGAGAGGGGAACAGATGTAGATATGTTGCATGTTTGAGGGCAGAGTTCCTCTCTGATGGCTTCTAGTTTCTCTCTGGAGTTGAAGAGAGATTATTTGCTGAGATGGAGGGAAGTTTTGAAAGTTGTACCTTGGTTTTGAGGCTGGTGCAAATGATTTAATACAATCACCTTGGAGAGTGAGAAAATGAGTTGATTAAAGAGATGTGGTAGCTGCAGTAGTAGGGTTGCTGGACAGTGTTGAGAGCCGAGTTGAAATTCTGAACGCAGATTTGTTAGCCTAATGAGGTGTCTTTGTTAGTCTAATGAGTCTCACCATCATCCCCTTCTGATTGTCATAGCTGCTGCTGCTGCTAAGTTGCTTCAGTCGTGTTTGACTCTGTGCGACCCCATAGACAGCAGACCACCAGGCTCCCCCATCCCTGGGATTCTCCAGGCAAGAACACTGGAGTGGGTTGCCATTTCCTTCTCCAATACACGAAAGTGAAAAGTGAAAGTGAAGTTGCCCAGTTGTGTATGACTCTTAGCGACCCCATGGACTGCAGCCCACCAGGCTCCTCTGTCCATGGGATTTTTCCAGGCAAGAGTACTGGAGTGGAGTGCCATTGCTTTCTCTGTGATTGTCATAGAGGAACATATAAAACTAAGCTGAAAGTGCTTTGCCACAAAAGTCAATGTTCTTCAACATAGAAATTTGAGCTCAATTTTACTCCCCCCTTTTTCCCCAACCCTTTTACCCTTTGATATACCCACTTCTTAGTCTTCAGCTATTTCTTTGGCAAATTCTTCTAATAAATTTGTGATCTTATTTTTAGAGTAAGATTACAGTATATAAAAAATATTAACATTACCCTTTCTCATTTAATCCTCTATATTCTTCCCACTTGAGGAAATAAAATGTTAGCAAAGCTATGGGAATTGTCCATGGTCACACATCAAAGTGGGACATGAGTTGAGGTGTTCTCCATCCAAGGTATATGATCTTTCACTGGTTCATGTTGCTGCATCTAAGACACAGACTGGATTTGGGTTCATTTTTTACTGATGTATTTAACTAAGAATAATTTAATTCCTTGTTTTATTTCATTTATTTAACATTTTCCCATGAGTTCGAATATGTGATCCATTATGATCAATTATTTTTCCTTGGCATCTTGAGCAATGGCAGGCTTGGCAGAATAAAGGAAGTAATTGCTATAAAATAATGAATGATAAGCCTTTTGTTCCCATGAAGTTTGTGCTTGTCTGTGCTGTGCTTGAGTTATGGGTATGGTTAAGTGGCAACTGGCACAACTTCAACAGCCATAATATCTCTTCAGTTACAGCTGCCTGAAAATTACTTAAGAGTTTCAAATGTGTGATGTAGCAAGATAAGGCTGTAAGGAAGAGAGATCAGTCATATGAATGAACGCTACTGACGAAATGCAGGCAAGAGAAATCTCCTCATGATACCAAAGCTTCAAGAAGAGTTGAGTTTACTGTAAAGGCAAGGAAGAAAGATAAAGAAGATGACTTAAAACTGATCATGTATTTGGAACAAATTATATATTTCTCTTTCTTTGATGTACACCATTCTTTTTTTAAAAAATTATTTATTTTTAATTGGAGGTTAATTGCTTTACAATAGTGTGTTGGTTTCTGCCATACATCAACATGAATCAGTCATAGGTACACATATGTCCCCTCCCTCTTGAACTTCCCTCCCATCTCTCACCTCCATCCCACCCCTTTAGGTTGTCGGAGAGTGTGACACTGGGTGTGAGCTCCCTGTGTCATGTAGCAAATTCCCACTGGCTATCTAATTTACCTATGGTAATATATATGTTTCAATGCTACTCTCTCAATTTGCCCCACCCTCTCCTTTCCCCACTGTGTCCACAAGTCTGTTCTCTATGTCTGCATCTCCATTGCTACCCTACAAAAGGTTCATCATTACCATCTTTCTATATTCCATATATATGCATTAATATATGATATTAGTTTTTCTCTGACTTACTTCTGTATAATAGGCTCTAGGTTCATCCACCTCACTAGACCTGACTTACATGTGTTCCTTTTGATGTGGACCATTCTTAGTCTTTACCAAATTTGCACAACATTGCTTCTGTTTCATGCCTTGGTTCCCTGGCTGTGAGGCACGTGGGATCCTACCTCCCCAATCAGGGATCAAACCTGTACCCTCTGCATTGGAAGGTGAATTCCCAACCACTGGACTGCCAGGAAAGTCCCAACATACTTCAAGGAGAGTTTTTCAAATTATCGATCTGAGGTCAATGGTTTAAAAATAAAGCAGTCTTAATAGAAAAGTTAGTTCATTCATTTATTCAATAGATACTTATTAAGCATCTGTTATGTGCCAGTAACTGTGCTTAACATTGGAAGTGAAAAGGGAAGTAAGATACCATTCCCATAATTGAGCAAAAAGTTTTCTAGTGGATTAGAGAGACTCACACATAGATAACTATAATATTATCTGAGAAAGATAAATAGGATACCAAGATACCTTTAGTGCAAAAATCTGTTCCATTGTATCCCTTTGGGTATAATCTGGAAGGATATGTGTTAAACAGAAACACTTAACACTCAGTTCAGTTCAGTTCAGTCGCTCAGTCGTGTCTGACTCTTTGCGACCCCATGAATTGCAGCACACCAAGCCTCCCTGTCCATCACCAACTGCTGGAGTTCACTCAAACTCACGTCCATCGAGTCGGTGGTGCCATCCAGCCATCTCATCCTCTGTCGTCCCCTTCTCCTGCTGCCTCCAATCCCTCCCAGCATCAGAGTCTTTCCCAATGAGTCAACTCTTTGCATGAGGTGGCCAAAGTACTGGAGTTTTTCAGCTTTAGCATCATTCCCTCCAAAGAACACTCAGGACTGATCTCCTTTAGAATGGACTGGTTGGATCTTCTTGCAGTCTAAGGGACTCTCAAGAGTCTTCTCCAATATCACAGTTCAAAAGCATCAATTTTTCAGTGCTCAGCTTTCCTCACAGTCCAACTCTTACATCCATACATGACTACTGGAAAAACCATAGCCTTGACTAGACGGACCTTTGTTGGCAAAGTACTTAACATTAAAAAATCTTAAAACTGATTTTCTCTAAGATGTGATGGAAGAGAGCTTTGCTTTTACTTAATTTCATAGAAGTCTTCATTTAAATAATGGTATATTTCAATTAGATCAAGAAATGGAGAGGACAAATATTGTATGATTCCACTTTTTTGAGATACCTTGATTGGTCAAATTCATAGATACACAAAGTAGAATGTGGTTACCAGGGGCTTGGAGTAGGGGGAAATGGGGAGTTGTTATTTAATAGGTACAGAGTTTGGTTTTGCAAGATGAAAGGGTTTTCTGAGTGGATGGTGGTGATGGTAGCCACCAATGTGAATATACCTAATGCTACTGAACTGTACACTTAAAACTGATTAAGTTGGTAAATTTTATGTTGTATTTCAGCACAATTAAAAAAGAAACAGAAATTAATAAAACAGATTATGTTCTCGCCATTGAATGAAAACAGATGTTAATATATCTGTTGTTATATACCTTTCAGATTTCCTTCTTTTAAAAGAGATAAAACATTGAACTATGGTTAAAGTGTCCCTTCTCTTTGCCTCCGCCCTTCCTCCTTTTCTCCCTCTTTAGATGTAAGTACTGTCCTAAAGCTTGGATGAATCATTACATTCGAAAATTCTCTCTGTATTCTTTCTGGAGAATGGATTGTAAGGAACATGCAAGGACTAAAGGAGTCTAATTCCAAGGCAATTGGATAGTCCAGGCAAATGTTCATGGTCATTGTGACAAGGGTGCTGTTACTGCAGATAAAATTTAAAACAGATTGAGTATATATGCTAGAGTCAGTAGGATTTACTCTTGGATTTTCATCTTCAGATGTTTCTATGACTGGGGGGTGATTCTCTCGAATCAGATGTTCAGAATAATCACTGTAATTTGTGAATTTCTTTGTATACATACATTGCTCATTTGGCAAGGCTGTTATTTTTTTTTCTCATTCCCCATTCATGTACACAAGTGTGACTCACAAGCTGCATGATATAAATACTTTTCTGGATTAGAGAAAGAGAGAAGACAATATTCTATTTACTGAAAAAGTTTTGAACATGCTCAGATGATCTTGCTTTTACATTAGAATTTTGAAGCAAGAAAATTACTTATGAAGATCTTATCTCAGGAGTTTGGGGAAGGTCTTGTTTTCATGAATCTCTTCCATGAATTGCTTAACTTGCATTAACAATGTTTAAACAGTTTTTTTTTTTTTTTTGATATGTTAGTCTTCCTGAAAGGAGTGGTATAGTAAATCCTCAACACTGTATTATGCATCCCTTTATTGATTTACTTTTTATTTTAAATCATTCTTGATAACGTACAGGAGAACTATGTATTTATAGCAATCAGTTTTAATAACTTAAAGTCTTCCAGAGATGAGGAGAAGTTGAATATATTTTATGAAATAAAGAGATGAATGAACAGAATGAATGCAATGAATAGACTGAAGGAAGACCTCTGCTGCTGCTACTGCTGCTAAGTCGCGTCAGTCGTGTCCAACTCTGTGCGATCCCATAGATGGAAGCCCACCAAGCTCTTCTGTCTCTGAGATTCTCCGGGCAAGAACACTGGAGTTGCTGTTTCCTTCTCCAATGCATGAAAGTGAAAAGTGAGAGTGAGTTCGCCCAGTCGTGTCTGGCTCTTAGCGACCCCATGGACTGCAGCCTACCAGGCTCCTCTGTCCATGGGATTTCCCAGGCAAGAGTACTGGAGGACTACTGAAGAGCTGCAATAATAAAAATTCATGCCATAAAACAGTGATAGACGATATAAAGAAATAGGGAAACAATGCCAGGAAAATATATATTAAAAAAAAAAGCCATGATCACACTTAAAAATGAACATAACTTATAATCATGAAAGAGAGCATGGGGTGCTATATTTGGGCTATAAATTTGCATTTGGATTTCCTAGAACCAACAGGAAGCAGAGGCACAATCAGTTGCTTAATTATCGTTAGCAAGATGCCCAGTTTGAGCCTAAGGATACTTAACTGTAGAACTGAAGTTTATCTGGGTCCACAGGGCATTGGCTGTGCATCTCCTACTTCAGGACCAGACTGTTTCCCTGGAGAATTCTTCTAGGTATTTAAAGAATTAACATCTGTCCTTTTCAAAGTCACCCAAAATTGAAGAGGAGGGAACACTTTCAAATATATTTTAGGAAGCCAGCACTACCCTGATACCAAAACCAGACAAAAATACCACACAAAAAAGAAAATTTTAGGCTAAAATTTCTCATAAACATAGATGCAGAAATCCTCAATAAAATATTAGCAAACTGAATTAAACAATAGAGTATAAAGATTATACCTCAAGATTAATATCAGGAATGCAAGGATGGTTCAACATCTGAAAAATCAATCAGCATGATACACCACATTAACAAAATGAGTGAAAAATCACAATACTATCTCAATAGATGCAGAAAAAGCATTTGAGAAAATTAAACATCCATTTATGACCAAAAAAAAGTCTCAATAAAGTCAGGATAGAGGGAACATATCTCAGTGTAACAAAAGCCAAATGTGACAAGGCCACAGCTAGCATCATACTCAGTACTGAAAAGTGAAAGCTTTTCCTCTAAGATCAGGAACAAGATAAGGATGGCCCCTATCACCATTATTATTCAAAATAGTATTGGAAGTCTTAGGTAGAGCATTAAGGCAAGAAAAAAAATGAAGTACATTCAAATCAGAAAAGAAGAAGTAAAATTGTTATTATTTACAAATGATATGATGCTATATATATAGAAAAATCCTAAAGATCCCACTTAAAATCTGTTAGAAATAATAAATATTTCAGCAAAGTTGCATGATTCAAAATGACAGAAATCAGTGACAATTCTATATGCTAATACTAAACTATCAGAAAGCAAACTTAAGAAGAAAATCCCATCTATCATTGCATCAAAAAGAATAAAACCTAGGAATAAATCTAACCAAGGAAATAAAAGACCTACATTTGGAAAACTGTAAGACCTTGATGGAAGAAGTTGAAGATGATACAAATGAAAAGATATATCATGTTCATGAGCTGGAAGAAATAATATTGTTAAAATGTCCATACTACCCAAAGCAATCTATGGATTCAGTGCAGTTGCCACCCAAATTCCAATGGCATATTTCACAGAACTAGAACCCATTTCCTAAAATCTGTATGGAAACACAAAATATTCCCAGTAACAACAATAATCTTGAGAAAGAAGAATGAAACTGGTAGTATCATGCTCCCTGATTTCAAACTATACTACCAAGATTTAGTAATTAAATCAGTATGTACTTGCACAAAAACAGACCCACATATCAAAGAAATAGAATGGAGAGATCAGAAATAAACCCACATATATATGAACAATTAATTTATGGCAAAGGAGAAAAGAATATGTGATGGAGAAAAGAATATGTGATGGAGAAAGGATAATCTCTTCAATAAATGATGCTGGGAAAACTGGACATCACATGGAAAAGAATGAAACTACCATCTTATACCACACAGAAGCATTAAGTCAAAGTGGTTTAAAGACTCCAATGTAAAGTGTAGGTGGTAACCTCGTTAGCATCAGTCTTAACAATGTTTTTGTGGATCTGACTCCAAAGGAGAGGGAAACAAAACAAAAAATAAACAAATGGGAGTATATCAAACTAAAAAGCCTCTGCATGGCATAGGAAATCATCATCAAAATGAAAAAGCAACCTGATAAATGGGGAAATATATTTGAAAATAATATATCTGATAAGGAATTAATATCCAAAGGATATAAAGAATGAATACAATGCAAAAAAAACCCCAAACAATCCAATGAAAAACTGTCAAATCTAGTTAAAAATTGGAAGAAGAGCTGAATGGACATTTTTTTTCAAAGAAGAAATACAGATAGTCAACAGGCACATGAAAAGATGTTCAACACCACTAATTATTATGGAAATACAAATCAAAACCATGATGAGATATCACCTCACATTGGTTAGAATGGCTATTATCAAAAAGAGAAAAATTAGCAAGAGTTGGAGAAGATGTGGAGAAAAGGGAAGCCTCATACACTATTGGTGGGAATTTAAATAGAAAATTGGGATTGACATATTCACACTACTATATGTAAAATAGGTAACTATAAAGGACCTACTGTAGAGCACAGAGAACTCTACTCAAGACTCTATAATGACCTATTTGGGGAAAAGTTCTGGGGAAAAAACTGTGGAGATATTTATCAGTGTCTATGTATAACTGATTCACTTATCTGTATAGCAGAAAGTAACACAATGTTGTAAATCAATTATACTTCAATAACACTAAAAAAGCAAAAAATAGAGTTCAATTTCTGATGAAAAAAAGTACATTGGTGCAACCACTATTGAAAACAATATGGAGACCTCAGAAGCAAAATACTAGAACTGCTTTATGATCTAGCAATTCTAGTTCTGAGTATTTACCCAAAGAACATAAAAGTCCTAATTGAAAGATATGTGTATTCATATTCAGTGAAACATTATTTACTAGTGGAAGAAATTTTCACATATTGAAGTATGGGGAAGTCATCCTGGCTTGTATATAACTTACCTTAAACTTTATACTAATTAGAACAACCTATGTTTTGACCTGTCAAATGTTCATTGTACATCTGCTTTAATCATTAAAAAAATGAGTACATTTAAAAATTAAAATGGGATAGCTGTGGTTCAGGCATTCAAAACAAAGGCAGATGGCCATTGTGGATGTACCATGATTTTATGCTATTGTTGTAATATGTATTAAAACTACATGTATTATAAGCCAACAAGATAATATTAAAATGATATAAAATGATATTAAGAATATAAAACAAGGGGATATAATCTACAAAATGGTCACTAAATTTTTTTTCTTTAAAAGTTATTAAAATGATGACATTGAGATGATGTAGAACTAATAAGATACTGTCTTACTTTAAAGACTTGTATGTATTTTAAAGAAATTAACAGGAAAATAGTCTTTCTATTTGGCCAGATATTTAAACTTCCAATGCTCTTTATTTTTTGGGAAAGATCCCTATTTCCATCTGTTAAAATTTTTTTTCAGACTCCAGACCAACCCTTTGCATGTCTTGTTATGCAGGTCTGCTTTATCACTCTTTATATGTCCCACTTATTGTGTATGGTCTTACATGTTCTTTGCATAGTATTAATCTATTTGATGATGGAGCCCTATGGCAGATTCTGCTTGGTGTACCATACTGTATTACCCTGATAGATTCTACATAAACTAAGGAGTAGAATCAAAAAGATCTGGTGATGACACTTGGTGACAGGGTTAGTAAGGAAAGAGGAAAAACAGTTTCAGATGATCCCAGTTTCCTTGCTCAGGTGGTAAGAGTGAGTGTGGTGTCATTTAATGAAAGAAGTGGTGAAGTAGCCAGTTGGATGGGAAATTGGGGTGGCGGTGAGAGGAGACGCTAAGTTCAGTTTTGTACATGTGGTAGTGGCATATCCATGTGGTACAGCCGTGTCTAGGAAGGAGATGGACACAAAAGTCTGAAGGTCAGAAAAGAGGCCTGCATTGGAGATTAGAGAGGCTTAGGTGTCATTAGCAAATGGGGGATAATGGAAGCATCAAGATTGCTTGAGTTTATGCAAAGAAAATGTGAAGAATAGAAAAAAAATTAGACCCAGGGCAATACTTAACACTGGCAATTTACTGTCTTGCAAAGAGAGGGCTGAAGGTTTTGTTTTTGTGCTTACCTCCTCTATGTAGGAATACTGAACGTGTTTTTCCCACGTTGATAAGTAGAAACCAACAGAAGGAGAGATTTAGGGATATTTGGTGTAGTTAGCATCTTCCCTGGTGGCTGAGTTGGTAAAGAATCTGCCTGCAATACAGGAGATCTGGGATTGACCCCTGGGTTGAGAAGACCCTCTGGAGGAGGAAATGGCAACCCAATCTAGTATTCTTACTTGGAGAATTCAATGGACAGAGGAGCCTGGCAGGCTGCTGTCCATGGGGTTGCAGAGAGTCAGACACGACTGAGCGATCAACACTTTCACACTTTCACTTTCTTTCATTCTCCAAAAGAGATCTAGAGTACAGGTGGAGGGGTGAGCTGCAGATGGGAAACAGGACAACTCTTGCAACAGGAATAAGAAGGAAAGGGTGAAATGGTGAGAAGTAACCACAAGTAACACAGCACACAGTTAGGAGAATTTCTGCCTAAACACTCCTATTTTCTCAGTAAATTGAAAGATGCGTGCTGAGAGTCAAGCAGGTAGATGATATAATGAGAGTAGATTAAGCTTTGAAAGAGCATATAAATTAGGGAAATAAATGGATTACAGACATAGAAATGAGGATCTGGTGACTATAATCACACTAGTCAACAGCTCCTTTTGTCCAGTATGAAAACCAGGGGCATCATTAGGAGATGAACAAGCCCGACACTGTAAACTCTCTATGGATCTATATGTGTTTGTGATAGAAATTTCCACTCTTTTTCCCTTTGTGGGTTCTCAACACCTGGTGACCTTCACCAGCCACTGACAACCACTGAAGTATTGGCAGTTTTTCAACCATGTTGGCATTAAAGATTTCCTCTTGAGTCTTCTTGCATCAATGGTTATGTGAATACAGCCTTTTGTAGGCCTCAGCATATATCTATCTGACAGAAGATCTAAGTATTAGCTGCAGCACATAATTTAAGCAATGTCCTTTCCTGAAAGAAAAATACCTTTCACTTCGGGAAGTGTCCCCAGGAGACCTCACAGCCAAAGCCTATGTGCTCCACAAAGACTTCCACTGAGACTAGAAATGCTTCATTCAGGGTGTTTCATATGGAATATTTCTAGTAGCCATTGATTTCTGATAGAAACTATGTATTATGCTTTCCTGTCCTTTCATTCATGTGCTCTTGAAAGCATTTTTGCTGAGCCTTGATAGGAAAAAAGTACCATAGGAGGCTCTGAAAGGACATGAATATAGAGATCTATTTGAGTTTTATGGAAATCCCACAGCATTGCAGACAAGGTCTGAATTCAGAGCTTGGCCAACTCCTGGAGGAAGGTGCCATAAGCTGGGAAATGATGACTGGAGTAAATTGCCTTTGCATTGAGGGACAGGAAGGCAGAAGAGCAAAGGCACATAGCCAACAAGCTGAGGCTAGTGAGGGACATTGTGTGCGTGCGTGCTTAGTTGCTTCAGTTGTGTCTGACTCTTTGCGACCTTATGGACTGTAACCTGCCAGGCTTCTCCATCCATGGGATTCTCCAGGCAATTGTACTGGAGTGGGTTGCCATTCCCATGTTCCCTGCAGTAGAAGCGTGGAGTCTTCACCACTGGACCACCAGAGAAGTCCCTGATTTTTCAATTTACTTTGTTTTGTTTTTCTTTCCCCACCAGAAAGGATGCTTCATGTGAGTGGAGGTATTATCTGTCTTCACCAATATGTCTTTGGGTCCCAGATGCCCCCTGTCAAATAATAGGTGCTCGACAAATATTTGTTGAATGGATGCATAATTATTCCTTTTATATAAATAGAAAAAAATGATAGGAATAACAAACTAAGAGAGAAAATAATTTCAGAAGTTATAATAAATTATCTAGACTAGCTCTGTCACTAACCAGCCATGTGAATTTCAGGGCATCACGTAAGACCCCTATGCCTCACCTTTCTAACTTGTGAAATAGGAATACTGTTACTTTTCCTTTATTCTATAGTTTTGGACATAAAATTATATAATGGGTATAAAAGTGCTTTGGAAAATTAAAAGCAATGATTCAAATATAAGATCTTATTAGCAGATATTTCAGTGTTATTGCTTTCAGTATTTTCTCTAACAGAGAATAGAATTGTTTTAGATTGGATTATCTATATAAATTATAAAGGTATTAAATTCTTGCTTTATTTATTTTTTTCTTCCTTGACTTGGATTTGTGACTAAGAATGTTTGTTGGATATGGCTGTGATTTAGGAGTCTAAGAGAAACCCGGCTAGCTTTTCACTAGCTAAATTTTGTTTCAGTGAGCCCTGGATAATTTTTAAATGAGAAAAAGGATAGTAAGAAAAAAGAAGGTATAGTTTCCAGAAAAATGCATCTAGGAGAAAGTTTAGTAGTCATATGTCTCAGAATTTTCATGGAGAGAGACAGGGTTTCCACACACACTAAATACATTAAGATATTTCAAAAGTCCCAGGTGACTGTACCGTCTAGCACATCATTAATCAATGTTTAAGGATTTTTGACAAAGGAAAATATCCTTTGCTCTTTTGGGGCCTTTACATGGTTCTTTCTCTGAGAATTTCCTTTTGAAAAGTTGCCATCCTTTCTGTATCCTATGAAAAGGTGCCTCTCTGTTCCCACTCAAAGTTTGTGAGTCAGAGTTGAGTGGTTTCGTGTTGGAATGGCCAAGAAGAAAAACAATTTGAAATAAAAATATGAAGTAAATAGTCTTTTACGAGACTGAGTGTGAGAGGAAAGAGAGGGCAATACTCTAGGTCCTGGGTACTGAAGGTGTCCTGTAAAGAGGACCACAGCTTGAGCCACTTAGAACTCCAAGCAGCAGAGACCAGGGGAAGAGCAGAGGGGGACGATGCTGGCTAACTACACAATGTACATGAGAAGTAAAATGTGACAAAGTAAAGACTAAGCTTGTGTGATGTCATTATTTAGGCAACATTCACTTTTGCAGGGGTCCAGCCCCGGTGGATCCAGGGAATTCGAAGGTGGGGACGGCGTCTTTGGAAATAACTTATTTAATTACAGATAGAGAGGGATTAGAAGATTAGCAGAGAAAAAGAGGCCGAATAACTTGGTTCACATGGGATACCAATCACCACCTACGTAGGCCACAGGCGTCTTCCCGTTCTCCTGAAGGAGAGGAGGCACTGAGGCCCCCCCAGTCCGATCTTAGAAGCCCAGGCAAAATTAATAGGCTTGGAGGGTACCCATGTACCAAATGGGAATTCGGCCAGAAAATAGTAGGAGAGAAAAAGGGGCTGAATAACTTGGTTTACGTGGGATACCAATAAAATTCCAAGACAAGGAATTTGCACCATCTACGCTGGGCCGCTGGTGCCACTTGAATATCGGAAGGTGCCCCTCCTTGGGCTCCTTCTCGCGTGGGCTTGAAAACCAGGGCAAATAAGTAGACTTGGAGGGCACCCACGCTCCAGATGGGAATTCAGCCAGAATAAGGAGGAGCAGAAAAGAACAACATGAGGGAATCAGTCTCTCCAGAAACTGATCTGATTTCTTTATTTTGGGGTTTGCTTATATACCTTTTGTTACACATAGGGATGAATACAGAGTCATGCGGGGGTCAGCAGTCCTGACCTTTATCAAAATCAGGTGCTTCACATAAATGTATATTTAAAAAAAGGTTTTAGGGATATTACATCATCTGGCCATGAGTGAGACCTGCTGACATTTTATGATCCTTTCTTTCTGATAACCAAAAAACTTATTTCTTCCAAGGGTGTTTTTTCTTAAACCAGGCACCACCCTCCAAATAAAGTTGCATTCCTATACCGGTGAGAGTGTAGTGAGTTACAATCAAGAAAGGAATTTATTTAACCCAAGGTTAACAGGATTAATCTTAAAGGTTAATACTTATTTCTCCTATATGCTTAAAGGTTAATACTTATTTTTCCTATATGTTAGTTATATTCATTATAAGGGCAGGGAACATGGAGATTTAGCAGCAAACATCAGCCCAATAAATGAAAATCCTTTCATCAATGCTCCCCTTAAGATCTATTTAATCTTAAGATAGTGATAAAGTTACATTTTTACATAGCAAGGATGCAGTGATTTATAACAAAGTACAGTGATCTATTACAAAAGAGAAAATCCATTAACTCAAAAAGTCTAGTATTGCTCACATCAGAAACTACTATATTTCCTTTTCTATATTCCAAATACATTGATTAATATATTCCCAGGTGCCTAAGGATATGGAGGCCTGGCGGCAATCATTGACTCAAGGAGAAGAAAAAGCCCTATGCTCATTAAGACTCTCAAAATACTCCAAAACTCTCTGTGCTGTTTATGGTTAAGAAGTAGTAAACAATCTTGTGGCAGGAGTATGGATAATCCTGTCACACAAGCTAGTCTGTCAGCAGAGAGGTTTGACCTGAGACATCCTTGTCCCACCCAGAGCAAGGAATTAGCAGCAATTATTGAAACAACAAATGAAAAACCCTTCACCAATATAATTCCTAACCAACCCACTATACTAATAATTTCTAACTCCCCAAAAGAATTTGCCTTTAGTAATTCTAAAACATCTTGTGCCTCTCAGATTGGGAGGCTGTAAACAATCACATGTGACCGGAGGAACCTATACAGGTGGGTTAGATAACCTTCAGAGGAGTTCGTAAGCTGAAACACTCTCGTCACGCCCAGGAATTTTTATTGCCTTGGAGCTGCACGTTTACTCCTTCTCCGAGAGAAACGGTTATGGGGGAGAGCCCCCCGTAAAGTCAGAGGCGTAGGTGAGAGCATAAAACAGACTCTGGTTTTGGGGTTAGATGCTTGGGAACAGGGGGTTTCCTGAGGCTTGATCACGCCTTTGCATATGCCAAGCCTCCTTCCTCATGACATTTGCCATGGGTGGAGTTCCTCACGCTGGTTCCTGGCACGCTTTCTTTTCATAATCACTCCCATCCTGAGGCTGCTGGTTGTCCTTCTGTCAAACAGCCTGGGATGGGTATCTCTTTTCTCCTGATGTGGTGGAAGTCACCTGGACTTTGAAGTCAGACAGGCTTGGGTACGAATTCTTCTGCCTCCTCATAGTTGTGTGACTTGGGACACATTACATAACTCCTACATGCAACAGTTTCTTCATCTGCAAGAGGGGAAAAAGCATCTTCCTTGAGAGCTGGAAAGTGAAAGTGTTAGTCACTCAGTTGTGTGACTGCGGTTTCATGGACTGTAGCTTGTCAGGCTCCTCGGTCCATAGAATTCTCCAGGCAAGAATACTGGAATGGGTTGCCATTCCCTTCTCCATGAGATCTTCCCAACCCAGGATCAAACCCAAGTTTCCTGCATTGCTGGCAGATTCTTTACCATCTGAGGATTGGTGGAAGGATTAAAACTATCCAGCAGAGCAAGTGGTGCGTTCCTTGTGCTCAGCTTACAACTCTTGTTCCTCTCCCCATCTTACTTCTGCTGCCTCTCTGATTATTGATCATGTCAGTATTTGATGATCACTTTTGATTGTAAGTCAAACATATGAGATAGTGAAAAGAAAGAAAGGAGTTAGAGAGCTCCAGAGTGGAAAATCTTACAAACTCAGCATCTCTTTTCTCCAAGGAGTCATTCATTTACTTTGTTAAACTATTAGTATGGAGTCACTAACAACACAGGCTTTGTCTAGTTGTGGCAAGTGAGGGCTGCTTTTCTTTGTGGTGTGTGGGCTTCTCATTGTGTTGGCTTCTCTTGTTGTGGGTTTAGAGCACACAGTCTCTGTAGTTGCTGCTTGCGGGCTCTAGAACACAGTCTCAGTAGTTGTGGTGCCTGGGCTTAGTTGCTCTGCAAAATGTGGAATCTTCCCAGAACAGGAATCTAACCTGTGTCCCTTGCATGGGCAGGCAGATTCTTATCTTACTGCACCACCAGGGAAGTTTAAGACAATCTTTGTACTTATTAGGATGTAAATTTTTCCAACTGAGAAAGCAATAGGAGCCTTTTCTGTGATTTTCTTTAGCATACCAGCTGTTAAAGAAAGATTACTCAATTGAATCATTTTCTACCCACATAATTTATATTACCTGTACAACTTGACAGTGATTTTACAGAGAAGACATTACAAAATAGCTATTGACCACTGGAAAGTATTGACATTTTATGTAAAGTTTCTTTACAAATTAACTCACTGAATTCTTACAACAAGCACAGGAGGTAGATATATTATTTTCTTTGTAAGTGAAGAAGTGGAGGTTTAGAAAAGTCAAGTGCCTTGGCTCATGGCTACTCAGTAAACATCTGGGATTCACATTTACACCAGTTTGACTCTAAAATCCATGCCCTGTTTAATAAAACAGTCAAATAAGTCTAATCTAAGTAGGGCTGCTTTCTTTGAGAAGTTTTGTTTGAGTAGTTCATTGATAGCTGGAGAGATCACTTACACAGAACACTTGTTTCTCAGTGATGTTGGATAAGTTGAGTCTGGCTGTGCTCTGCTTTGATCCTGTATTTTTTTCATTAGGCTGCACTCACTTTCACCTTTTACTTTGGTTGCCACTGGCCTGGCAAGCAAACCTAGGGCATTGTGTCCCAGTTTTAGAGGCAAGGAAAAAAGAAGTTGCTTTATTTAAAAATCCTGCTATGTCTGAAGTTTTTCTAGGGAGCTTTAAGCCCTCATTAAAGGAAACTCCATAAAATTTCAAACTATACCTTACACAAAGATTTTTACCAAATAAATGTTTAAAGATTTCATAGACTTGAAAACCATCTTCTTTCTAGCAAGACAGAGAATAACAGGCCTGCATGACTAACTCAAGGAAACCTTATATTTCCCCTTAGTTGCTTCCAGTCCTATTCTGAACTCAATTTGTCCACACTATCTCTTTTTACTATCATTCTCATTCAAACTGTGCCCCGACTCCCCCACCAACCCCCAGCCCCCTGCCCCATGACATGACCCCTTACTTAAGTCTCTAGTTTCCTGGCAACCAGTATGATTTACTGCACTATAGTTTTTGTTTTTTGACCAGAGTGAGTTTATTTTTCTTGTTTTCCCTCAGCTCTTCCCTTGACCATCTTATATATAGCTTCCTAGGTCTTAGCTTAATTGCTATTTCTTCAGAGTGATGTTCCCCAACCATCACCTCTGAAGCGGCCATCAAGCCATTCTACAACTCATCTGTGTCTTATACTTCCCCCTCACAGTCAATGGTATATTGATTGTTTTATTGTTTATTTACTAGTTTATTATTTCTTGATTTTCTCCATGAAAGAAGCAACTGTTTAAACTTTCCTCTGTATCTTCAGCACCATGGATAGTGCCAGATATCTACTGGAGGCTCATGGAATGCTTGTGGAGGTTTTCATTTATATTCATTATAATTCATTTATATTAATTACTCTAAAAGACAAGAAAACAATTATTGGAAGTATGTTCTTATGAAAAAGATTGTGGTGTGCATGACAGTCAAAATGGCTATCACAAAAAAATCCACAAACAATAAATGCTGGAGAAGGTGTGGAGAGAAGGGAACCCTCATACACTATTGATGGGAATGTAACTTGGTATAGTCACTATGGAGAATAGTATGAAGGTTCCTTAAAAAACTTAAAATAGAGCTATGATATGACCCTGCAATCCCACTCTTGGAGATATACCCCAGTACCGTTTACAATAGCCAAGACATGGAAGCAACCTAAATGTCCATTGACAGGGGACTGGATAGAGAAGATGTGGTACATAAATACAATGAAATATTACTCAGCCTTTAAAAAGAATGAAATAATGCTATTTGCAGCAATATGGATGGACCTAGAGACTATCATACTGAGTGAAGTAAGTCAGACAGAGAAGAAATATCGTATGACACACCATGCTTATGGTAGAAAGTAAAGAGGAACTAAAAAGCCTTTTGATGAAAGTGAAAGAGGAGAGTGAAAAAGTTGGCTTAAAGCTCAACATTCAGAAAACGAAGATCATGGCATCCAGTCCCATCACTTCATGGGAAATAGATGGGGAAACAGTGGAAACAGTGTCAGACTTTATTTTTGGGGGGCTCCAAAATCACTGCAGATGGTGATTGCAGCCATGAAATTCAAAGATGCTTACTCCTTGGAATAAAAGTTATGACCAACCTAGATAGCATATTCAAAAGCAGAGACATTACTTTGCCAACAAAGGTCCGTCTAGTCAAGGCTATCGTTTTTCCAGTGGTCATGTATGGATGTGAGAGTTGGACTGTGAAGAAGGCTGAGTGCTGAAGAACTGATGCTTTTGAACTGTGGTGTTGGAGAAGACTCTTGAGAGTCCCTGACTGCAAGGAGATCCAACCAATCCATTCTGAAGGATATCAGCCCTGGGGTTTCTTTGGAGGGAATGATGCTGAAGATGAAACTCCAGTATTCTGGCCACCTCATGTGAAGAGTTGACTCATTGGAAAAGGCTGTGATGCTGGGAGGGATTGGGGGCAGGAGGAGAGGGGACGACAGAGCATGAGATGGCTGGATGGCATCACGGACTCAATGGACGTGAGTCTGAGTGAACTCCAGGAGTTGGAGATGGACAGGGAGGCCTGGCGTGCTGCTATTCATGGGGTCGCAAAGAGTCGGACACGACTGAGCGACTGAACTGAACTGAACTGAAAAAGAAATAATACAGTGAACTTATTTACAAAAACAGGAAGAACTTATGATTACCAGAGGGAAAGAATGGGAAAGAGATAGTTAGGGAGTTTGGGATCAACATCTCTGCTGTATTTTAAATGGATAACTGACAAGATCCTACTGTATAGCACATGGAATTCTGCTCAATGTTATGTGGCAGCCTGGGTGGCAGAGGAGTTTGGGGGAGAATGGATACATTTATATGGATGGGTCCCTTAACTGTTCACCTGACACTATCACAACGTTGTTAATTGTCTCTACTCCAATATAAAATAATTTTTTTAAAAAAGATGAAAGTGTGCATATATAATACATATGATGTTTATCTGTCTATAATTAATTGATTGATCATTGGCTCTTTAAAAACATAATCTAGATCATATCATTCTAAATACCTTTCAAGGCTTAAAAAGGTTGTACATAATTTGCTTTCCCCATACATATTTTGCTTTTTCCACATATATATTCACCAGGTATGTTATCTCCTCTTATATATATTTGCCAGGTATATTATCTCCTATTATTTTCTTTCCTACTCACTCTTGTCTAGTTATTCTGACCTCTATGCTGTTTCTCAAATATGCCAGGTATTTTACTGGCAACAGCGTTTCCTTCTGCCTGTGATGCTCTTTTCTTAGATGCATCCCTTGCCTTCTTCAAGTTTTTGCTCAAACATATCCATTTCAGTAAAGTAGTGCTAATCTCTGTATCTGAAATTTCAATCCATGCCATTGCAGATTTTTCATATCCTCAATCCCTTATATTTTGCCTGTTGTTCTCCATAGTATTTATCAGCTTACTTTTTTGTATGTTTATATATTTTATACAGTTGCTTATTTTTTGCTTGTATTTATTATTATCTGCCTCTCTCTAGTAGAATATAAACTAGAACAGGAAAGGTATAGATTTTTAACTGTTTTTATTTCACTGTTCTTATATCCCAAGTTCCTCAAGTAGTCCCCAGGATGTGATAGGTTTTCAATTCTCTTTGTTGAAATAAACAAACATGTTAACAAATTAAAGGTTTAAGGTTCTGAGAACCTTAAATTCTGATGAATTCTGTGGCTGCTGGTATTTATTTCTAAATCTGTTTACTATAACCTCAAATTTGGAATTCAACCTACCCATCGACCTATCTTGAAATTTTAAATCACCAAGGATAAAAGGAGGTCTGAAATGTGTTTAAAAAAAAGAATGAAAAGGGTTTACCTACATGTGAATGAAAAATCAGATCTTATTTGTTGTCAAAAAAATCTTCAGTGTTTAAAGGAAAGTAATTTTGGTAGAACTCTATACATTTCTAAATTATCAACCCACTCTAAGAGCAAAATAGAGGGGCTTTTCAGAATGCAATGATTTAAAAGGTTTATCTGCCATAAAGTTTCTGAAATGTTGCTTGAGGTTATACTCCAGAAAAATGAAAAAGGAATCTTAAAAAAGTGATGTCGAAGAAACAGTGGGCCTAAAACAGTAATGCCATAAAAAGAAACCATATGTTGAGAGCTATACTGCTAGCCTGAAATACAACTGAAGGCAATTAGAACAGAAAGTCCTGTGATGATTCCATTAGACACTAAAGTGAGTGCCATTACAATTTGTATGAGAAAGAAAGTGGGAAATTTTAAAGATATGATGTAGGCACAGGTTTATTTTTTTCTTTTTCAAGAGAAAGGAAAGACAGTGAGAAATGCTGTACAAGAATGTCATGGCCGAAGTTTCAGAAAAAATGGACAATTGGTTTATAATAATAAATGATATGAATAAAAAGAGAAAACATATTATTATTATTTAACCAATTTGCATTATTTACAGCAGAAATCAACAAATATTGTGAAGCAATTATCCTCCAACTAGAAAGAATAAAAAAATAAATAGCTGGGGTTTTAATCTTGAATTTCTAATTTTCTCGTTACCCAACAGCCAGTTCAGTGTTTTTTTAAGTTTAAGCTTGCCTTTTGGCCAAAACTGTATTATTCTGCTCTGTATATCCTTTTGTCCATATCAAAGGCTGGGAGGTAATTAGTATTCCTATTCCTTTCAGGTTTGTCAGTTGCTGTATGCATTTCAGCCAGTTCATGTTTCATTTTGAACCTATTTGATGAAGATTCATGACTACTTTTATTTATTTATTTTCTTTTTATTTTTTTATTGAAGGATAATCGCTTTACAGAATTTTCCTGCCTTCTGTCAAACCTCAACATGAATCAGCCATGTGAAGTGAAGTCGCTCAGTCGTGTCCAACTCTTTGTGACCCCGTGGACTGTAGCCCTCCAGGCTCCTCCGTCCATGGGATTCTCCAGGCAAGAATACTGGAGTGGGTTGCCATTTCCTTCTCCAGGGGATCTTCCCAACCCAGGGATGGAACCCAAGTCTCCCACATTGCAGGCAGACGCTTTAACCTCTGAGCCATATCCCCTCCCTTTTGAATGTCCCTCCCATCTCCCTCCCCATCCTTTTGTCCCTCTAGGGGGACAAAACCCCCTAGGTTGATACAGAGCCCCTGTTTGATACAACCCTCTAGGTTGATACAGAGCCCCTGTTTGATACAACCCTCTAGGTTGATACATAGCCCCTGTTTGAGTTTCCTGAGCCATATAGCAAATTCCTGTTGGCTATCTATTTTACATATGGTGATGTAAGTTTCCATGTTACTCTTTCTATACATCTCACCCACTCTATCCATTCATCTGTTGATGGATATCTGGGTTGCTTCCATGTTCTAGCTATTGTAAATAGTGCTGCAGTGAACAATGGGATACATGTGTCTCTTTCAATTTTGGTTTCCTCAGGGTATATGTCTAGGAGTGGGATTGCTGGGTCATATGGTGGTTTTATTCCTAGTTTTTTAAGGAATCTCTACACAGTCTTCCATAGTGGTTGTATCAATTTACATTCCCACCAACAGTGCAAGAGTGGTCCCTTTTCTCCACACTCTCTCCAGCATTTATTGTTTGTAGACTTTTTGATGATGGCCAATATGACTGGTATGAGGTGATATCTCATTGTGGTTTTACTTGCATTTCTCTAATAATGAGCAATGTTGAGCATCTTTTCCTGTGTTTGTTATCCATCTATATGTCTTCTTTGGAGAAATATCTGTTTAGGTCTTTTCCTCATTTTTTGATTGGATTGTTTGTTTTTTTGGCATTGAGTTGTATGAGCAGATTGTATATTTTGGAAATTAACCCTTTGTCAGTTGTTTCATTTGCTATTATTTTTTCCCATTCTGAGGGTTGTCTTTTCACCTTGCTTATCATTTCCTTTGCTGTGCAAAAACTTTTAAGTTTAATCAGGTTCCACTTGTTTATTTTTGTTTTTATTTCCATTACTCTAGGAGGTGGGTCATAGAGGATCTTGCTTTGTTTTATATCATCGACTGTTTTGCCTATGTTTTCCTCTGAGAGTTTTATAGTTTCTGGTCTTACATTTAGATCTTTAACCCATTTTGAGTTTACCTTTTTGTGTGGTGTTAGGAACTTCTAATTTCATTCTTTTTCATGTAGCTGTCCAGTTTTCCCAGCACCGTTTATTGAAGAGGCTGTCTTTGCCCCATTGTATATTCTTTTCTCATTTGTCAAAAACAAGGTACCCATAGGTGCATGGGATTATATCTGGGCTTTCTATCTTGTTCCATTAGTCTATATTTCTGTTTTTGTGCCACTTTCATACTGTTTTGGTGACTGTAGCTTTGTAGTATAATCTGAAGTCGGGAAGGTTGATTACTCCAGCTCCATTCTTCTTTCTCAAGACTGCTTTGGCTATTTGGGGTCTTTTGTGTTTCCATGTGAATTGTAAAATTTTTTTGTTCTAGCTCTGTGAAAAATGCCATTGGTAATTTGGTAGGGATTGCACTGAATCTGTATTGGAGAAGTAATGGCAACCCACTCCAGTGTTCTTGCCTGGAGAATCCCAGGGATGGAGGAGCCTGGTGGGGTGCCGTTTATGGAGTCCCACAGAGTTGGATGCAACTGAAACGACTTAGCAGCAGCAGCACTGAATCTGTAGATTGTGTTTGGTAGTACAGTCGTTTCCATAAATATCTCTCTATCTGTTTATGTCATCTTTGATTTCTTTCATTCAGTTCAGTTCAGTTGCTCAGTCATATCCAACTCTTTGCAACCCCATGAATCACAGTATGCCAGGCCTCCCCTCCCGAAGTTCACCCACACTCATATGCATTGAGTCAGTGATGCCATCCAGCCATCTCATCCTCTGTTGTCCCCTTCTCCTCCTGCCCCCAATCCCTCCCAGCATCAGGGTCTTTTCCAATGAGTCAGCTCTTCTCGTGAGGTGGCCACAGTATTGGAGTTTCAGCCTCAGCATCAGTCCTTCCAATGAGCACCTGGACTAGTCTCCTTTAGGATTGACTGGTTGGATCTCCTTGCAGTCCAAGGGGCTCTCAAGTCTTCTCCAACACCACAGGTCAAAAGCATCAATTCCTTGGCACTCAGCCTTCTTCACAGTCCAACTCTCACATCCATACATGACCACTGGAAAAATCATAGCCTTGATTAGATGGACCTTTGTTGGCAAAGTAATGTCTCTGCTTTTGAATATGCTATCTAGGTTGGTCATAACTTTCCTTCCGAGGAGTACGCGTCTTTTAATTGCATGGCTGCAATCATGATCTACAGTGATTTTGGAGCCCAAAAATGTAAATTCTGACACTGTTTCCACTGTTTCCCTATCTAATTCCCATGAAGTGATGGGACCGGATGCCATGATCTTTGTTTTCTGAATGTTGAGCTTTAAGCCAACTTTTTCACTCTCCTCTTTCACTTTCATCAAGAGGCTTTTTAGTTCCTCTTCACTTTCTGCCAGAAGGGTGGTGTTATCTGCATATCTGAGGTTATTGATATTTCTTTCATTAGTGTCTTATAATTTTCTGTGTACAGTTCTTTTGTCTCCTTAGGTAAGTTTATTCCTAGATATTTAATTCTTTTTGTTGCAATGGTGAATGGGATTGATTCTTTAATTTCTCTTTCTGATTTTTCATTGTTTGTATACAGAAAAGCAAGTGATTTCTTTGTATTGATTTTGTATCCTGCAACTTTGCTAAATTCACTGATTAGCTCTAGCAATCTTCTGATACTATCTTTAGTGTTTTCTATGTACAGTATCATGTCATCTGCAAACAGTGAGAGTTTTGCTTCTTCTTTTCTGATCTGGATTCCTTTTATTTCTTTTTCTTCTCTGATTGCTGTAGCTAGGACTTCCAAAACTATATTGAATAATAGTGGTGAAAGTGGACACCCTTGTCTTGTTCCTGACCTTAGCAGGAATGTTTTCAGTTTTTCACCACTGTGATAATGTTTGCTGTAGGCTTATCATATATGGCTTTTACTATATTGAGGTAGGTTCCTTCTATGCCCATTTTTTGAAGAGTTTTAACCATAAATGGGTGCTGAATTTTGTCAAAGGCTATCGATTGATTTGCATGTATTAAAGAATCCTTGCACTCGTGGAATAAACCCAACTTGATCATGATGTATGAGCTTTTTGATGTGTTGCTGAATTCTGTGCTAAGATTTTGTTGAGGATTTTTGCATCTATGTTCATCAGTGATATTCGCCTGTGGTTTTCTTTTTTTGTGTTATCTTTGGTTTTGGTATTAGGGTGATGGTGGCCTCGTAGAATGAATTTGGAAGTGATCCTTTCTCTGCAATTTTTCAGAAGAGTTTAGGAGGATAGGCATTAGCTCTTCTCTAAATGTTTGATAGAATTCTCCTGTAAAGCCATCTGGTCCTGGGCTTTTTTTTTTTTTTTGGCAGGGGGAGATTTTTGATCACAGCTTCAGTTTCAGTGCTTGTAATTGGGTTGTTCATAATTTCTATTTCTTCCTGGTTCGGAATATTGAACCTTACTAAGAATCTGTCCATTTCTTCCAGGTTATCCATTTTATTGCCAGATAGTTGTTTGTAATAGTCTCTTATAATCCTTTCTATTTCTGCATTGTCTGTTATAACCTCTCCTTTTTCATTTCTAATTTTGTTGACTTGATTATTCTCTCTTTTTCTTGATGAGTCTGGCTAAAGGTTTGTCAATTTTCTTTATCTTCTCAAAGAACCAGCTTTTAGTTTTATTAATCTTTACTGTTGTTTCTTTCATTCCTTTTTCATTTATTTTTGCTCAGATCTTTATGATTTCTTTCCTTCTACTACTTTTTTTTTTTTTTGGTTTGTTCTTTTTCCAGTTGTTTTAGGTGTAAAGTTAGGTTGTCTATTCAATGCTTTTCTTGTTTCTTGAGGTAGAATTGTATTGCTATAAATTTCCCTCTTAGAACTGCTTTTGCTGCATCCCATAGGTTTTGAGTTGTCATGTTTTCATTGTCATTTGTTTCTAGAAATTTTTTTATTTCCCTTTTGGTATTTCAGTAACCTGTTGGTTCTTTAGAAATGTGTTGTTTAATCTCCATGTGTTTGTGCTTCTTACAGGTTTTTTCTTGTAGTTGATATCTAGTCTCATAGTGTTGTCATTGGAAAAGATGCTTGATACAACTTCAATTTTCTTAAATTTACTGAGGTTCAATTTGTGACCCAAGATGTGGTCTATCCTGGAGAATGTTCCATGTACTCTTGAGAAGAAGGTGTATTCTTCTGCATTTGGATAGACTGTCCCAATGATATCAATGAGATCCATCTCATCTAATGTATCATTTAAGACTTGTGTTTCCTTATTAATTTTCTGTTTTGATGATCTGTCCATTGGTGTGAGTGGGGTGTTAAAGTCTCCTACTATTACTGTGTTACTGTCAATTTCTCCTTTTATGTCTGTTAGTGTTTGTCTTATGTATTGAGGTGCTCCTATGTTCGGTGCCTAGATTTTACAGTTGTTATGTCTTCCTCTTGGATTGATC
Organism: Oryx dammah; assembly: GCF_014754425.2. Lineage (NCBI taxonomy): Eukaryota > Metazoa > Chordata > Mammalia > Artiodactyla > Bovidae > Oryx > Oryx dammah. Next base: position 70,709,050 of record NW_024070185.1, on the reverse strand, counting down.
ATTATGTAGTGTTCTTCCTTATCTCTTGTAATCTTTATTTTAAGGTCTGTTTTGTCTGATATGAGGATTGCTACTCCAGCTTTCTTTTGCTTCCCATTTGCATGGAATATATTTTTCCATCCTCTCACTTTCAGACTGTCTGGGTCTTTAGGTCTGAAGTGAGTTTTTTGTAGACAGCATATATATGGGTCTTGTTTTTGTATCCATTCTGTGTATTTTGGTTGGAGCACTTGATCCATTTACATTTAAAGTAATTATTGATATATATGTTCCTATTGCCATTTTCTTAATTGTTTGGGTTTGATTTTGTAGATCTTTTTTCTTCTCTTGTATTTCTTTACTATATAAGTCCCTTTAACATTTGTTGTGAAGCTGGCTTGGTGGTACTGAATTCTCTTAACTTTTGCTTGTCTGGAAAGCTTTTTATTTCTTCATTAGTTTTGAACAAGATCCTTGCTGGGTACAGTAATGTTAACTGTAGATTTTCACCTTTCAGTACTTTAAATCCTGCTATTCCCTTCTGGCCTGCAGAGTTTCTGTTGAAAGATCAGCTGTTAAGTGAATGGGGTTTCCCTTGCATGCTACTTGTTGCTTCTCCTTTGCTGCTTTTAATATTCTTTCTCTGTATTTAGTCTTTGTTAGTTTGATTGGTATGTGTTTGGGCGTGTTTGTCTTTGCGTTTATCCTGTATGGGACTCTTTGTGCCTCTGAACTCAATTGACTATTTTCTTATCCATGTTGGGGAAATTTTCAACCATAATCTCTTCAAAAATTTTCTCATACCCTTTATTTTCCTGTTTTTCTTCCGGGACCCCTATAATTTGAATGCTGGTGCATTTAATATTTTCCCAGAGGTCTCTGAGACTATCTTCAGCTCTTTGCATTCTTTTTACTTTATTCTGCTCTTCAGAAGTGATTTCCACCATTTTATATTCCAACTCACTGATTCATTCTTCTGCTTCAGATATTCTGCTATTGATTCCATCTAGAGTATTTTTAATTTCAGTAATTGTGTTGTTTATCTCTGTATGTTTATTCTTTAATTCTTCTAGGTCTTTGTTAATTGATTCTTGCATTTTCTCCATTTTGTTTTCAATTTTTTTAAAAAAATCATCTTTACTATCATTATTCTGAATTCTTTTTCAGGTTGTTTGCCTATTTCCTCTTCATTTATTTGGACTTCTGGGTTTCTAGTTTGTTCCTTCATTTGTATAGTATTTCTCTGCCTTTTCATTTTTTTTTAAACTTATTGTGTTTGAGATCTCCTTTTCCCAGGCTTCAATTTTTGAATTCTTTCTTCCTGTTGGTTTCTGCTGGTGGCTTAGAGGGTAAAGCGTCGCCTGCAATGCAGGAGACCCGGGTTTGATCCCTGGGTCGGTAAGATTCTCTGGGAAGGAAATGGCAACCCACTCCAGTACTTTTGCCTGGAAAATCCCATGGACAGAGAAGCCTGGTAGGCTACATTCCATGGGGTCACAAAGAGTTGGACACGACTAAGTGATAACACGTTCCTCCTAAGGTTAGTCCAGTGGTTTGTGTAAGTGTTTGTAAAGGATGAGATTTGTGCTGAGTTTTTGTTTCTTTGTTTGTTTTCCTCTGATGGGCAAGGCTGAGTGAGGTGGTAATCCTGTCTGCTGATGATTGGGTTTGTATTTTTGTTTTGTTTGTTGTTTAGATGAGGCATCCTGCACAGGGTGCTACTGTGGTTGGGTGATACCAGGTCTTGTATTCAAGTGGTTTCCTTTGTGTGAGTTCTCACTATTTGATACTCCCTAGGGTTAATTCTAGACATCAACGAGTTCACACTGAAGAGAAATCTTATAAAGGTACAAAGTGTGGCAAAGCCTTTAAACAGAACTCAAGTCTTAATCATCAGCAGCAACTTCATACTGGGAAGTCCGACCAATTTAACAAATGCAGTGAAGTCATTACTTGCTGCTCAAGTCTTACTGAACATCAGATAATTCATTCATTCTAGAGAAAAGCCTTATAAATGTAAGGACTGTGGCAAAGGATTTATCAAAATTATGAGCCTTATTCCACATTGCCAAATCCATACTGGAGAGAAACTTTATAAATGTAAGGAATGTGGCAAAGCCTTTACCCAAAGTTCAAGACTTACTCAATATCAGCAAATTCATACTAAAGAGAAACCTTATACATGTAAAGAATGCGGCAAAGCCTTTCATCAGAGCTCAAGTTTTCATAAACATCAGGAAATTCATACTGAAAAAAAGCCTTACAAATGAAAGGAATGTGGCAAAGGCTTTAATCAGAGCGGTCATCTCACTAGACATTTGAGAGTACACCCTAGTAATGAAACAAATGATGGAAGAAATTTGTCCTAAACATACACCAGAAAACATGAGAGTTTATACAAGAAACACATGGGAATTGTGTAATAAATATGTAGAAAAGTATTTAATCAAAACTCAAATCTAAGTAAATATCAGAGATGGCTTATTAGAAAGCATTTCGTCAATCCTTTTTTCTGAAGTTACTATGAAGGAGAATTACTGCAGAGAGTAATCTGTAGTTAAAACATGCCGGGGTCCAGCCCCGGTGGATCCAGGGAATTCAAAGGGTGGATGGAGTCGGCGAGGAAAGACTTATTTATTGATCGATATAAGATTAGATTAAGAAACAACAGTGTAGTAGGAAGATTAAGTGGAGAAAGAGGGCTGAATAGCTTGGATTATGCAGAAGACCAATAAAATTCCAGACAAGGAATTTGCACCATCTACACTGGGCCACGGCGCTCACTTGAATATCTAAGGGTGCCTCGCCTTAGGCTGCCTTTCGCGCGGGTCTTAACAGCCAGGGCAAGTAAGTAGACTTGGCGAGCCTCCGCGCCCCAGATGGAAATTCAGCCTGAAATTAAAGTAAAGAGGAGAGGGAGGGAAAAAGAGAGAGAGACACGGGGGAAACCAGTCCAGCGACTGGCTCCGGCTCCTATTGTTTAGAAGGCCTTATATACCTTTTAGATTGTACATAGAGATCAATGGGTAATACAAAATTATGCAGTGTTAGCAGCCCAGACTCTTATCAAAACCAGGCTTTTCTCTCTGCATACCTAACTGTATACGCAAGTCTTAGGTAATTTACATCATCTTCCAGCAAAAGGGGCCAATTAACATTTTACAGCCTTTTTTCTGATAAGGGTTTGTCAACCAGAAGACTTATTTGTGTTGATCTTCCCAAGGTTTGGTGCCACTCTCAGAAAGTACTAAATAAAGTTACATTCTTACATAGCAAGGACACAAGAGGAGTGCAAAGAGAAGTAATTAACTCAAAAGTCTAGTGTTGCTAACATCAGAACTACTATATATCTTTTTCCATATCATGTTTACATTGATTAACATCCTCCCAGGTGCCTAAAAGATAAAGGATATGGAGGCCTGGCAGCAATCATTGAGTCAACAGTGAAATCCCGTCACCAATATAATTTTTAACTCTTTAGAAAAGGCTCTGTATCTTTAAGATGCTTTTAAGCTTTGTGCCTCTCGCGGTTGGGGGCTGCAAGCAATTCACAAGCTGTAAGAGGTCCAGGGAACCTGTTAGGCAAGCTAGAGAGCAATCAGAGGGGGTTAACTGAAACATCCTTTTCAAATGCAGAAGACTAAAGCCCTGAGTTGACTTTTTTCCAGAGAATATCAGAAAAGTGGAAAAGCAGGCAGATTCTTATTTTTTGGGGGGTGGATGCTCAGGAAATGCCAGGGGGAACTCCTGAAGTCTGATCACGGCCTTGCGTATGTCAGCTTCCTCCCTCATGACCTTGTCACGGGTGGGATTCCTCACACTGGCTCCCGGCAAAAACACATAGAAAATTGATATGTTAGTATGGATCATGAGATGAACGGTTGGTGTTTAAGAAGTTACAGTTATTAGCATTGTATCCTTGTTTAGACTGACATGATTTGAGATTATTTGAAAACCAAAATGAATGTAATTCAACTCTCAAATACTCCATGCTAGGCTTTGTTTCTTGGAGAGGGCAATGGCACCCCACTCCAGTACTCTTGCCTGGAGAATCCCATGGATGGAGGAGCCTGGTGGACTGCAGTCCATGGGGTCGTGAAGAGTCGGACATGACTGAGTGACTTCACTTTCACTTTTCACTTTCATGCATTGGAGGAGGAAATGGCAACCCACTCCAGTGTTCTTGCTGGGAGAATCCCAGGGACCGGGGAGCCTGGTGGGCTACCGTCTATGGGGTCGCACAGAGTCGGACACAACTGAAGCGACTTAGCAGCAGTAGCAGCAGGGTTAATTCTCTGGTGGTCCAGGGTCTTGGAGTCAGTGTTCCCACTCCAAAGGCTCAGGGCTTGATCTTTTTCCAACAAAAGGAACTAGATGATGATCACACATGGAAAACATGTCTATGTCCTTCACAATCACCATCTCATCATGGTCTTCATCAAATATAGCATCATTTAGAACTTCTGTTTTTGTAGGGGTAGAAGGAAACTTCTAGGGGAAATTCCACACAAAAGGAAAATTATACCTAATGAAATTTCTTTTGCATGAATGATAATAGTAATTAGCACTATCCTGGATGTTTTGTGATCAGCACCAAAAATTAGAGTTCTCTGAGGAAGTCAGAATTGCACAGCCAATGCATCATCTGGAGGACAGCATTTAAAAATGATGGAAGAAGACCTCGAATACTGAACATGTGCCCAACTTAAGCGACAGGATACAAAGAATGGGGTCTGCCTACTGCTTTCAAAATTAAGACAGAAAAAGACACAGAGAGTGAAACCTAACAAGGCATCCAGAAACCATACTGTTTTAACTTTTAAAAATTGTTTATTTTATTAAGGCAAGTTTACTTACAATGAAAATTATAGATAGACCTTAAGGGCATCGTTTGATGTTGTTACCTATATTCCATCATTCCAGAAATTTCCCTCATACCCCTTTCCAAAAGTCCTTGCTCACAGGCTACCAATGTTCTGTGTTTCTTTCATCATGGATCAGTTTTTCTACTTCTAGAACTTTATTTAAATGAAATAACATGGCTCTTTTGTTTCCATTTTTGGATCACCATACTTTTTTTTTTTTTTTTTAGATTTAAACACAATTGTTAGTATTCTTACTGTGTTAATTTTTATTGCTTTATAGGATTTTTTATATGTGTATATCACAATTTGTTCCTTCTTTCTCCTATTGATGAATGTTCTGGCTATGTCTAGTTTTGGGCTACCTTGGATGAAGCTACCATGTATATTCTTATACACATATTTTTGCAAACATTTGCTTTATTATTCTTTGGGTAAATATGCATGACCATAATTGCTGAGTCATAGGATAGGTATATGTGCAATCTTATAAGAAACTGCCTAATGGTTTTGCAAAGAAACATTTTACATTCCTAACAGTAGTGTAAGTGTGAGAGTTTAGGTTAACCACATCCCTGTCAATATTTAACCAACTGCTGTTGGTTAACCAACATTCAATTTTAAACCCCAACATTCAGGCCAACTACTATTAATCTCTTACATTTTAGACATTTTAGTGAGTTTGTAATGATATTTAAAAGTGGTTTTAGTTTGAGTTTCATTTGTGATTAAAGATGCTGAACGCTTCTTCATATGCTTATTGGCCATTTTCAGATATATCTTTTCAAAGTGTTCAAGGTTTTTGCCCATTTAAAAAAATTAGTCTTTCTTTTTTACTCTTAACTATAGAGTTTCTTATTGTATTCTGGAAAGAGGTCCTTTATTAGATCTATGTATTGTGAAATTGTCCCCTTGTCTATGGTTTTACCTATTTATTCTCTTATAGTTTTTTCTTTTATGAGCTGAAGTGCTGAATTTTGATGAAATTGAATTTATCATTATATGTTTATGATGAGTGCCTTTTGTGTCCATCCAAGAAATTTCTGCTTAATCCAATGAAGGTATTCTCCCATATTTTCTTATAGAAGCTTTATAGATTTTTTTTCCTTTGGTTTATGATCTATTTGAAATTAACTTTTGTGTATGGGTGAGATAAGGATTGAGATTCAATCATATAGATATCTAGTTGTTTCAGTACAATTTGTTGAAAAATCTTTTGTTTCCCCCATGAATTGCTTTGATGCCTCTATAAGTGAGGGAGCATTTACTCTTTTTCATTCCTTTTTTTTTGTTGACTTTCTTCCAACACCAAAATACTTTGAATGCTGTGGCTTCACATTACGTATTATGACATGAGAATGCAAATCTTCCAACTAGAACCTACTGAGATTGTTTCAGCTGCTCTAGGTCCTTTATACTTCCCAATAAATTTTAGAATCAACTTGTCAATTTCTACAAAAAGCCTACTGTGCTTTTATTGGCAATGTGTTAAATATAGAATGTGTTAATCTGAAGAGAACTGACATCTTAAAAATACTGAATCTTCCAAGACTGAAAGAAGATATATCTTTCCATTTATATTTATATTTTAAATTTCTCTCAGAAAGTTGATGTGCTTTTTGGTGTAGAAGTACAAAATATCTCTTATTACATTTATATCCAAGTGTTTTATTTTTTTTAATACAACTGCAAAATGTATTATTTAAAAATTTTCCAATTGTTTACTGCTTGTTTTACAAATAAACTGATATTTAGGTATATTATACTTATCTTTTATGATTGTACTAAATTTGCTTACTAGCTCTGGTAGGTATTTTGCATATTTCTTATGATTTCCTATGTATACATCACATCTGCAAAAAACCAGTTTTGCTTTCCAGTCTGTATGGCTCATATATCTTTTTCTTCATTTAGTGCACTAGCTATGAGCTTCAGTCTTATTTTGAATAGAATTATAACAACTTCCAAGTTTAATGAAAAAATACAATCCTAAGCAACATAAATACAAAAAAGGCTACATTATAGTAAAATATCTAAAAACCAAGTTTATAAGAGAAAATCTTAAAAGATATATTTGTTATATGGGAGCAAAAGTAAAAAATATCATTAGTTCTCATCAGAAGTAATGCAAGCCTGAATGCCATGGACTAACATTTTCAAAGTGATTGACAGTGGAACAAAAGCTGTCAACCTTGCATTTCTGCATTCATTCATTTTTTTTTTTTTAATGAAGGTAAAATAAAGACACTTTCAGATAGACAAAAGCTAAGAGAATTTGCCTCTGTAGGCTTCCCTGATGGCTCAGACGGTAAATAATCTGCCTGCTATGTGGGAGACTTGGGTGCAGTCCTTGGGTTGGGAATATCCCCTGCAGGAGGACATGGCAACCCACTCCAGTATTCTTGCCTGGAGTATCCCCATGGACAGAAGAGCCTGTTGGGCTACAGTTCATGTGGTCGGAAAGAGTCAGACACTACTGAGTGGTTAAGCACACAAGCTTATACTACAAGAAATGTTAACAGGAGCTCTTCAGGATAACGGAAAAGTGTGTTAGTAGATATTTGGACCTACCTGATGGAATGAAGAGCAGCTAAAATGATAAACATGTTGGTATATATAAAAGAATTTTTGAATTTGTTAATTTATTTAAAAGATACTTGAATATTCAGAGCAAACAAATATTTACAATACATTGTAGGGTTTCTAACACTTGGAGAAGTGAAATGTATGATGATATTACTGCAAAGTGGAGATTGGAGTCATTATCTAAATGTTATAACTTTAAAAATCAGATGTCATAGTATTAATTCAGGACAGAAAGTGTTTCAATTAAAGATGCACATTGTAATTGTTAGAGCAATCACTAAATACTTAAACAAAATGTTATGGCTAAAGTATTCAACAAAAGAGATTAAACAAAATTTAAAAAATCAGTTACTCCAAAAGAGTGTGAATCTTTCACTTGGTGACATAGAATTACATATCCTTTTAAAAATAATAGGCTAACAGTAATATAAGCTAAAAGTTTCAAATATTGTTTATTGCTTCTGACTTTTTAGCTGTCAGTATTTAGGAAAAATATTTTAATTCTCTCTGATTTTTAATAAAGAATATAATTTCTTTAATTTTTAATTAAAGAAGTCTTTAATTATCTGAAAAAATTATAGTTTCTTCAACTGAAAAACAAGTGATTAGATGACATGTTTTCTAAGACCCCAGTGATTCTTCACATCTCTAGTTTTTAAGACTTGCCCTTTAATTTAGACTATTATTTGAGCAGAATTTCAACCAGTTCTTTCTTCAGTGGGAAGCAGAGTCTGGTGTAACCCATGTTGCTTGTGTGTTTTCAGATTTATGTGGGTCCAGGAAAATAGGCATGCTTGAGGTCTCCCTGGTAGCCTCATTATCGATGAGGATCTGCTTTCACCTGACTTAATGGTTTCCTTAATTGAGCCAAGAAGTGCAGAAATTATAGTTTCAGTCTTCTGAGAGCATCTTATGATCTCAGTGGCATTTGTGGTTTCCTGAATAATTAATCTGGGACTAGGATAACATTTCTTACTGTAACCTGTAAGTCCCCTGTGTTACCACTCCATGGCCATAAAATAGGTTATACTCTCTTTTGTATTTTCTTTTTCCAGCATGCTGCTGCTGCTGCTAAGTCGCTTCAGTCGTGTCCGACTCTATGTGACCCCAGAGATGGCGGCCTACCAGGTTCCCCCATCTCTGAGATTCTCCAGGCAAGAACACTGGATTGGGTTGCCATTTCCTTCTCCATTTTCCAGCATGAGCCTGCACCAACTTGCTGGAAATTAACCCTTCCAGAATCTGGTGGTTTCTACAACTAGGTGTCCAACCTGAAACAAATTCCACAAATACCTCTTTATGGTCCCTTTAATTTGTCAACACACTGCTTCTGAAGCTTGTAATATGGCTGTTCTTCAGGTTCTCTTGCTTTGTCTCTATCTCTCTGTGTGTCTGTCTTTCCCTCTTTCTGTGTCTCTCTTATTCTTCTGCTCTTGGCCATGAAGGGGGCAAAATACTACAGCTAAATCCCCTCAGCATAATTGAGACCATGATTATGACTTTTAATAGACTTTGCTGAAGGCTTGAAGCAATAGAAATGGGATTTAGAGGTGCTATAAGTGGATGCCAAAGGTATAGGTGCAAATTTGACAAGAGTTCCTTAGCAGGTCAACCTCATGGACCACAGCATCTTAGCTGTAATCCATTCTCTCAAAATGGATGGTCCACAGGATGCTGGCTCTCCACATGCATGATTGTAGAGCCTTGACATTGAAATGTTTGCTATCACTGCTAAAAGGAAAGCTAAGTACTCCATGACTGAGCTTTCCAAATGGAACAACAGAAGTAGGAGTCCTACCTTTGCCTCATTTTTTCCTTCCAAATCTCATAAACGTGTAACTGCTTATTGGTAGTTAGGTTGTATATCAAACCCAAACTGTACAGGACATTGAAAAATGTAATATTGTTTTCCTGTCTCTAATGTGCAGTAAGGTTGTAGTGAGTTGAGTGAGCTACTGATTGTTCTTTTATTATTCATGTTTGCTGTGAATACCTCTTGCATGTTTTAAAAATCTTTTTATGAAGTCATTTTTCACAGATACTCAAAGTTTAATGTGACCAAATTTAGCAACTTTAATTTATAAATTCTGTTTGCTATTTCTTGTTTAAGAAGACCTTTCCTATTTTAGTAGGAAAAGATATACACTATATTTTCCTCTAATTCTTTTAGTTATTATTTTTTTTTTGCTTTGTTTTATGTGACATGAGTTGGGACCTAGCTTTCTTTATTTTTTAAGTAGATAATCACTGGTTCCAATAGTACTTAGTTAATAGTTGCTTCTTCTAACTTGAAATGTCACTTTTGTAGTATACTAAAATACATACCTTGTACATATGGGTTTGTTTTGAGCTATTTATTCTATTTCAGTGATTTATTTTTCTAGTCCTATACATTAGCTACCACATCTTATAATTCTTTATATTTGCTAATGCTTTCTTAATTTTCTTGGCTGTTCTTACATGTTTACATTTTCATATTAATTCTGGAATTAGATTGTCAAGTTAAAAAAAATTCTTTGAGGCTTTTATTAAAATTGAATCAACTTTATAGATTAATTTGGAAAGTTTGATGTCTTTGCAATATTGAGTTTTCCTTTTCAATATCATATAATATTTTCCCACTTATTCTGGATTCTTTTTATGTCTTTCAATTAAATTTTATAGTATTTTTCCATAAAAGTCTTGCATACTTCTTATAAAGTTTATTCCTAGAAATTTTATAGCGTTTGCTTCTTCTATGATGAATAGAATCTTTTAATAGAAAATATATTGACTGTGGTATATTGCTCTTGTACCTTGTATATTTCCTTCCTGATCTTTCTTGTTAGTTTAGTAGTTAAAGCTTATATGATTTTTAAGTGGGAAAAACCTTCTACTGACAATGAGGCAGAAATCAGGCATGAACATTTTCCCAGTTTTGTTTGTGCAAAAAGAAATAACTAAGATTTTAAAACATAAAAATATTTGAAAATATCTGAGACAGTGTTTGAAATACATGAGACAAACACTATATGATTACTTCTACATAGAATCTAAAAAAACAAAAGAAATGAACAAACACAACAAAACAGAAACAGAGTCACAGATTCAAGAATGAACTGGTAGTTTCTAGAGGGGACGGAGATGAAGAGATGGATGAAATAGGTGCAAGATTATGAGGTACTAATGATTGTGTGGATCACAATAAGCTGTGGAAAATTCTGAAAGAGGTGGGAATATCAGACCACCTGACCTGCCTCTTGAGAAATCTGTATGCAGGCCAGGAAGCAACAGTTAGAACTGGACATGGAACAACAGACTGGTTCCAAATAGGAACATTTAACTTCTATGCAGAGTACATCATGAGAAACGCTGGACTGGAAGAAACACAAGCTGGAATCAAGATTGCCGGGAGAAATATCAATAACCTCAGCTATGCAGATGACACCACCCTTATGGCAGAAAGTGAAGAGGAACTAAAAAGCCTCTTGATGAAAGTGAAAGAGGAGAGTGAAAAAGTTGGCTTAAAGCTCACTATTCAGAAAACGAAGATCATGGCATCCAGTCCCATCACTTCATGGGAAATAGATGGGGAAACAGTGGAAACAGTGTCAGACTTTATTTTTTTGGGCTCCAAAATCACTGCAGATGGTGATTGCAGCCATGAAATTAAAAGACACTTACTCCTTGGAAGAAAAGTTGTGACCAACCTAGATAGCATATTCAAAAGCAGAGACATTACTTTACCAACAAAGGTCCGTCTAGTCAAGGCTATGGTTTTTCCACTAGTCATGTATGGATGTGAGAGTTGGACTGTGAAGAAGGCTGAGTGCTGAAGAATTGATGCATTTGAACTGTAGTGTTGGAGAAGACTCTTGAGCGTCCCTTGGACTGCAAGGAGATCCAACCAGTCCTTTCTGAAGGAGGTCAACCCTGGGATTTCTTTGGAAGGAATGATTCTAAAGCTGAAACTCCAGTACTTTGGCTACCTCATGCAAAGAGTTGACTCATTGGAAAAGACTTTGATGCTGGGAGGGATTGGGGGCAGGATGAGATGGCTGGATGGCATCACCGACTCAATGGACGTGAGTCTGAGTGAACTCCAGGAGTTGGTGATAGACAGGGAGGCCTGGTGTCCTGCGATTCATGGGGTTGCAAAGAGTCGGACACAACTGAGCGACTGAAGTGAACTGAACTGAATGTCCAGTTACGAAATAAATGAATCATGAGGATTAGATGTACAACATGGGAAAGAGTCAATAATAATGTAAGCTTTTTGTATAGCGATGTTACTCTACTTATCCTAATGATCATTTAGTAATGTATAGAGATATTGAATCAATATGTTGTGCACCAGGAAACAACACAGTTTGGTAGGTAACATACCTCAAGAACAAACATATTAAAGGAGATAAGAGGGGAAGAGATAAATTAGGAGTTTTAGATTAACATAATACACACTACTATATATGAAATGAACAAGCTACTGTATAGCATAGGGAACTATATTCAATATTTTGTAATAACATAATGGAAAATAATCTGAAAAAGACTAGACATTAACATATATGTATAAATGAATCACTTTGCAATGCACTTGAAACTAACACAACACTGTAAATTAACTAACAAAAAAAGGACAAACAGACTCAGCGAAATAAAAGGAGATCAGATTTGTGGTTACCAGAGGTGGCAGTGGTGGGAGATGGAGGTGGGGAGGATTGAACGAAGGTGATCAAAAGGTACAAAGTTCGAGTTATGAAGGGAAGCTAAGTACATAGGATGTAATGTACAACACGATTACTATAATTAATAATTAAGAAAGTAAATCCTGAGTTCTCATCACAAGGAAAGATCTTTGTTTCTTCTTTAAAAAATTTGTATCTATACAAGATAATGGAGGTTCACTAAATTTGTTGTAGTCATTTCATGACGTATGTAAGTCAGAACAATATGTTGTACACCTTAAGCCTGTACAGTGCTGTATGTCAATTATGTAATAATAACACTGGAAAGAAAACCTCAAATTGACAAAGGCAAAAAATTATAATCCTCATTGTTGTCATTAGTTTAGAGAGTCTTTTATACTGCAGACCCTTTTAAGAAGACTTTTTAGTAATAGATTTTAGAAACCCTGAAAGGGTCCTACACTTTGATAAAGAATTTAATTTTTTAGAAATTCTAAGATAAGCATTTCTGAGGCATATTAATGATATTAATGACTGTACATGAACAGTAAGGATTTTCAGTGATTTAAACAGTTTGGCAAATACTTACTTAAATAAAGCTTTCAACTATGAGAATTTCTCAGAATTTTAATGTGCTAATATATATTGTGAGCTTTTATATTCCCAAAAGATATAAACAAACACTCTTGTCTAAACTTATTTGACTACAGAACCATTTTGTCGGGGGGAGTACTTCAGGAGATCAAACCATCATATATTATGGTTTGAGAAATATTATCTTAATGACATTATTATGAAAACCTGTAAAACTGAGCTATACAGATGTTCATAACAACATTGCATATAAGAGCAAAGGTAGTTAACACTTCATAAATGTTTGAATAGGTTCTCTATAAATAAAGAATTCTAGATCTATTTAATTGAATACTGTAGTAATAAAATATGGTTTAGAAGAGTAATTAAAGCAGAAAGTGTTTGTGATATTTTATAAAGTAAAAAATCAGGTTGTAAAGCATTAACTGTAGTATCTAGGATACTTTGGGGTAGAGGCATGCATAGAAATATGGAAGGAGAATTGTCAAAATGTTAATAGGTGTAATTGCTATTTTGTAATTATTTGTGACTGTGATTTTCTTTTTCTCATTTGTTCTTCTTATAATGTACACAGATCACCTCTATTGTAAGAAAAATGTTTTTATGTTATTGCAAAAGATTTGTCTTTTATAGCTCTGTAAATTAATGTCAAACGTGCCTCTTGTACCCCTCCATTTCTTTTTTTGGGGGGGTTTTTAATCTCTATTAAATTCTTTCTCACTGAAAATTTTTTACTTGTGTCTTCATTTAATAGTGTGTACAGCTGTCCTCATACTTTCAAGGTGACATTTTATACATGAATTTTTTTACTCACACTTTATCTTTGGTGCAGGAAATAATACCCTTTTAAAGCATCTGTTGCAGTTTAAAATGTGTGTTCAGATCATATCTTCTGCTTTAATTATTAACCTCATAACTGAGGCTGCATGAAATTTGAACACTCCCTAGTTCTGAGGACGTATGTAGAGCCGGCTGACAAGGGCTTTGACTCAGGAAAAATGCATATTTTGTGGTAATTCTTTTTGCTTTCCAACTCTATTCATAAAACTGTGGATGCTCTTTGAAGGAACCACTATGCAACTGGGCAACTGGCAACTCTTTGAAGGAATCACCAATCTCCTTGTTTTCTTTTTGAACTAGGCCCACACATGTAAAAGGCTTCCTCACTCGCTCAGCTATAAAGAATTTACCTGCAATGCAGGAGACATGGATTTGATCCATGGGCTGGAAAGATCCCCCGGAGGAGGAAATAGTAACCCACTCTAGTATTCTTGCCTGGAAAATCCCATGAACAGAGGAGCACGGCAGGCTACAGTCCATAGGTTTGCAGAATTGAACACAACCGAGTACTCACTCATGCACAAGTTTAAAAAGCTCTTTTTCACTGTTTTTGTATTTCTGATGTCAGCTTTTCTGGCCTCATTCTCATTCTAGTTCCTTATACGGTTCCCATGTCCTTATCAGTAGCAACTCATGTTTTGAACTTTCTCCACCACACTTCTCTCTCCCACGTATAATTCTGTTTTTTTTTTTTTTCTTTCATTATCATGAAGCATTTCCCTCAGTTCTTTGACCTTTGGGAACCAACCTCATAAACTTCTCTGCTCTAGTGTTAACTCTCAAGGAAACCACAAGACAACTCTACGTTTAGTATCAGGGACATGTCTCAGGCCCCAGAGAATCTTCTTTCTCTGCAGGCATCCCAATTCAGGCTGCTGCTTCCTCTTTCTAGTGATCAACCGTTCACTGCAGCCTGGGTTTCTTCACTCCTCAGGACTCAGATTCAGGAGATGGGGAGGACTTTCCAGATTTATGTATTTTATTATTATAATATAATTGCTTTACAATGTTGTGTTGGCTTCTGGTGATCAACTATGTGAATCAGCTTTAAGTGTATATGTATATATTAATATATGTACTTATTAATATATATAATATAATAATATATTAATGTATATATATATATAGTATATATATCCCCTCCCTCTTCAACCTCCCTCCGCCGCCTCATTCCACCCCTTGAGGTTGTCACAGAGCACTGAGCTGAGCTCCCTGTGCTATACAGCAGCTTCCCACTAGCTATTTATTTTACACATGATAATGTGTATATGTCCAGATTTAAAGAGTAGTGGGAAAAGAGGCACAGAAGAGGGAAGCAGAATGGCATCCAAAACTTTTGGGCATGGCTAAAGTATAATAACTGGTGGGGAGTGGGATAGTATAGTGAAGGGATCCAATCAGGAAGGATCCAGTGGTCCATATGGGGGGAGTATGAATTTTAACCAGAAGGATCCAGTGACCTCTTAAATAAGCAAATAACGTGGCTGTATTTATATATCAGAAAGATCTGGTAAGATGTCATGAAATAAAGGGAATGAGGTTGGAGGCTGAGTATTGGTGGAGGAAATTGATTAGAGGGTTAATGAAGGCTTGATATTTGGACAGAGGAATGTTATTAGATAAAAATGTTGGTAGGAGACTTGAGAAACGAGTTGGCAATGATCAAAAACCCAACTCAAAAGATTTTTTCCATGCAAATTTTAGTATTATTTGTTCTAGTTCTGTGAAAAATGCCATTGGTATTTTGATAAGACTTGCATTGAATCTACAGATTGCTTTGGGTAGCCTGCCTGTAACTTTGTATCTGGAAGAAGTGCCAGCAAGTCCCTGCCTCTTGGGTTCATGCCCTAAAATTTGTATGAATCTCCTTCATGTATGACCCAGGTGCTTTCAAACTGCTGCCTCTCCACCAGGACTGAGAGTGTAAGAGTTTTTGTGTTCCTATTTAAAATTTATTTTTTATCCATATCAAGGGACATGCAGGATCTTAGTTCCCTGATCAGGGAGGGAACCCGTGCCCCCTGCACTGGGAGCTCTGAGTTATTAACTTCTGGACCACGAAGGAAGTCCCTTTGTGTTCCTTTTAAGAGTGAAGTGTGGCTCTTCTGAACCTGAGCCCTGCTAGTTTTTAAAGCCAGACCTTAGGGGGCTTGTCTTCCTAGTGCAGATTCTCTGGACATAGTATCCAGTTGTGGGGTGTGGATCTCTTGCTCCTCAGGGAGGACCTCCACTGTAAATACCCCTCCTGCTTGTGTGTTGCCATGCTAATGCTATGGGTTGAGGCCACAACTGCCCCTCTGTTCTTGTATGTGCTACCTCACTTCACTCATGTCTGACTCTTTGAGACCCTATAAACCGAAGCCTGCCAGGCTCCTTTGTCCATGGGATTCTCCAGGCAGGAATACTGGAGAGGGTTGCCATTTCCTCCTCCAAGGGATCTTCCTGACTCAGGAATTGAACCCATTGTCTCTTGTCTCCTGCATTGGCAGGCAGGTTCTTTACTACTAACACCACCTGGGAAGACTGTCTCTGCTCCTCTTAAGCCATCTCAATGTGGTTTTATCTTTCTATCCTTAGTTATAGGAGATTGTTTTTGCTAGGCTTCAGGTCATTCTTAGAGATAGTTGCTCTATATGTAGTTTTGGTGAGTTCATGGAAGGTGCCGAGCTTAGGATCTCCCTATTCCACCAACTTGTCCCTTTTTCATTTAATTTGTATGGATGTGAGAGTTGGACTATAAAGAAAGTTGAGTGCCAAAGAATTGATGCTTTTGAACTGTGGTGTTGGAGAAGACTCTTGAGAGTCCCTTGGACTGCAAGGAGATCCAACTGGCCCATCCTAAAGGAGATCAGTCCTGTGTGTTCATTGGAAGGAATAATATTGAAGCTGAAACTCCAATACTTTGGCCACCTGATATGAAGAGTTGACTCATTGGAAAAGACCCTGGTGCTGGGAAAGATTGGGGGCAGGTGGAGAAGGGGATGACAGAGGATGAGATGGTTGGATGCCATCACCGACCGACCCAATGGACAAGGGTTTGGGTGGACTCCGGGAGTTGCTGATGGACAGGGAGGCCTGGTGTGCTGCGATTCATGCGTTGCAAAGAGTCGGACACGACTGAGTGACTGAACTGAACTGAAGGACAGACAGATATGTGTTAAAGACTCCAACTGTTCTGACACGTATCTAGGCCACCTTGCTTTTAGTTTGTATATTTTGATATTGTTATACAACTAGCAGTGTTTCAAGAGTTTTATATTTCATCAAATAGAACTGAAAGACAAATAGTTTTTTCCTTTGTTGATCCTCATTACCAGTTTTGCATCTTAAAGACAATTGAAGCTTAATTATTTCTTAAATTAAAATTTTATTGGAATATAGTTGATTTACAATGTTGTGTTAGTTTCTTCTGTAGAACAAAGTGACTCAATTATTCATATACATATATCCACTCTTTTATAGATTCTATTCCCATATAGGTCATTACAGAGTATTGAATAGAGTTCCCTGTGCTATATAATAAGTGCTCTACAATAGCTAATAGCTGTCTATTTTATATATGTTATGGTGTGTACATGTCAATCTCAATCTCCCAATTTATTCCTCTCCTACTCCTTTCCTCTGTGGTAACCACAAATTTGATTTCTACATCTGTGACCCAACTTGTGTTTTGTAAATAGGTTCGTTTGTACCACTTCTTTAGATTCTACATATAAGTGATGTCATATGATATTTGTCTTTGTGTGTCTGACTTAATTATTTCTTTTTGTTCTGGTTTGTTTTTTATTTCTTAACCAGTCTTCTTTCAAATGTGTAAATGCCCTGAGCTCTTTCTCACTCCAGATCTCTGGGTTTGTTTTCCCTCTGGCTGGAACCCTTTAACTCAGCTCTTCCTTAGGCTGCTTCCTCACTCTTTCAGTGTCTGGTCATTTCTTCAGAGATGCGTATGGAGACCACTCAATCTGTAACAGGCCCTGCCTTCCCACTTCCTTTTTAAAAAATTTTACCTTGCTTTGTTTTCCTTACAGAACATGTCCATGGGATTTCCCAGGCAAGAATACTGGAGTGGGTAGCCATTCCCTTCTCCAGGAGATCTTCCCGACCAAGGGATTGAACCTGGGTCTCCTGCATTGCAGGCAGATTCTTTATTGTCTGAGACACCAGGGAAACCCCTTTCAGAACACATGATGTTAAGTCATCTTATTTATCTCCTTGTTTAAATATCAATAGCTAGTTGTTATTTATCCCATTAGCATGTAAGCTCCCAGAACACTTATAACTTCTCTCTTCAAACATCCTGGACCTTCAGACTTAGAAGAATAACAAGCATGTCGTTGGTGATCCATATAAGTCTCTTGAATGAATGCAGCAGTGTTGGACTTACCTCTCTAATATGCTGAAGTTGAAAGATCGTTTTCATGTTCTGTGTTCTGTCTTCAAGTTTGGTCCCATGATTGGAATTTACACTGGCTGCTTCTGCTCCTTGGAATACTTTTGCACTAGATATCCACAAAGCTCACCTCTTCACCTTTTCCAAGAATTTGCTTAAATAAAATCTTCTCAGTGAGATGTTATCTGAGCACCTTTAAAAGTGCAGGTCCCTTCCTACACCATCATTTCTGATTCATCTTACCATAGTTTCCTTTCCCTTAGAGCATGTGTCATCTTCAAACAACTTAAGACAACATCCTTTATTTATGATGTTTTATTGGATGTCTTCCTCATCCACTCTTCACCCTAAACCTCTGTGCTCTGTACCCTGAAGGTCAGCTTGCGTGGACCTGAGCTCTTGGCAGGATCGTCCTATACTGGCCTACTGACTTGACCCAGGCTCACTGTTCCTGTATGATGGCCTTCTCTTGATTCCATGCTTCTGTAGTGGCTCCCTTCCTTAATCATAGATCTATTGCTTATTGTCTGTTTTTCTCATTATCATGGAAGCTCCATGAAAAAGAGCAGTTTGTTGTCTGTTCATAGGTCTCATGCATCCTGAACAGTGCTTAATGCATATAAATGTTAAAAAAATATTTGCTGAATGTTTAATGATCACTGACTCTGGGCTCAGAAAAATGTTTAACCCACTAATATTATTCCTTTTCTTCCCTTTTCCTATCCCCTATATTTTGACAATTATATTGTTGTTTATTTTTATTACTCTCCTGATTTCCTTCATAACTTTAAATAATATGATTAGAGCTTTATTTCTTATTCTATAAAATTTAGATCATGTCCTTTGATTTCCTACTGTCTAAAATGAGAAGATTAGAGCTGTTATCATACCCTCTACCTCTTCTTCCATCTGTCTCACCTTTCTATTTTATACTATTAAATTCAATATGCTTTGGTGGATTTTCTTGACCCTATTTTCCAATTTTTGTGTTAAGTCTTCTATTTTAGGTACAGTATTTTAAATTTCAAAGAGCCCTTTCTTAGATGGCTATATCTGTTTTATAGATATTTCATACATAGATATTATTCTTAAAAAAACTTAAAAACTATACTTTCCAAGCAATGTCAACAATAAAAAGGTCTCTCTTATTACAAAAGTCAGTTAGTAAATTTTACTGCCTCCAATTTTTCTTCACTCATTTATTTTCTTTTGTCAGAAAAATTTAGAAATTTATTTGGAGTTTATTACTCTTATTTTAAAAATACTTAAAAAAAGACTTAATCCAAGTTTAAGGCTACATATTTTATTCAAATAGTACTTTTGATATGCACAATAAAACATTTATATGAGATTTCTGGATTTAATTTTATATTTTACTGTTTTGCTGCTATTCTTTGTAACAGTGTATATTTTCAGAGTTTTAGTTAATGTTGCCTTTTTCCTATTACTTTGAAAATAGTTCTTTTTTCCCAGAAAAATTATATACAGAGGTTATTATCTGAGTACTTGCATATTTGAGTGACTTTCTGTTGCATGTAAATGATAAGGTGGCTGGCTTTAGAATTCTTGGTCATGGTATTTTCATTCAAAAGATTTTAGTTCTTTGTTCTTTGGCAATTAGAGTTGCTATAGACAATTGGGAGTTCAGCTAGCTATATTTTTTCTTTGTAGCTGCCTAGATGCTGGCATCATTAATTCTTCAAGCTTAAAGTTAAAAAAATCACTGGCATAAATCTAAATGTTAGTTTCTATCATGAATATTCTTTTTAATGATCTGTCCTACAAATTTTCAGATGTACATATAGGTGGGAAAATATTTCTTTTATGCAGTTGATTTTTGCTTTTATAATGTTGATTCTGATTTTACTGAAGCACTGAGTATCCATGTTTTAATTTACAAGCTATTCATAATCTAATTTCTTCATTCGGATTGCTTTCACAGTTTTTCATTTTAGGAGAATTCTCAAGTTTGTGCTTTAATCCATTTGGACTGCTATAAAAATACTGCAAACTGGGTGACAACAAAATTTGTTTCTCACATTTCTTAAATTTTTTTTTTTTTTTGGCTGTGCTGGGTATTTGTTGCTTTGCCTGGGCTTTCCCTAGTTTTAGCAAGAAGGGGCTATTCTTGGTTGCGGTGTATGGGCTTCTCATTGCAGTGACCTCTCTTGATGCAGAGCACTAGCTCTAGGCTTCAGTAGTTGCAGCATGCGGGCTCAATAGTTGTGGCTTGTGGGCTCTAGAGCATAGGCTTAGGAGTTGTGGCACAAAGGGTTAGTTGCTCTGTGGCTTGTGGAATCTTCCTGAACCCACATCCCCTGTATTGGCAGGTGGATTCTTATCCACTGTGCCACCGGGGAAGTGCCTAGTTTTCATATTTCTGAAGGCTGAGAAATCCAAGGTCATGGCATCCGGAGATTCAGTGTTTGATGAGAGCCTGCTGTAACCTTACATGGCAGAAGAGACAAGCTACTTTCTGGAGTTTCCTTTATAAGGGCACCGTTCTGCTCACATAACCTAGTCACCTCTAAAAGTTTCCATTGCCTCATATCATCATCTTGGTGGTTGAGATATCAACATATGAATTTTGCAGGGACATAAACATTCAGATCATAGCAGTAAGTCTGTAATCTACAACAGAACATAGATTCTGTCCTTTATTGTTGCCAATGCCACCTTGAATCTTATCATAGTTTCCCTGTGTTCTTTCCTTACAATGGTTTCTCAATTTTAATTGCTATCATCTTTTACCTTTTGCTTTATGTTTGGTTATTCTTCACTTTCATTGGGATTATAAAACCAATGTTTACTAGAATAAATAATTTTTACAAATATGTCCTTTCTCTGCCTTGTGTGCTGTATTTTTCTCTTTTATGCTGTTCCATTCATTTTTCAGATTTCATTGTTATTTTCTATTTATTCATCTTTCAGTAAGGAAAGGTCTATTATTTTGTGATATTTGTCCTAGTACAGTGATTTCTCTTTGGGTTTCAGAACTAATAGAAATTGTTACTATTCTCTAGAGGTATCTTATGCCAAAAAGCTGTGACTCATCTTCTATAGAGTGTGGGTTTTGTGGAAGAACCTGGTCTGTTGTCACTTCTAACAGGGACCTTCATCATTGCAAGTATTGTTCTCCTCTAGGGTTCTGGAACTGCTATACCAGTGGCTTTGTTAATACTGGAGGCAGTTGATTCTGCAAGTTTATGGGACAGATTAGGAAGCCTCATCCCTATCTTCTTCAATGCAGAAGGTGTAGAAGTGGGTCTTTACCCTCCCCAGCCTTCTGACTGCTCTCTGGACACAGCAACTTTCTCAGGAAGAGAAATTGGGAGCTACCTTTGTGAATGTCTGTAAGAAACATTGCAAGTAGACCAAAGTTCCCCACCATCCTTTCCATCTCTTGTTTCTCAGACTGATGCCTGTTTTCTTTATTGCCATGTTTGTTGCATGTTTGGAGAAGTTTCGGAACCTCCTATGAAACTTCCCCATAGTCAAACTCAGTGTCAGTCAGTCAATAAAATGTCACTTTCACAAAAGTGACTAGCTTCAGGAACAAGCTATAACTCAGGAGAAATGTAGTTTATAAATTGGGGTAAATAATATTCCATTCCTCAAAGTTTTGTTGGAAGAATCAAATGAGATTCACCAGGGCCACACACAGTAAACTCTCAGGAAAATCTAGCTCTATTATCTATATTGGGTAATTTTTTTTAAAATATTTTTTTGATGTGACCATTTTTAAAGTCTTTATTGAATTTGTTACAATATTGCTTCTGGTTTATGTTTTGGATTTTTGGCCATGAAGCATGTGGGATCTTAGCTCCTTGACCAGGGATTGAACCTATTGAAAAGCAGAGACATTACTTTGCCGACTAAGGTCTGTCTAGTCAAGGCTATGGTTTTTCCCGTGTTCATGTATGGATGTGAGAGCTGGACTGTGAAGAAAGCTGAGCGCTGAAGAATTGATGCTTTTGAACTGTGGTGTTGGAGAAGACTCTTGAGAGTCCCTTAGACTGCAAGGAGATCCAACTAGTCCATTCTGAAGGAGATCAGCCCTGGGATTTCTTTGGAAGGAATAATGCTGAAGCTGAAACTCCAGTACTTTGGCCACCTCATGTGAAGAGTTGACTCATTGGAAAAGACTGTGATGCTGGGAGGGATTGGGGGCAGGAGGAGAAGGGGACAACCAAGGATGAGATGGCTGGATGGCATCACTGACTCAATGGACGTGAGTCTGATTGAACTCCGGGAGTTGGTGATGGACAGGGAGACCTGGCGTGCTGCGATTCATGAGGTCACAAAGAATCGGACACGACTGAGAGACTGAACTGAACTGAACTACTACATTGGAAGACCAAGTCTTGACCACTGGTCCTCTATCAGTTTTCAAGCTAAGGAGTTGTTTCCCTGTTTTCCTCCAACATGACTAATTGATTATTTTTCAATTGATTTATTATATGATTATAAACACCTAGTTTAAAATATAATTTTATGGGCTTCAATCTCTTGCATTTCTTATTATTGATGCTCAATGGAAAGAACATACCATGTACCTGAAAATATAAATCTAGAATAACCAATGTCAAGACTTATTCTAGTAAAACTACTGGACTGTAAAGAGAAACAAAAAATCCTTTGGATGTCTAAATAGAAGAGATGTTTAAGGAGAAAAGTTAGGTTATCATCAGACTTTTCAATGGTGATCTTTCGTACCTAAAGAAAATGGAGTAATGAAGATATTCAAGGGAAGAAAATGTGAACTAAGGATTTTAACAGAAACTGACTTTCATTTATAAAGGACACAAACTGTAATTAACATGCATGAACTAAAGAAATATTGTTTCCATGAGCTTTTCTTGAGGAATCTACTAGAGAATATTCTAGATGAAAATGAGTAGGGAGATGTCAATGATGAGCATTAAGTTACCTGTAGAAATAAGACTAAATGAGGATTAAAAGAGAGAATAGTATATAACAGCTATATGCCCTGATAATGTTAAAAAATTACTTAAAAATGGGAGCAGAATGGGGTAAAAATATGCAAAGGTTTTTAATTGGTTTAAGTGATCAAAATTGCTATATTAGTATCACTTTTCAAAGATTGTTGTTTGTATAATGTGGGATAGAGCAAAAAGAAATTATGGGTTATTCTAGTTCTATCATGTTCTATGCCTTGAGAATTAAGATTCTCAGTGTGGAAAAAACGCAGAAGTAATATAGGACTGGGTAAAGGAAATTCCTCTAGGATTTATTTAAAAAGGAAATATGAATATGTACTCATGAGGCATCTTATCTTAAAAAATAATCTCCCTGCTTCTCTTTCCTCTTATCTCTATTTCAGTTCTTGTTACTGAACTCAGGTCCTGTTCTTCATTCTCAAAAATCAATGCCCAGGAAGCAGTGGTTGGAGAACAACTTTTGATCAGAATGTTGGCAATCTGGGCAGATGGTGAACTCAGTGTCCCCTCAAACTATCTCCAAAGATTTTGCTCAGCTGTGAAATTTTTTAAAGGGAAAAAGGAAAGTAGTCTCAGTTAATCATTGAGATGGGGGTCAGAGTCATCACCATCGCTCACTAGGTGCAGGCTTGTTGACTTCTTGTGATCTTTCCTCAGAGGTTATCTTTTGCATGCAGTGTGTTTGTGAGATTACTGAAGGGAAAGCTAGGAAAGAGATCTGGTCATCTGTAAAGTACTGGTTTTTAATTTTTACTTATTTGATCTATGGAAAGAACCAATAGTTCAAGAAAGATATTGTGTAATCAGATGATATGAAAGATGTACAAGGGCCAGAGATGAACAGAGCATGGGGTTGCCTGATTTAAGGTTCCTGTCAAAACAAAGTGGCCTCCTGCAGCGAGCTCCGTCCTGGAAAGAGGTCTTATAAATCCCCACTTGTCAGAACATCATTCCATTTCTATTAGATTATGGATGAAGTTTCGTCTTCTGTAACTTCTTCATGCTGACCTAGGGTGTCATGTTCTTAGAATGGAAGATTTTGACATGTCTGTAGTAGCTCTTTGCTGACAGTTGTACTTGCCTGTTCATGTATATGGGCAGAACAATCTTCAATTATTTTGATGCTTGAAAAGTAAGTATAGATTATTATAAACAACAGTGTTAATTCCATTCTCGTTTTAAATTTATTTTTCTTACCTATACTTAAATTAGGTACTCTAGTGCAATATTGAATAAATAGTAGCAGGTATAGCAATCGAGTTTTATTCTTAGTTATGAATCCTTATAGTATTATTATAGATTTTTTTTTATCAGGTGAGACAGTTTGTCTTATTTTTAGTTTGCTAATGGCTTAAATTTTTTTTTAAAATCAGTGTTGAATTTTATCAAATTCATTTACATAAATCATGTATTCACTGCTTTCACATTTTTGAAGTAGAAAAGCACATCAATCCTATTCTCTTAAGGCCAGTTTTGGAACTGTGCTAGTCACAGATTCAGTACTGCTCAAAATGGAACAGTTTGTCATGGCTGCAGTCTGGTCCTCAATCAGTTAGCTTTTCCCCTCTTGTGGTAGTTATAGTACCTGTAAAACAACTCAGGAATGTACATCAGACACGGGATCTTTGACTCTATTGTCCTAATCATTAGCTACTCGAGCTTGCTCTTTTGTGATTCAGGGAGGCCCGGGAGACCAGCTTTTCTGGCAGGGGACATCAAGGGGGCTTTGTACCACATGGAGGGATGATGTTCCACAAGGTACCACTTCTCAGTTCCACTCTGTCCTCTGAAAAGGCCCATAAAACAATGTCCAGCCCAGTCTCAGTGAGTATCCCTAGCTTATCTTGATTGTTGTCTTGAAACACTGTTTTCCACTGAATTGTCTGTTTCTAAGTGGAAACAGGAAATAAACAGGATGAGACTGGAACATCTTGTCATAAAAAATAAACAAGCTATTGAAGACACTAGATTCATATAAAAATGACCCAGGAACAAAATTGCAGAGTCTTCTGCTGGTCAAATTTGGTCCAATATATCCACAGTTTCTTCAGCATTTTATTAGGAAAGTATTCATACATATAGCAATGTATATACACCTTTCCTCCTATCCCTAGATTCTACTGTTAAACTTTTACTCTAATGGTTCTATCACACATCTTCATTTTAATGTATTTTGTTTTAGATGCACTTTAAAGTAAACTGTAGCTATCAGTTCAGTTCATTCACTAAGTCGTGTTCGACTCTTTGTGACCCCATGAATCGCAGCACGCCAGGTCTTCCAGTCCATCACCATCTCCCGGAGTTCACTCAGACTCACGTTCATTGAGTTGGTGATGCCATCCAGCCATCTCATCCTCTGTCGTCCCCTTCTCCTCCTGCCCCCAATCCTTCCCAGCATCATAGTTTTTTCCAATGAGTCAACTCTTCGCATGAGGTGGCCAAAGTACTGGAGTTTCACCTTTAGCATCATTCCTTCCAAAGAAATCCCAGGGCTGATCTCCTTCAGAATGGACTGTTGGATCTCCTTGCAGTCCACGGGACTGTCAAGAGTCTTCTCCAACACCACAGTTCAAAAGCATCAATTCTTCAGCGCTCAGCCTTCTTCACAGTCCAACTCTCACATCCATATATGAACACAGGAAAAACCATAGCCTTGACTAGATGGACCTTAGTCGGCAAAGTAATGTCTCTGCTTTTGAATATGCTATCTAGGTTGGTCATAACTTTTCTTCCAAGGAGTAAGCGTCTTTTAATTTTGTGGCTGCAATCACCATCTGCAGTGATTTTGGAGCCCCCAAAAATAAAGTCTGACACTGTTTCCACTGTTTCCCCATCTATTTCCCATGAAGTGATGGGACCGGATGCCGTGATCTTCATTTTCTGAATGTTGAACTTTAAGCCAACTTTTTCACTCTCCAGAGGGTTTTGAGTTCCTCTTCACTTTCTGCCATAAGGATGGTGTCATCTGCATATCTGAGGTTATTGATATATCTCCCGGCAATCTTGATTCCAGCTTGTGTTTCTTCCAGTCCAGCGTTTCTCATGATTGTAACTATTAGTAACCTTCTAAATACTCCAGCATGAAAATATCCACTTTTAAAATGTAAATCTGGAAATCAAACACAAAGTTGACCCTGGTGACAGGCTAAGAGCACTGAGGTAGAGCTAAAAAGCAAAGAAAAAGGAAATCTAACAAAGAGAAATTAAAGGCAGCTAGAAAGAAGTTCTTAATTTTGACAGTTTTGTCTGGGGCCATTCATGGGTGGATGGGTTTTTTCCTCTTCCAATCGAAGTCATTCATCTTCACACATTTTTCCCTTTGCTGTCTGTGACTTTAATTCTTTTGGTTCTTTTGCATAATTGAGTAGGAAATTCTCCATATTGTATTTTCACCTAGGGTAAAGTAGCTGCTTTTAGGTTAGGCTTTGAGTTTATAAAAGTGGAAGGAAAAATAACTAGTAAGTTATTCATTGAGACTCATTATGTTCACTTAGGGATGTAGAAGTCACCAACTTCGTCTTCCACAGTCCAGAAACTTAGCATCACTTGGAGCCCATTGAGCTTATTGCCTTTTCACTGAAGAAACTTGGAATATGGCTGGTGTCGAGGAAAAAAAAATAATCAGTTGATCTAAGAAAGAAATGGAAAATTTTATTGAAGCCAAATTGTGGATTAGAATCCAGGAATAGCCTCTCAATAAGCTCTGAGAACTATTTCCCCTTGTTTAAGGTAAAAAAGCTCAGTTGTATAAGTTTTTGAGACAAATGACTTAGTTTGCACAACCAAGGTTTGTAGGTACAAAGTGGAGGTCATCATGGCCTCTTATCAGATCAGGAAGGAATGCTGTTTTTGAAGGGGCTGTCTTGTTGGTGCTAGGAGAATATTGCTATTTCTGGTTGAGCAGGTAGTTCTGCCCATGGGGAGGTTTGGTTGATGAGATTTTACACAATGCCCAGCAGAGGGGAGAAAAAAGGGGAGAGACAATTCTTTATGTCTAATTATTTTTCTTGTCTTGCCATAAAATTTGAATTTTATTTCACACTGGAAAGCCCCCTCTCCCACTGCAAAGTGTGTACATTTGTATAAAACTATGTATATGTCAGTTATATATATTGTGCATTATGGTGGTTTAGTCATTAAGTTGTATCAGATTCTTTGCAACCTCATGGACTGTAACCCACCAAGCTCCTCTGTCCATATTTTCCAGGCAAGAATACTGGAGTGGGTTGCCATTTCTTTCTCAGGAGATCTTCCCCACCCAGGGATTGAACTTTGGTCTCCTGCACTTCAGGCAGATTCTTTACCAACTAAGCCACCAGGGAAGCCACAAGAAGAATTATAAGCAACTTCAAATTGAGGTTTATTTGCAATGGTTTACAAGAGATTAAAATGTGCATTATGTTACTGCTGCTGCTAAGTCGCTTCAGTCATGTCCGATTCTGTGCGACCCATAGACAGCAGCCCACCAGGCTCCGCCGTCCCTGGGATTCTCCAGGCAAGAACACTGGAGTGGGTTGCCATTTCCTTCTCCAATGTATAAAAGTAAAAAGTGAAAGCGAAGTCGTTCAGTCATGTCCAACTCTTCGCAACCCCATGGACCACAGCCTACCAGGCTCCTCCATCCATGGGATTCTCCAGGCAAGAGTACTGGAGTGGGTTGCCATTGCCTTCTCCTATATATACATATTTATATATGTAATATTCTCTATATATGTTCTCATGTTTAAATATAATACACATATGCATATTTATTTACATACATGCACGCACTCACCACATGAATCAACTGTCTGTTTACTTAAGCCATTTTCCATAACAGCAATAGCTCAGGAGAGACAGCAGTCAATTCATTCCTATATATCTTCTTATAGATGTAGGTTCTTCCATTTTCACTGTTGCTTTGATCAAGGATTTGGGAAAATGCTTTTTTAAGAACTAAGTGAAAAGCCAGACAGAATACTGAAACACTGGCATTAACCACAGTATAGAGGAAGTTTCAATTTATAAGGGACATCTAAAATTTATAAGGCTAAATTATGTACTATAATCTATGGACCTGCCTGTGTACATCAGTCATGACTGAAATCTTTCATTCAGAGCTAGGCACCAGCTTCTGGAGAACAGTAGGCTTCTGGCACTTTAAAAAGCTTGAATATACTTATTATTGAAGATAAAGATATTATCTACGATGATAGAAGCTGTGGAGTTACTCTTAGACCAGTTACTCTTAAAATTTTTATCATTACTGGCATTTGCTCATGGGGTACAGAATATTTTGACTTCACCATTTTAATGCAAACATTTTAGTCACCATTATGATGCAGATAAAATTCTAAGACAGTAGTAAATGATATTAAATCAATTTAATTTTGTGGCTGCTTTTTAAAAGAGCAATTAAACCATTTCCAATTTTCCCATTTTCATTTTTATTTTATAAAGTTAACTTTATCAAAATCAATTCTTTTCAATTTAAATTTTAAGATGAATATTTGGTTCATCAATCACATATTAGCTATCTAGGCTTTTGGCCACTGGGGGATTTCTTTGGTGAGAATAATTCCCTCTAAGTCCAATACTCTTTCATCAATTTTTAAGGCTTTAAATGCATCAAAATTATACCATTCTTTGATCAATTTTACTCAGTTTTCTTAATTCAACTTTAACACATTTATTTTGTGTTTATGTCTCTTGTAATGCTTGCCATGAATTAGGTATGAGATTGACTTAGAGCTAGGTGTATTTAGCAATCTAAGACAAAACTGGGAGTGATTTTGTGATGGAGAGGGAGAAAAACACACATAAAGAGATATGAAGGAGAGGTGTGGGAAGAAAAAAGAGAGGGTAACAGTAGGAGCATAGGAGGAGAAAAAGGAAGATATGAAAGAAATTATTTTGGTGTATTGAGTGCTAAGCCACAGATATGAAAGTGATACATACGGAGAGTAAGGTATTCAAAATATCCTTGGGGTGTTTTACATGCTTTACCTGTCAATGCAAATCATTGTTGTAAAGACATTTTTGGACAAAGCTTCTTCATTCACAGAAGCTTGAAATCAAGGTTTGCCCTTCTTGGTTTAGGAGCAAATTTATTTCCCTGGTGTGGAATCCTTTTCTGTTCCCGAGAGACAGGAGAAAAAACAACATTGCACAATTCATTATAAGTAACTTAGGAAAAGGGTAAACATTTTAATCACTTGTAAACCATTGTAAATAAGTCTTAATTTTAAGTTGCTTTTAATTCTCCTTGGGGCTTGCCGGGTGGCTCAGTGATAAAGAATCTGCCTGCAATGCAGGAGACATGGGTTTGATCCCTGTGTCAGGAAGATACCCTGGAGAAGGGCATGGCAACCCATTCCAGTATTCTTGCCTGGAAAATCCCATGGACAGAGGAGTCTGGTGGGCTATAGTCCATGGGGTCTCAAAGAGTCTGACATGACCTAGCAACTAAACAACAACATAATTCTCCTCACTTTTTTTGATGCGGGGAGAGAGGATAGAAGAAATATCTTTAAGCTCTGTAGCATATTTTATGGGTGGCTCACTTTCAAATGCCACCGCCCTCCCTCGCCCTTTACTGGGCTCGCCTGCATTTTTGCTAGAAAATCATCTGAAATCTTATGGTGTGTTGAAAATATCATGCCACCATCTGGACCTAAGGTAAGTGGTTTCTCCCTGTCAGGTTCTAACTTCCTCATGTGTGCAAAAGGGAGTTAAACTGTGAGGTTTTCTAGGTCTGGTATTACAAGTTTGCTGTCTTTGAGATGTTTATATACACCCCTTTGGACATTTTGTAAATGATGAGAGAGCAGTACCAACACAGCTTTGCTCTTCTGCATACAATCTGGTGACTGGAATGCTTTCCCTATTGAGCAGCTGCCAGACTTTTCTTCCATTATTGACCCCAGCTTGTGTTAGGTCAGGGGCAGGGACTCGGCTCAGGCTGACCCTGGTTAATGGGAACCCAGTGTAATTACATTAGCTCAGCAGGGAGTTTTGAAAATTACATTAGCTCATCCAACAAAAGTGAATCTGCCAATAATTTATATGATGGATTTGCAATTAGAATATATAGGTCTTTCTTCTTCTTCTTTGTGTCTTTTAAATAAAGGAACAAAAATAAAAACCACCTCAAAGAAATGTAGATTTCAAAGCATCTTACAGGTTATGTTTTAATAAAATTTCATTCTTTAGCTATTAGTTTGTGTCCCTAAGTGAAGGATACTTTGCAATGATTTTTAATTGGTTGTTTTGTATAATCTACTATGAGTTTTTGGTAAAGATCACAAATAAATAAACTTGAATAGTTATTAAAAAATTTGTCAGAGCTAAAGACTTCAGGAATACTGCTTTGATAAAAAGTTCAGAAGAATATTTCATTGCTAGGTCTTTATAATCCAATTGTTTGAAAAGTACATTAATTGAGATTGTGTGAAGTACTTAGCACCTAGATTTGGGAGCCTTTAACTCTGTCTTTGAATAGGAAAGTGGTAAGTGAAAGTGAAAGTCACTCAGTCATGTCCGACTCTTTGCCACCCCATGGACTATACAGTCCGTGGAATTCTCCAGGCCAGAATACTGAAGTGGGTAGCCTTTCCCTTTTCCAGGGGATCTTCCCAACCCAGGGATCAAACCCCGGTCTCCTACATTGCAGGTGGATTCTTTACCATCTGAGCCACAAGGGAAGTCCAGGGAAGTGGTAAAGAGACCAAAAAGGTAAGTAGGCATTTATTTGCATAGTTGGATTTGCCTAGGTAGCAACCATGAATCAAGTATAAATTTTACATCAAATATGGTGTAAGTGTTTTACATGTATTATATTAAGAACCTATGGAATATGCATTATTTATATTTCATTTCATAGGTGAAAAACTGAAGTTCACATTCTTTAATAGATTGAGCAAAACTTCAGAGTCTTGAGCATTGCTCTCAACTCAAGCCTTAGATAGAAAAATCACCTATGAGCTCAAAAATAACATCCACATCAACAACAGCAATAACAATTAAGACACTGAATTAGAATCCTTGGGAGAGGGGCCATTTTAAAAAGGACATTTAAGAAATTGCACAGGTAATTCTGATGCAGCCAGTACTGAGATGTGTCGTTGAGGGTCAGTATGGGCATTGTGGGAAGGTCCTAGTTTTGAAAAAAACCTAGTGTGTTGCTGCTGCTGCTACTGCTAAGTTACTTCAGTTGTGTCCGACTCTGTGCGATCCCTTAGATGGCAGCCCACCAGGCTCCTCTGCCCCCGGGATTCTCCAGGCAAGAATACTGGAGTGGGTTGCCATTTCCTTCTCCAGTGCATGAAAGTGAAAAGTGAGAGTGAAATCGCTCAGTCGTGTCCGACTCTTGGCGACCCCATGGACTGTAGGTAGGCTCCTCAGTCCATGGGATTTTCCAGGCAAGCATGCTGGAGTGGGGTGCCATTAATGGTAAAACAATGGAGCTTTCAGTTGCCTTCAGGAGATATGGCATACTTGTCTTCTTGTGGTAAACAATTATCAGCTATATGTATGTAAACTAAAAGTTAGTCCTGCTCTCAGAAGACTGGCAAACACCTTTCACCCTATGTTTACTGGAAGAATTGGAGTTACCTTCTTTTTTCCACCAAGAAGAAAGATAAGGTACTGAAACTAGAACACTGAAATTCCATGAAAGGAGAGAGAGGCTCTTTCTAAGTAGGGTGAGTTCCAGTCACCTAGGGAAGAGAAAATAACATCAGCTCTGAAAAAGGGTGCAGTTGTAAATGGAACAAGATGCTGGAGGCAGCATGATATAGCTGGACAATGGAGAAATGGTATTGAGATGCTGTATCTGAAACACAGACAGTCTTACTCTTGTTGCTCTCAGGAGACACAGACATCAACACCTGAGGATGAGGGTTGTATCTAATTCTGTGCATACGCTTGAAGAGGAGGATGAAAGAACTGGATGATGTCTTGAAAGAGTTAAAGGAACTTTAAGAAATTAAAAAAAAAAACTCATTTTATAAATTTTCTGAAGGAATTTGGATTGCCCCTTATCTCAGAATGGGGAACAGCAGATTTAGATGGGTGACTTCTAAAATCTTTAAAAATATTCAAAGAAACCATGTGGAGGGTGGAGCTGGTAAATTCTGTCCAGTTCCAAGGAGTACAGCTGAAACCAATGAAGTAGAAGTCAGAAGGAGACACAGTTTATTTGAATATAAGAAAATATTCTCTGACAGCCAGAAATAGCCAGCTTAGTTATGAGATACAAGTGGGCAGGCAGGGCTGGATAATTGTATTATTATTGAAGCTGCTGCTGCTAAGCTGCTGCTAAGTCGCTTCAGTAGTGTCCGACTCTGTGCGACCCCATAGATGGCAGCCCACCAGGCTTCCCCGTCCCTGGGATTCTCCAGGCAAGAACACTGGAGTGGGTATTGAAGCTACTGATCAACTGCCAGAGCTTACTCAAACTCATGTGCATCAAGTCAGTGATGCCATCCAACTATCTCATCAGTGGACAACAGAGGATGAGATGGTTGGATGGCAAACCAACTCAAGGGACATGAGTTTGGGTAAACTCCAGGAGTTAGTGATGGAGGTACAATTACAATGGTTGTACTTCCCCGTGGCAATGGTTGTACTGGTAGATCAGATAGCATTTACTGTTTCCTCTAACATGTTCTATAACCTCTGACAAGCCCTGGAAGAGGAATGCTCAGTCCCAGATAGTCCAAGCATATATTCTTCTTGTCTTATGTTGTTCTTATATAGAGAGCAAATAACGAAATTATTGGGTTGGCTAAAAAAAAAAAAATTGTCCAACTCTTTGTGACCCCATGAACTGCAGCACCCCAGGCCTCCCTGTCCATCACTAACTCCTGGAGTTTACCCAAACTCATGTCCCTTGAGTTGGTTTTGCCATCCAACCATCTCATCCTCTGTTGTCCACTGATGAGATAGTTGGATGGCATCACTGACTTGATGGACATGAGTTTGAGTAAGCTCTGGCAGTTGATGATGGACAGGGAGGCCTGGCATGTTGCAGTCCATGGAGTCGCAAAGAATCAGACATGATTGAGTGACTGAACTGAACTGATCCAGAATAAAGAACTAAAACTCAACAAAAAAACAACAACTACCAAAAAATTGAAAACAAACAAGCAAACACTAACTTCAAAACTGGATTAAAAAAGGTATTTCTTCAAGGAAGATACACAAATGACCAATAAGCACAAGAAAATATGCTCCTATACCCCACATTGGTAGTCGTTAGGAAAATGAAAATCAAAACTGCAATTAGATGCCACTTAACAGTCATTAGGATGTCTGTAATCAAAAATAATATATTATAAATTAATAACAAGTATAGGTATGGATAGGGTTGACAGTTACACAACACTGTGAATGTATTGAATTATACACCTATGAATGGTTAAAATGATATATGCTAGGTATATTTTACCACAATAATAAGATTGTTTAGAAAGAAAGACACATAGCAGAGTGATGATAATAGATGAAACTTATTGAAGAGGATGATAAATTCTGCCAGACACCATGCTCTTACAAAAGAATAAGGGAAATTCCTGGCGGTCCAGTGATTAGGAGTCCATGTGCTCACTGCCAAAGCCCATCCCCCTACCCCAGTTCAATTCCTGGTTGGGGAACTGAGATCCCACAAGACATGTGGCAAAAAAGAAAAAGAAAGAAAAGAAAAAGAAAGAAAAAACAGCAAAATATCTTAAGGCAGGACTTCAAAGACATTCTGAGGTCATTTGGATTATATAGCTCTGTTTTTCAGACTGTTGCTAACATAATGGTTCAGACAATTTGTCTCTATACAATATTTACAATCTTGGTCCAAAGCACTTTTGGGCTGTTTGAGAGAGAATACCAAGAATAATAAGGGTAGTGACTACAGTAATTAAATTTTAAGGATATAAATATATAATGTAATTATGTAATTTTAAACTTGAAGAACTGGCTGTGGCAGTCATATTTAGCCTGGATATTTTGTCAGTGATAAATTTGAGGTACAAACAAATGCTTATTATTTGTTTAAGGTCAAAGAGCAATTTCTACCAGAGTCATGTTTCCTGACTTCTAATTCAGAGGCTCCTCTACTTTGTCACACTAATGTAATCTTTATTTATTCAGACACAATAAATACAATGATTTTGAGAGTTTAAGAGCTATATGGTTATTTGGCAACATAAAACCCATAACTTGAAAATTCTGAATGACACTTAAAAATGAACTAACACTATTTTCAAAGAGCCCAGCTCATGCATAAAAGTATATTGGACCAGAAGAAAGGCTGTCGTAGTTATAAGGACTCTGTTTCAGGAAGTCATCTGACCACTTTCCAGTTATCTCTGACTCCTGTTGCTCCTTGATCCTAGCTTTCCTAATTAACCAATCCTGTCCTCATTTTGGTTCTAGGCACTGTTTATCTAAACTCTGTGATTCAGTTCAGTAGCTCAGTCATGTCAAACTCTTTGTGATCCTATAGAGAGCAGTACGCAAGGCCTCCCTGTCCATCATCATCTCCTGGAGTCTACCCAAACTCATGTCCATTGAGTTGGTAATGCCATCCAACCATCTCATCCTCTGTCGTCCCCTTCTCCTTCTTCCTTCAATACTTCCCAGCATCAGGGACTTTTCAAATGAGTCAGCTCTTCGCATCAGGTGGCCAAAGTATTAGAGTTTCAGCTTCAACATCAGTCTTTCCAAAGAACACTCAGGATTGATCTCCTTTAGGATGGACTGGTTGGATCTCCTTGCAGTCCAAGGGACTTCCAAGAATCTTCTCCAACACTGCAGTTCAAAAGCATCAATTTTTTGGCGCTCAGCTTTCTTTATGGTCCAACTCTCACATCCATACATGACTACAGGAAAAACCATAACCTTGACTAGATGGACCTTTGTTGGCAAAGTAATGTCTCTGATTTTGAATATGGTGTCTAGGTTGGTCATAACTTTCCTGCCAAGGAGTAAGCGTCTTTTAATTTTCATGGCTGCAGTCACCATCTGCAGTGATTTTGGAACCCCCCAAAATTAAATCTCTCACTATTTCCATTGTTTCCTCATCTATTTGCCATTTATGTGCTACTTATTCTGGATACTAGTCCCTTATTAGATATATGATGTGCAATTATTTTCACTCTTTCAGTACTTTGTCTTTTCATTCTTAATAGTGTCTGTTGATGAATGAAACTTCTCAATTTTGATGAAGTGGATTAATTTTTTTCTTTCATTGCCTATGCTTTGCCAAATCCAAAGTCATGAAGATTTTCCCCAGCGTTTTCTTTTGAGAATTTTGTAGATTTAGCACTTACATTTAGATTTTTGGTCCATTTTGAGTAAATTTTTCTGTATGGTATCAGGTAAGAGTCCAACTTCATTGTTTTTTTTTTTGGCATGTGACTATCCAGTTTTCCTAGAACCATCTGTTGTCCTAGGACCAATTTTTTTTTTCCACTGAATGGCCTTGGCATACTTGTTGAAAATCAATTGATCATATATGTGTGAGTTTACTTCTGGATTTTCTACTCAATTCCATTGATTCATATGTTTCCACTTATGCCTGTACCATACTGTTTTAGTCACTGTAGCTTTGTAGATAGTTTTATACTCAGGAGGTGTGAGTCCACCAACTTTATTCTTCTTTTTCAAGGTTGTTTTGGTGATTCACGGTCCCTTGCAATTCCATATGATTTTGAGGCTTGACTATAAGGACTCTTAACATTTTCACGAGAACTGCATTGAATCTGTAGATCACTTTGGTTAACATTGATGTCTTCATAATATCAACTCCTCTTATCCATGAGTGCAGAATGTCTTTCCATTTGTTTAGATCTTTAGGTTCTTGCAGCAATGCTTTCTAGTTTTCAGTGTACAAGTCTTTTACCTCCTTTGTTAGATTTATTCCTAAGTATTTCTTTTTGATGTTGTTTTTAATGGAGCTGTTTTCTTAATTTCCTTTTCAGATTGTTCATTACTGTAAACAGAAACAAAACTGACTTTTCTCAGTGAAATATTATGAGATATTATGCCATATTTACTGTATATTTCCTCTATTTGATGTGTTTTCTTTACTTTTTTTTGATGTTTCTTTCTGAATGTTTGAAGGCTTTGTTTTTATTCTAGTCATTATTTTTCCTATGCTGATATCAATCCTCTTTTCCTTATTTAGGCTTCTATTATTTGGCTTTCAGTTTTAAGACCAGAATACTGGAGTGGGTAGCCATTCCCTTCTCCAGGGGATCTTCCTAACCCAGAGATCAAACCCAGATCTCCAACACTGCTGGCAGATTCTAAGCCATCAGGGAAGCCTCTTTAAATAATATAAGCTAATTCTCACTGATAATCTAAGGATAGTAACTGAGATGATTGTACTCTTTTTTATTCTCCCATTATTTTAGTGCATCACTTCTATTTTTTTTTCTTTACATTAAACAAGAGTTAAATGTTATCCTTTCACTTGTCCTTTACATTTGTTTTTATCTTAGATGTCCAGGTAAATATATTAAAATTTTGTTATTATTCTTTTTGCTACAATATCCTCAGATTCTTGGTTTAATAAAACTTGTCGTCTAGAATATTCCCCAAGAAATGTTTTTTTTTTCTTTAAATTTTTTCTGAGTTTTTAAACCTGTCAACTGTGGGTTTTTTTTTTTCTTTTAACTTTGATATTTAAAGAAATATTTAACTATGTCTAAAACTATCTCACACTTTTCTCCTTGACATTTAAAAACACTTTTTCAAGTTGTGTGATAACAAGATAATTTTATTTCTTTTGTGAGTAACTTGGTCTGTTACCTGAAGGCTCAGACTATATTTTTATTTATCTTCAAAGTCTAATAGTTTCTAGTACGTACATAGCTGTCAACCATATCAGACCTATTTTTCCAATTCCATCCTTAAGTATTTTGTACCTTTATTTTACTTTCCATGACTGTTTTTTTCATCTCATCATTTGGATGGTCATTTCTGTTAATCATTTCAATTCTTATATTTTGAATATTTGAGTCAGGAATTTTTTTAATTTGCAAATGCTTTTTAAAGGTGTTTAGTTTATGTTGGAGTGTTTTTTTTAAATAGTTTTCCTCACTGTACTGTTGAATGGTTGATTTTTAAGGGGA
Organism: Oryx dammah; assembly: GCF_014754425.2. Lineage (NCBI taxonomy): Eukaryota > Metazoa > Chordata > Mammalia > Artiodactyla > Bovidae > Oryx > Oryx dammah. The sequence goes on along the minus strand of NW_024070185.1, from coordinate 70,672,060 downwards.
GACTTTACATTAGCTGCAATATTTTTATTCTCATTTTCTTCACAGACTGGTTTTGTAAGTATACAGTTTTCTGTCATCTTTCCCTTCATCTTTAAATGTTGCATTTTTCTGAATCAGCATTAGTAGGTATATGTTGGCAGGAATTAGAGGTTTCATTGTGTTCTTGGTTTCTTATATCAAAGTTACTTTATTCTGTTAGTAAAGTGCAGTTTCTTGAATTGGTGATAATTCTTATGACTCGGTATGTTTTCTCATTTTGTGATTCTGATAAGTGTCAATAATTTCCATTGTCATTTTCTTCCTTTTCTTTACCTTTAATCCTCCAAGGGATGCTTTTCCAGCGCAAGTCACTCTTGCCTTCCACAGAAATAATTTCTTCCCAAGCTTGCTGCTACTCCAATGTGTTTCAAATCATTTTCTTACAAAGGTAACTACAGAGACATGGTATTAAATGCATGTGTAATCTTCAAACAGGTAGACATTGTCACTGGGCAACTGGCAAGACTTGATGATGGACTGTAGACTATCGAGTAGTATCGTATAGTGTATCAAAGTTAAATCTCTTGAGTTTGAAAGCTGCAATGTGTTTATGTAAGATAATTTTTTTCTCAAGGGATATACACTGAAGTACCAGGTAAAAGGGCATGATGTCTCCAACTTCCTTTCAAATAATTGAGAGAAAATAATACTCATACATAATATATTCATGTATATATTATATATAATATTATTCACATACATACTATATTTATATATAATAATATTGATATGTATTCATATGTGGGATTACCTGATGGCTCAGCAGGTAAGAAATCTGCCTGCAGTACAGGAGACACAAGAGACACAGATTCGATCCCCAGGTCAGGGAGATTCCCCTGGAGAAGAAAATGGCAACTCACCCCAGTATTCTTGCCTGGAACCCCACGGTCAGAGGAGCCTGAAGGGCTACAGTCTAAAGGGTCACAAAGAGCTAGACATGACTGAGTGACTAAGCACACATACACATATTCATATATATTAATATGAATCTACCTAAAGGCAAACAATTAATTAATTTGGAAAAGTGTCATGATTACTCCTTGTATTCTTTCTGTAATATTTCTTAAAGCTTGTATTGAAAAGAAAAAAGTTATAAATAAGAAGAGTTCTTCCTTTCAGTTTTGTAGTAAAGAGATCCATGAGGTCACAGAGCTGTTTTTGTTTTAATTTTTTTACTTCTTTTTCCCCAGCTTTATTGAAATGTAATTGACATATAGCATTGAGTAAGTTTCAATTGTACAATGTGAAGATTTGATACACATATATATTGCAAAATGATTACCACAATAAAGTTAGACAATACATTCTTCACCTCTCTTGATTACTATTTCATTGTGTTGTATAGTGAGGACATTTAAGCTCTATTCTCATCACAACTTACAATATTATAGTTACTTCTGATACAGTTACTTCTACATTGCTAAAATATCTTTTTCTACTATTTCTGTGTGTGTAAATTTGGATGTCAAACCTGTGTGAAGCACAGGTTCAACATTAAGAATTGCTAAGAATTGTTCAAACTTAAGAATTGTTAAGAAGTTTATTTTCCTACCCAGAGTCCAGAGAAACTTCCTCAATGCTCAGGTCATAGAGCTATTTTTAGTATTTCATCACTCATGGTGGAATTCTTCACTGAAGATTTACAATGTTTGTTTTTAAAACTTGTAATCCTCTATCTCTTTTGCTTGCAGAAGCCCCTGCAGTCATAAATGAGTGAGAAACTTAAGTCGTTATTTTGATAAATTACTGGGAACTGGAGGCAACATTCTTAGAGGGTCTCACACACTTTTGTGGGCTTCACCTCCATGAACTCCACCAGGTTTTCCTCCTGAAAACCTAAAGAAAAGCTCCTCAAAACTCTGGCTAGGAGAAAGTGAAAGAAAGTGTTAGCTGCTCAGTCAAGTCCAATCCTTTGCAACGCGTGGACTGTAGCTCACCAGGCTCCTACGTCCATGGAATTTCCCAGGCATGAATACTGGAGTTGCCATTCCCTTCTCCAGGGGCTCTTCTTGACCCAGGGATTGAACCTGGGTCTCCTGCACTGCAGGCAGATTCTTTATCATCTGAGCCACCACTGCCTTCATAACAAATGCCTTCTCTCCAGAGAAAGAGACTTTGCCAGTCTTAGCTGGGGAAGGATGTTCTTGCCACTCTTGAAACCTCTACCATTCCTGTATCACCTACAGGTGGTAAATATATAGCAAACAGGGATCAGAGCTTTAAAGAAATAGACTTGAAATATTATAGCCTGAGAAACTAATGGGGAAGAAAAAAAGCTATATCACTGGAGAGTCACTTGTAAAGGCCAAAGACCATAGACAGAGTCCTGCTAAAAGCTGAGATTTAATTATAAGATGACAGAATGCTTCTCTTCCCCTATACCTTATCATCACACTAACAGAGTTCTGGTATTACAGTGAATTACCATGGAAAGAACCCCAAGGCATAGATTCTCCCCAAGAGAAGTACCTAAGGAAGCCCAAAGTCAACAAGGGGGACAAAAACAAGGACATTAAGAAACCTGATGCCTCTGGCTATAGAAAACATTAAATACAGCCAAGGTCCTTGCCAAGTTAATATAAATCCTCACGTCAAAGGCCTAGTTACCTCAGTTCCTATTACCTAATACATCAAGTCCAGCTTTCAACAGAAAATTACAATATATGCCCAAGGCAAGAAAAACAGTCTCAAGAGACAAAGTAATCATTGGAACCAGACAGGTCACAGAGATGTTGTAATTATCAAAAAGGACATTTAAAATAACTCTGATTAATTTGTTAAAGACTCTAAAAGTGAAAAGTGGACAAGCTATAACAACAAATGTATAATGGAAAAGCAAATAGGAACTAAGGAAAAAGCAAAAGCAAATGTTAGATCAAAAACACTGTAATACAATTGAAAGTATTTGATGGACCATCAGTAGACTCAACACAACTGAAGAAAGAATTAATGATCTTAAAATTAGATCTATAGAAACTTTGCAAACTAAAATTCAAAGAGAATGAAGAATGAAGAAAAAATAGAATATCTAAGAAATGTGGGACAATTTCAAAAGGTGTAATTTTTGCTTGATTGAAATACCACAAACAGAACAAAGACAAGATGAAGCATAAGAAATATTTGAATTAATTATGGCTGTAAGCTTTCCAAAGTATAGATGACAAAGCAGAGATTTGGGAAGCTGAGAGTAGACTATGCAGGAGAAATACCACAAGTTAACCACATCTAGGCATGTCATGTACAAACTGCAGGAAGGAATAACAAGACGATACTCTGGATAGAAACCGGGAGGGAAAATCATTTTACCCATAGCAAGGATAAGAATCGTACGAAACTTCTTTTCAGAAACTATACAAGTTAGAAAGGAGTGATGTGAAATATTAAGTGTTGAGAGAGGAAATTCTATATTCAACAACATTATCTTTCAAAGTGAAGAAAAATAACAACAACAACAAAAACTAAGAGAATTTATCAGCAGCAGACCTCTACTGCAAGAAGTGTTAAAAGTTCTTCAAGTAGAGGAAAATGACACAGGGTGAAAAATTGGATGTCCATAATAAAGAGCATCAGAGAAGAAATAAAAGTAAAATAATAATTTAACTTTTCATATTCTTTGCTGATCTAAAAGATAATTATTTATTTAAATAAATGAGTAACAGTCTATTAGCAGATTTACATCATATTGATGAATGAAACAATTTTACAAGAGACAGGAAGAAGGAATTTGGATTCCTCCCTATGTATGTACTCCATGTGAGGTCATATAATGTTATGTGAAAGTGAACTTAGATTAGTCAAAAATTTTTATTAGTAACTCTATAACATCACTAGCAATGGCTAAAAAAGAGAGGCATAAGTGACATGCTAAGAGAATGGGGTAAAATGGAATCATAAAATGCTTAATTAAAATCAGAGAAGTCAGAAAAAGAAAAAGGTAGGAAAAAAAAAAAACAAACAGAACAAACGTGGTGAATGGAAAACGGTTACAAACGTGGTAGATATCAGTTCAACTATATCGGTAATTGCATTAAATGTGAATGTTATGACACACCATTCAAAATACAGAAAAAATTGAATCTATATAAAAAAAGAGCATCAGAGAAATAAAGATAAAATAAATACTTTCAATTTTCATATTCTCCATTGATCTAAAAGTGTAGCTATAAAGGACCCATTTACATATAGTATACAAGAAATTCACTTAACTGTAAATACTCAGACAGGTAAAAAAGTAAATGGAGTGAAGAAGATATATCACTCTAGTGAAACCTGGAGTAGCTATGTTAGTTTCAGAGGAAGTAGATGTCAGGGCTAGGAAGATAATTAGGAGAAGCAGAGAAGAATTACATAGTGATAAAGGAGTCTATTTTCCAAGAAGACAAATCAATCCTAAGTGTTTATGTAACTAACAGCACAACATTAAAATATGTGAGGCAAACACTGAAGGAAATGAAAGGAGAAATGGACAAATCCACTATTATTAGAGAATTCAACATTCTCTGATTAGTGATTGAAGGAACAAATAGCTTGGAAATCAGTAAGGAAACAGATGACCTGAACAGCACTATCAATCAAAATTGACCTAATTGACATTTATAGATTACTTCATCAAATAATGGGAGAATAGGCTTTTTTCTCAAACTCTTATGGAAGACTCACCAAGATAGACTGTATTCTGGGCCTTAAAAGGTTACAAATTTAAAAGAATAGAAATAATACAAAGTGGATTTTCATACTGCAAAGGAATTAAACTGAAAGAAATTCCCAGAATAGTTGTAAATTGAACAACATATTGTTATACAATCATTGACCAAAGAAAAAGTCTCAAAATATAAATACATTTTTAGTAAAGTAAAATTAAAAAAAATCAAAATTTGTAGGATGTAGCTAAAGCAATACTTAGAAATTTATAATAATTATATCAAATTATATATTAGAAAATAAGGCAGATTTAATTTCAGTGACTTAATCTTCCACCTTAGGAAACTAGAGAAAGAAATCTACAGCAAGCAGAAAAAGATGTAATAAAAGAGCAGAAGTCAGTGAAATGGAAAATAGGAAAATAATAAAAATAATCTGTTGTATCAAAACTGGTTATTAAAAAATAATCAGTAAAACAATAAATTGTAGCTAGGTTAATGACGGAAAAAAGAGAAAAGACATAAATTACCAATAATAAAAATGAAACAGAAGCCAGCGTTACTGATTCTGTGGACATGGCGAAGGTATTAAATAAATATTGTAAACAATTCTGTGCCCACAAATTTGATAACTTAGATAACAGGGACTAATTCTTTGAAAGAAACCAATCACCAAAACTCATACAAAGAGAAATAGTCCTAGTAGACTTATGTTTATTTTATTAAAAAATTAAACTGAGATTTAATTGACATATAACATTATATTAGTTTCAGGTATACAACAATATGGTTCACTATTTGCATATATTGTGAAATGATCACATAACAAGTCTAGTTAATATCTATCACCATAAATGTCGGTCACTCAGTTGTCTAACTCTGATCTCAGGGACTGTAGCCCATGAGTCTCCTCTGTCCATGGAATTTTCCAGGCAAGTGTACTTGTGTGGGTTGCCATGACCTCCTCCAGGGGATCTTCTGCATCCATGGATTGAACCTTCATCTCCTGCATTGGCAGGCAGATTCTTTACCATTGTGCCACCTGGGAAGCCCTGATTGTGGATGGAGGTAATGCCCAAATTTATCAGAAAAAAATTTGGACTACTAAGCATGTTTATCAAGGTTACAGAATTCAAGGTTACATACAAAATCAATTGCTTTTTCTATATATTAGCAATGAACAATTGTAATTTGACATAAAAAATTAAAAATATTTACCATTGCAAAAAATGAACATGCTTAGTGACAAATCTAAAAAAAATATTATGTATAGGATCTTAATGATAGAGAATACTGATGAAATCAAAGGAGGTCTAAATAAATGAAATTATATTTTGTGTTCATGAATTAGAAGACTTAATATTTTTAAGATGTCAGTCCTTCCCAGTTTGATCCATAGATCGAAGGCAATCCTAATCAAAATCTCAACAAGCTATTTTGTAGATATCAACAAATTATTCTAAAGTTTATATGGAAAGGAAAAAGTTTACATGGAAAGCTGACACAATACTAAAGAATAACATAGGACAGTTTTAAGACAATATAAAGCTATAGGATGAGATGGTTGAGATGGTTGGATAGCATCACTGATTCAGTGGACATGAACTTGGGCAAACTCCAGGAGACGGTGAGGGACAGGGAGGCCTGGCGTGCTGCTGGCCACAGGGTCACAAAGAGTTGGATATGACTTAGCCACTGAACAACAAACTTATAGGAATTGAATAGTTTGGACTTTTCATAGAATAGATTTCTTGGGGTGAAATTACTACATTAAAAACCATGTAAATCCAAATGATGACAGACTGTATGACTTTCCCCTTGCTGTTGTAACAAACGACTACACATTTAGCTGCTTAAAGAACACAAATTTATTATCTTACAGTTCTAGAGATTAGAAATATTAAATCAGTTTCACTGAGTTAAAATCAAGATATTGGCAGGTGTGCATTCCTTCTTCTGGAGGATCTAGGGGAGACCCACTTCGTCACCTTTCTCAGTTTGTAGAGGTTGCCTTCATTTCTTGGTTTGACTCCTCCCTCCATCTTTAAAACCGGAAGCCTACCATTCCTATCTCCTCTTTTACCTTTGCTTCTGTCCTCACATACTCTCTTCTTGACTCTGGTCCTCCTTTCTCCTTCTTACATGACTGTTTTGATTACATTGGGCCCACTCAGATAATCCAGGATAATCTCTGGTTTATATTTGGCTTTTTTTCCCCTTAAGCACAAAGAATACAGTTCTGGAAAAAAAACAAAAACAAAAACAGATGAGGTCTATTATGTAATCTGTATTCCAGGAAAGACTTAGAGATGGAATGGGTGGAAGGGAGATGGGCAAGTAAATGAACAAGAGAACTATTTGGAGTTTATATAAGGCATGAAAAAATAAATTGATTATGTGATAGAGAGTGATGATGATCTTATTATTTTAGGTTACGTGGTTAGAAAAAGTTTTACTGAGATGTGAAATATAAAAAAAGATAGCCATCCAAATAGAGAGCTAAGAACAGAGTGAAACAGGAATAGAAAGGCACATAGACAGATCCTGAAACATTTAGTATTTTGAGGGGACTTAGATCTGGGCAGCTAGAGGCTATGAGAAATAATAAGCTTGAAGGTATATGTTGAAATCAGATGAATGCAAAGTCTTTTCATTCTAAATCCAGTGGAAAGCCATTGCAGAGGATCTGATTTATGTTTTTGAAAGCTTTCTAATTGCTCTGTGGAGAGTGGATTTCAAATAGACAAGAGAGAATACTAAAAATCCATCATAATTTAATGAAGAAAGGAGAGTGGCTTGAGATATTATTAGCAAAGTGGGAAAAATTAAATGGGCTAGAAACAGGTTTTGTAGATGAAAAAGATAAGACTTGGTTATTAATTTCATAAGTGATATGATGAAATAAGATAAATAGAGTAACTATTAGAATTTGGGATTAAGCAAATGGTTGGTTTGTGGTGGCCATTTACTGGAATGGGAAAAATAAGAAAAAGTAGACTTGGATATAATATGATATATGAAGAATTCTGCTTTGTCTATGTTAGTTTTGTAATGATTGTTAGGCTTCCATGTGGTGGTATGAGAAGGATCTTAGATTTATAAACTTGAAGTTCAGTAAATGTTAGGAACGAAGGTGCAAATTTTACAAGTCACCAGCATCTAGACTGTAATTATTAAGGACACAGGAATGAAAGGGATCTCTTAAGGACAGAGTATAGACAGAAAAGTGTACAACATAGAACAGGGTCTTGAATCGTTTAATGTACTGATGTCAAGTGAAGAAGGAGAAACCAAAAGCAGTCAGTGACATAAGGAAAAGTCTAATAGTTTGGGGAGCGACAGAATTCACGAGTAGGAAGTTCTTTAAATAGGGAGAGGAGGTGAAATTTGTTGAATGCTGCTGAGAGGTCAAGTAAGATGAGGACAGGAAAGTCACTGGCAGCAGGAGTGACTGGATGTTACTGATCATGTTAATTTTCATAGCTTCAGTGAAGTGGTGGTGATGGAGGCCCAGTGCCTCAGACTAGAGAAGATGTGATGAGAGGAAGTGAAGAAAGCCTTGCTAGATAACTCATAGGATGAAAGTTTTGCTTGGAAAGGAAACAGAGAAATGGGGTGCTAACTGGAGGAGGGCATGGGGTGTGAAATACCAAATAGATGCTGATGACTCCTGGCTTCCCTCATAGCTCAGTTGGTAAAGGATCTCCTGCAATGCAGGAGACCCAGGTTCGATCCTTGGATCAGGAAGATCCCCTGGAGAAGGAAATGACAACCAACTCCAGTATTCTTGCCTGGAGAATCCCATGGACAACGGAGCCTGGCAGGCTACAGTCCATGGAGTCGCAAGAGTCAGACAGGACTTAGTGACTACCAGCTAGATGCTCTGATGCTCTGTGTGTGAAGATGGATGAGGCTAGATTAAGTTTGTATGCAGATAAAACAGATTCAGTACAGGGATAAATCAGTGATGATTAATGTGAGATTAAGACCCTGATGCTGGGAAGGATTGAGGGCAGAAGGAAAAGAGGGTGACAGAAGATGAGATGGTTGGATGGCATCATCGACCCAATGGACATGAGTTTCAACAAACTCCTGGACACAGTGAAGGACAGGGAAGCCTGGTGTGCTGTAGTCCATGAGGTGACAAAGAGCTGGACACAGTTGAGTGACTGAATGGCAACAAAAAGTCCTTTAAAAAAGTGTGGTGAGATCCAAAGAACAAATGCAGGATTGTCCTTAAATTGGATTAGTGATATTTTATCTATAGTAACAAAGGCAAAGAAGATGGTATAGGTGCAGATGCAGATAAATTGGTTGATTTAGTGATGGCAAAATGAGGCATGACTAATTGCATATTTTTTAATAAAATGTCAGACAAGATTAGCTGTAAAGGAAGTGACTGTAAAGGAAGTTTGGAAACATTCAAGGTTTGAAAAAAATAGAAGCATAAAGCTAACAATAGTTTTGGAGAATGGGAGACTGAGCATCCTGGAAAGGGTAATGAGATTTTTGGATGGTGTTTTGTGCCTAGAAGAGATTTGTGGTCATGAGTTTGCAGTTAAACTTCAGGGTGATTGTGTATTTTTCTCCAGATTGTTCTGGTTGTATATGAGCAGCTAGAGAGTAAGCAGATTTATTTAACCAGGATAGATGGAACATATGAGAGATCTTTCTCCATAATTTGACTTATTGTTCAGTCGCTCAGTTGTGTCCAACTCTTTATAACCCCACAGTCTGTAGCATGCCAGGCTTCTCTGTCCTTCATTATCTCCTGAAGTTTGCTCAGACTCATGTACATTGAGCTGATGATGCCATCTAACCATCTCATCCTCTATTGTCCCCTTCTCCTCCTGCCCTCAATCTTTCCCAGCATCAGGGTCTCTTCCAATGAGTCAGCTCTTCGAATCAGGTGGTCAAAGTATTGGAGCTTCAGCATCAATCCTTCTGATGAATATTCAGGGTTGATTTCTTTTAGGATTGATGAGTTTAATCTCCTTGATGTCCAAGGGACTCTCAAGAGTCTTCTCCAGCATCATAGTTCGAAAGCATCACTTCTTCGGCACTCAGCCTTTTTTGTATAATTTGACTAATTCTAGATATTATCAGTTTTAAATCTTTGTTAACATGGTAGCTAAAAAAAAAACCAAAAACTCATTTTATTTTATTTTGTGTTTTTCTGACCTCTAGGGAGACTATCCTTTTTGATGCGTTTCAGTCATTGTTTTTTTAATCTCCCCAAAATGGTTCAGATTCTTTGTCCATTTTTCCTACTTAGTCATTTACCTTTTTTCTTTTTGATTTTTAAAGATTTATGTAATGGATACTAACATTTCATTTGTTATATATCTTGCACTATTTTCTCTCTGGGTAGTATATATGCGTGATTTACCATGTCTTTCATTATATTGATGACTTGATAGTTTACATGGTCAAATATATTCATGTTTTCCTTTGGAGCCTGTGGATTTATGGGCTTCCTCTCTTCTATCCCACTGTAAGTTTATGAACATTGTCTCCCATATTCTATTATAGTATTTTTCAAATTTTTTACATTTGAACCTTTAACATTTAGAGTTTAATTTTGTATATAGTATGGTAAGAAACCTGTTATTTTGATGGATGGAAAGCCAATTGTCCAATAACATTTCCCAATGATTTAAAATACCATCTTTTCATATTTTATATTTATATACATACATACATAGGTGAATATATAGTCATGTATCAGGTTTCTCGTCTCTGTTCATTGGTCTGCTTGTCTTCACTTGTGTACTGTTTTAACTCTTTTTTTTTTTTTTTAGCATGTTTTGATATTTTCTAGGGTAAATCCCTCTCTTATTATTCATCCTATTCTTCCTTTAAAATGTTTGTTGACTCTGTTTTTAAAAAATGTGTTTATTTATTTGGCTGCTTTGGGTCTTCACTACATTATGCAGGATCTTTAATTGCGGCATACAGACTCTAATTGCACTCCACAGGCTTAGTTGCTCCATGGCATGTGGGATCCTAGTTCCCTGACCAGGGATTGAACTTGTGTCCCCTGAATTACAAATTGAATTCTTAACCACTGGACTACCAGAGAAGTCCCTTCTTGAGTATTCTTGTATATTTACTCCTCCAAACAGATGTTATAATTTGCTCAATTCCAGTGGGACTTGCTTGTATTGAATTTACAAATTAATATGGGAAGAGAGTTTTGCTTTGGAGAGGAAGAAGAAAGCAAAACACCTATAGATTAAACAGGGTTAGTTGAGTTGATCTTGTGGATTTAAACACATGGTCAGAGACACTCTAGATAGGAGAGTTTCAAAGGCAGAAGAAATAAGGGGGCAGATATTGAAATCAGCTTCCTTATCTCCATGTATTTGTTAAAGATTAGACTTGAAGCTTACAAATACAGTAATTTTGATAAAAACTACCTGCTGGAATAATGTCCAGTAAGTTACATCATAGCCATTTCCCCCCAAACTGATATTTACATTTGTTTAAATAAATTAATATTTGCAAATTGCTGTAAATTTTTGGGAACAAATTCAAAAGAAAACAGAAACAAACAGTAGGAGAAAAAGGCAAGAATGGTGATGGGTAGGAGGAAAAGTTTACAATTTATCAAAATAAGAGACTGACAAATTAAAATAAATTATTTTATGTGAACATCTTGGATGAAAGAAACTTTGCAAGGGAATTAGAGTTTATTCAATAAAAGAAAAGATACTAGATTACTATATTAATTCCCTCTTTAGGACCCATGAAAAACAGGCATTAGATGCCAACCCTGAAAGTACAGCGACTGAACTCCTCCCTAGCTTAATACTGAAGGAGTATTAATAATGCATATGCATTATTTTCATAGTTGCATGAGTTAAAATTCTTGTGTAAAAGAAGCCCTGCAGTCTTGAGTTATACATCTATCCACACTTCCATTTTCTTTCCTGTGAAATTTATCTTTCTGTCTGACAGAAAGCAAAAAAACTGGAAAAAAGAAGTGGTTAGAATTAAATTTCCTTCAGCAGCACACAGAGCTGCAGTGTTGCTACAAAACCTTGTTTCTAACGGGGCTAATGGCAGGGAGCTATTTATAGACCAGTTCTGAAATTTCCTTAGTAACAAGGGTTGCAAAGAACTCTCTCTCCTTGCTGCTGGAAGTGTCCCCAGCCACCCCGGAGCCTTGTTCCCGATTCCTTTAACTTTGGAATTCTTCTCAAGTGTTCCTAACCTCAGTATTATTTCCCTTCATATCAACACATATTTCATGGTTGGAGAACTTTCATGAATATTTACCAGTCCAATTTTGTACTATACTTTGTTTTGATGAGTGTGTTCTCTTGAAGGGGAGATATTTCATGTTGATGGCTAAGCTTTGTACTGAAACAACTGATGTCTTTGCCTAAGTTTCTCATGCTTTGAGATTTTTCAGCTTTCTATTATATTTCAGATTTCTGGGCATTGGCCAGAATCTCAACATTTTCTTCCTTCCCTTTACGTTTGTTCTCTTTTTCCTTCCCTCCAGCTTGACCATCTGTCTCCCTACTTTTGCTTCTGTAGAACTGTGGACTGGGACCTAGGGGTGAAACAGCACATGCTATCAAAGGATTCAGTTTTTGGAAGTCATCTCTGATCTATATAAATACCGAATGACTTCTGCAAAGTGTTCTACATCTTGTTACCATCTGGACCTATTACCTCACCTACTTAGAGCACGGCTAACAAGGCCAAGGTCATGGATTCAGAGCCCATATGATCCAGTTTACAGAGGACAGAAATTTCTTTTATGGCTGTAGTCTGAAATTGCAAATGCTAGTGGGTTCATCTTGGAAATGAGTCCATACTGGAGGACCTGGTGAGTGTTGGGTTGGAGCCAGGCCCTCATCATTATTATAGAAAACTTCAAAGCATATGTTCTACGGCTGGACAGTCAGCAGGACTCCTATCTCAATGCACTCTTTATATTAAGCTTTGGAATAGATAGGACACACATCTAAGGTCACACAGGAAAATAAGAATCCAAAATTCAGTCCAGTCTTATGTGCCGTTTTGCCCTTCTATTCATTTTTCCCTGTTAATATCCCTATAACGTGAGTCTCTGAGGAGTTACAAATTTTACGTATTGAAGTGAAGCTACTGGCACAATTAAACCTGGAGAGATGTACTGCCACATGTAACTGGGAGAGAATTGTCATTAAATGTGTACAAAATCTGAAGACTTAAAGGAGGAGAAATTTTGAGAATCTCCATTTGGCTTTTATGATACTAATAAAACATTTGCAGGATGATTTAAAATTTGTACACTGTTTTCATATCTTCCATCTTGTTTGGTTCATCCAACATGAGATTGGCTTGACAAATGTTATTTATGTTGCAGGTTAGACAAATTATGTATATAAAGATTGTATGATTTGCCCAAAGTCATACAAACTCTAAGGTCTTTGGATCATGATCCAGGGAGCTTTCCATGCTGTAACACTGTATTTTATCTCTTGACTTGTACCTACAGAAACCTCTCAATGGCAAATTGATTGTATTATTGAAACCATTTCTATTTTATTTTTGAGTTGATTTAGAGAGGGCAGATTTCATACAACTTCTATAGTCACAATTACACATCAAACCAGTTTTATGAAGCTTGAGTATGGCCTCTGAAGGAGATTGAATAAATGGTTCTGAAAATCACCAAGAGCCCTTTTAGGGAGACTAGGTCACATGGCAGCTAATAAAGTTTTTGAAATTAGAGACTCTTGCTTTTAAAACTTGGATCTGCTTTAGTTTATTTTTCAAACCTTCTTACCCTACATGATTAGGAAATAACCTTGGCAATAGTCTTTCTGAAGTGGATTTGCCAAATTGTGTAATAGCCCTGCTCAGAACTGAAATCAAAAGTGTGAAAATGATTAAAGGGATTTCAGTTCAGAATCCTGGGAGCAGGAGGAAGCAAAAGTTCTTAGTCTCCCTACCCCCGCCTTGAGACCACTATACCTCAATCGTGTGACATTTCCCTTCCAATTAAAGCCATGTGTTGTAACCAAGGGGTCTCATTTACATATTGCTGCTTTGCAAGCCCCAGCATCATCTTACCTTAGTTTTTACAATATTGCATAATGCATTATGTCTTGATGCAATTTAATGCCTCCTGCTGACTATTTAAAATTACTAAGCAGAAGGTCAGACTAGATCAGTGAACAGCTACTAAAATGCATAGGCAGCAACACGAACAGTAGATAATTAGTACTCAGTGCAAGCCAAAGCAGTGAGAAAAGTGAAGAAAAAAGATAAACAAGATGTTTGCTTAATTTTATGACAGTATCTTCCATTCATATTGATGCCTGTGGATTTAGATCTATCATCAATTTGTCTTTTTAAGGTTTGTTTATTTTTCTTCTTGTGAAATGTCTGATACATACAGAAGAGGACATAAAACATATGTACAGGTTAAACAACAATCGCAGAGCAACATTTGTGAATCACTCAGACCAAGTGGAAACTGGCCACATGCCTCTCCACAGTCAGAACAGACTCTACCGCCATCAGACATAAAATCAACCAAAGAAAGGTGACTATTTGGCCTTGCTTATCTCTATAGATATTTCACTAAGGATAAACCCTTAGTTTACCCACTAAGGGCTTCAGCTGGATTTTGTTTGCTTTCTTAATTTATACAAGCAAATTGTAGTGTTTTTTTTTTGATGGCTTCTTTCACTCAACAGTATATTTGTAAGGTTCATCCGTGTTGATGGATATTTCCATAGTTTATGCCTTTTTATGGTTGTATAGCTTAATATTATATTGGTAAAAGTTTTTGTATTGATTCTGTCTCAATGTACCTGGGATCATTTCCAGTTTGGAGCTAATTTGAACTATGCTGCTGTGAACTCTTCGGTACCTAATTCCTAACTGTACTAGAGATTCTCCAGTGTGTCTAATTCGGGGTAGAATGCTACCTTTAACTTTATTAGAAAATGCTAAACTATTTGCAAAGAATTTATATCGGTTTTCACTCCTGAGAGAGTTCTTGTTATTCATCTTTCTAACCAACACTTGAAATCATCAGACAGTATGTTTTTTTGTGAATCTAATTTCAAGATTGCCGGGAGAAACATCAATAACCTCAAATGCAGATGACACCACCCTTATGGCAGAAAATGAAGAGGAACTAAAAAGCCTCTTGATGAAAGTGAAAGAGGAGAGTGAAAAAGTTGGCTTAAAGCTCAACATTCAGAAAACAAAGATCATGGCATCTGGTTCCATCACTTTATGGGAAATAGATGGGGAAACAGTGTCGGACTTTATCTTTTTGGGCTCCAAAATTACTGCAGAAGGTGAATGCAGCCATGAAATTAAAAGACGCTTACTCCTTGGAAGAAAAGTTATGAGCAACCTAGATAGCATATTGAAAAGCAGAGATATTACTTTGCCAACAAAGGTCAGTCTAGTAAAGACTATGGTTTTTCCAGTGGTCATGTATGGATGTGAGAGTTGGACTGTGAAGAAAGCTGAGCACCAAAGAATTGATGCTTTTGAACTGTGGTGTTGGAGAAGAC
This sequence comes from Oryx dammah, assembly GCF_014754425.2. Classification (NCBI taxonomy): domain Eukaryota; kingdom Metazoa; phylum Chordata; class Mammalia; order Artiodactyla; family Bovidae; genus Oryx; species Oryx dammah. The sequence goes on along the minus strand of NW_024070185.1, from coordinate 70,656,846 downwards.
TCTTGAGAGTCCCTTAGACTGCAAGGAGATCCAACCAGTTCATTCTAAAGGAGATCAGCCCTGGGTGTTCTTTGGAAGGAATGATGCTAAAGCTGAAGCTCCAGTACTTTGGCCACCTCATGCAAAGAATTGACTCATTGGAAAAGACTGATGCTGGGAGGGATTGGGGTCAGGAGGAAGAGTGGACGACAGAGGATGAGATGGCTGGATGGCATCACTGACTCGATGGACGTGAGTCGGAGTGCACTCCGGGCGTTGGTGATGGACAGGAAGGCCTAGTGTGTTGTGATTCATGGGGTTGCAAAGAGTTGGACACGACTGAGCGACTGAACTGAATTGAATAGGTCTGTAATGGTTTTCTGTCAGACCTTAGTCTTAATGGTCTTAATTTGCTTTCACTTGCTTGCTAAGGAGCTGATCATATCTTCTTTTTTTAGTAACCATTTGGATTTCCTGTTTTGAGAAGAGTTTATTCAAATCTTATACCCAGTTTCTTTCAACTGGGGTATTTGTCTTTCTTATTTTTCTTTTTTGGGTTGTATGTTTTATGTGGTTTTTGAAGCAATGACCTGAAGGAGATAAGGGATTAGCCATGGGGATATACCTAAGGGAAGAGCATTCCAGATAATAGAAAATGTCCAGTGCTAATGTTCTATGCCAGAAGCTTGCCTGGAGTAAAACAATAGGAGGGAAATTTTAGTAGCAGATGAAATCATAGGGTAATGAAATGAGGTCTTATAGACCTTATAGAAATCTTTGGCTTGGACTCTGATTGAAATGGGGAGAGCAAAGGAATGACGTAGCATGACTCTTCCCTCTTTTTAAAAATTAGCATACTATTTATTTATTTAATGGAATTCCCTCAAAGCTCAGTCATTAAAGAACTGGCCTGCAATGCAGGAGACCTGGGTTCTATCTGTCTATCCCTGGGTCAGAAAGATCTCCCGGAGAAGGAAATGGCAACCCACTCCAGTATTCTTGCCTCTAGAATCCCACGGACAGAGGAGCCCAACTCTCCTCATTTTTAAAAAATTAATACATATTTATTTATTTAACATGTTTTGGTTTACAGAAAAAAATGAGTGGAATCTAATGTCTTTTTGGTAGAGTCTGTGCTTCCCATCTCTGCAACTACAGGCTCTACAAAGTTAGAGATTCTGGCCCCAAAGGAGGCACCCAGTTACTAGGAGACACTGTAAGATCTTATTGAACTGTATGCCATCCAGCCTGCCAGGGTATCTTAGAGTCCTTTTTACAGGGACCAACAGATGAGAAGAGGAGAAATTTTATTGGCAGGAGTAATTGATGACAAGAGTAGAAAGAGGCACATCTGCTTTTTCATATTAAGGTAGAGAGCAACATTTGTGGTACCCAGCTGATGCACTTACATCTCTCTAGTGCTCTCTTGCCCAATTGTGACTCTGACTGAACACAGGCATCTCTGGGGATAGTATGATTCATATCCCCAGTATGACCATACATTCAGATTCTTCAGAAAAGGTTTGGTTTAAAGTACCCAGTAAGACACAAAAGGCTTCTTTGGTGGTTCAGTGATAAAAAATTTGCCTGCACTGTAGGAGATGTGAGTTCCATCCCTGGGTCAGGAAGATCCCCGGGTTGGGAAGATCCCCTGGCAACCACTCTAGTATTCTAGCCTGCAGAATCCCATGGACAGAGGAACATAGTGGGCTACATACAGGCCATAGGGTTGCAAAGAGTCTGATACAACAAGCAACTGAGCATGTACGAGCATGCAAAGCACCAAAAGCTTTATAGGTACCAGCAGAGGGTAGAGACATTTATAGTGAATGGTAAGGGAGGGAGATGATTAATATTGACTGTAGCCCTGAAACCAACTGTACAATGAGGGCTGTAGGGAAAGAGGTCAACAGAAGCATGGAAGACGTCTAGCCACACGCCTCTGTGCAAGACAAAGTGGACCGTGGTGGCCATGGAGGGAACTGCACACTCTCTCAGCAAGCAGACCTTCTGCAGGAAGCATAATTAGACAAACATCTCCAACTATACCTTTAGATGTAACAGAATGCTCACTCTGAAACCGTACTTTCTTTGGACTGTTCCCAGCATGGTAGAGTTATTAGTTGGGACATTCCTGCCTCTAATGGGAGACCTTGCTAGTGAGATTTCATTAACCTGCTGTGATACTCTCAGAACTATGAAATGGTCCGAGGCTTCAATTTTCTTTTTCATTTTTTGCTTCTTTCACAGATGTTGGATCTGTATCATGGTCTAAAGGCTCTTCTAGCATACCCCAGTGGTCTCCCTGTGCTCCTTCACAAGTACGTTCCTCAGCAAATCTCTCACACCTCTAATCTCATTTTGGCATCTGTTTCTTGGAAGACCTGAGCTGAAATAAGGTATGTTTAATATAATTATCAGCATAATTTAGTTTCAATCTACCATCTTGCTCTTCATTGTCATTTTCTCCTATTTTCTCTTTGTTCCTTCCCCCTCCTTCTTTTGGATTGAGTTTACAAAAATATGATTATTTTATTATCTATACCTCCTTATTTTGTTTTTTAGCATTTAACTTTAGTATCATTGGAAAGTTAGGGTTTAACTTTCAAGTGCTATTCTACCACTTCATAAATGGTATAAAAAATGTACAGCAGAATTCACCCAAGCCTTCCCTCCTGTCTTTTGAGCTATTTTCAGACATTTTACTTTGGTGTATGCCGCAAACCCCACAACACATTATTATTTTTACTTTCAATAGTCAAATATCTCTTGCAGAGATAAAAAATGATGAAAAATGTCTTTTGTACTTGTCCACATATTAACCCTCTGTAATGCTCTTCATTAATTTATGTAGAACCAGTATCTAATTCGGAGAAGGCAATAGCAACCCACTCCAGTACGCTTGCCTGGAAAATCCCATGGACGGAGGGGCCTGGTGGGCTGAAGTCCATGGGGTCGCTAGGAGTCAGACATGACTGAGCGACTTCACTTTCACTTTTCACTTTCATGCATTGGAGACGGAAATGGCAACCCACTCCAGTGTTCTTGCCTGGAGAATCCCAGGGACGGGGGAGCCTGGTGGGCTGCCGTCTATGGGGTCACACAGAGTCGGACAGGACTGAAGAGACTTAGCAGCAGCAGCAGTAGCAGCAGCAGCAGCAGCAGTATCTAATTGGTAATATTTTCCATCTTTCTTTAATATTTCATAGCATGAAAGTATACTGCTAATGAATTTTTTCATATTTTGTCTGAAAGTGTTTATTTCTCCTTCATTTGTTATTGTAAAATATATAAAACAAAATTTACCATTTTAATCATTTTAAAATGTACTGGTCTATGGTATTAGACACATTTACATTGTTTGGTTTCCTTCCTCACTATCCATCTTCAGAACTTTTTCTTTACCCACAAATGCAACTTTGTACCTAGTTAAATATTAACTCCTGATTTTCTTCTTTCACAGTCCTGTCAACCACCATTCTTACTGTCTCTAGAATTTGACCATCCTAGGAACCTTGTGTAAATGGAATCATACAATATTTGTCCCTTTGACAAATCATTTAGAGTCTTTAATGTTCATCTGTGTTGTAGCATGTGTTAAAATTTTCTTCCCTTTTAAGGCTCAATAATATTTCATTGCATAAATAGATTATATGTTGTTCATTAATCCATCAATGGACACAAATTGTTTCACCTTCTTTGCTGTTGTGAATAATGCTGCTATGAACATGAGTGTACAAATATCTGTTTGAGTACCTATTTTCACTTCTTTGGGGCATATGATCAGAAATGGAATTGCTAGATTACATAATATATTAGTTTTCTAGGGCTGCCGTAACAACGTACTACAGACTCAGGGGCTTAAACAGCAGTCATTTATTGTCTCATAGTTCTTGAGGCTGGAAGTCTAAGATCAAGGTGTCTACAGGGTTGGTTCCTTCTGAGGCTTCTTTGCTTGGCTTAAAATGGGTCTTCTTGAGTCTTCCCTCTTGGCTTTTCTGTGGCCAAATTCCCTCCTCTTATAAGGAAATTTGAATCCAGTGTTAGGACTTACATTGAGTCCAGTATTAGGACTCAGTATATGAATTTGGGGGGACACAAATTCAACTCATGATATTTTATTCTCTGGCTCCCCTAAATCATATTCTTCTTGCATGCAAAAGACATTCACTCCATCTTAATAGACCCCAAGGTCCTAACTCGTCCTGCAGCCCCAAATCTCATCTCAATATCATCTAAATCAGGTGTGGGTGAGACTTGAGGTATGGTTAATCCTGAGGCAAAACTTCTCTCCAGCTGTGAAACTGAGAAACCAGACAGCAGATTGTATACTTCCAAAATATAGTGATGCACAGGCATAGACCATACATCTCCATTCAAAAGGATAAGTTGTCAAAGTTTCCTAACGGGGCCTTTTTCTTATTGTGGTAAAGACAATTAACATGAGATTCCTTTTTTTGAGAAATTTTATGTGCACAAGATAGTATTGTTATGGAGAAGGCAATGGCACCCCACTCCAGTACTCTTGCCTGGAAAATCCCATGGGCAGAGGAGCCTGGTAGGCTGCAGTCCATGGGGTCGCTAAGAATCAGACATGACTGAGCGACTTCACTTTGACTTTTCACTTTCATGCATTGGAGAAGGAAATGGCAACCCACTCAGTGTTCTTGCCTAGAGAATCCCAGGGATGGGGGAGTCTGGTGGGCTGCCGTCTATGGGGTTGCACAGAGTCAGATATGACTGAAGTGACTTAGCAGCAGCAGCAGCAACATAATACTGTTAACTAGACACACAATGTTGTACAGTAGACCTCTCGATGGAAGTGTATTTCTTAATGTCAAAATAGATGATTTTCTAGATAGTTTGGTTTTTATATAATAATTATTTATGTTAATGAGGCTTTGATTAAGCATGTGGTTTTAATGTTTTAAAATGTGTGAGGGTGTCTCTGTGGTTACTTAGATCAAGTGTGTCAATAGTGTTGTTCAGTCTCCTATACAGGCTTCAGAAATGTTGTGTATTCAATTCCAGACCCCTGCAATAAAACAAATATTTCAACAAAGCAAGTAACGTGAAGTTTTTGGTTTTATACTTCATATAAAATTTATGTTTACATTATACTGTAGTTTATTAAGTGTATAGTAACATTATGTCTAAAAAACTACATACATACTTTAATTAGAAAATACTTTATAGCTAAAAAAGTCAAAGCAATTACAGTAGTAACAATTTGCTTTAGAAGATTGTCAAGATTTCTCTGTTTTCTTACTTCATGCCAAACTGGCATAGTGGTGATAGTAACAGTATAAATTTGAGAACAAATGCCATCTATGCCAGTTGGTTTTTGAGAAGATCTAGGCTTGACATCTGGAGAAGGCAATGGCACCCTACTCCAGTACTCTTGCCTGGAAAATCCCATGGACGGAGGAGCCTGGTGGGCTGCAGTCCATGGGGTCGCTAAGAGTCGGGCACGACTGAGTAACTTTACTTTCCCTTTTCACTTTCATGCATTGGAGAAGGAAATGGCAACCCACTCCAGTGTTCTTGCCTGGAGAATCCCAGGGATGGGGGAGCCTGGTAGGCTGCCGTCTATGGAGTCGCACAGAGTCGGACACGACTGAAGTGACTTAGCAGCAGCAGCAGCAGCAGGCTTGACATCAAATTTTTTTGTTTGACTCTCTTCTCCAGTTAATTGTTTGGAGACACCAGAAAAAATAAGTAGTAAAAAGTTAATAAAAAGCTGTTTCTGTGATACTGTGCTGTTTAGTACAGTAATCCATCAATTTATCTTTTAAACAATTATCATGGCTTTTACATCACTGCACATTTGGTAAGAGTCTGCTATATTTAAATCCTGAGTGCTGAGACATTTAAAATGAAGGGAAATACATAGCAAGTTAAGTAACGTTAAAGTATTTGAATAATTCAAAGCAACAATAAAAGCAATGTCACAATGCATAAGAGTCAACAAATTGCTCAGGCAGTGACTTCTGTCAAAACTCAGATACATAATGGCTTTGATTTCAGGCAGGAATGATCTGGGGAGAGGTTTGCCAAGACGGCTGCAGAGGAACTTAGTGTGGGTAGAGGAGGTGGGGAAGGACCTTATAGATTGGTGTACCATTGTTAATAAAAGTGTAGCGGGAGTGAAGGGTAAAGGGTAGTGTGTGAACCACTTTGAGGGGCACATGGCTTTAAAGAAGGCTACTGAATGAAAAAACAGAAAGAAAGCTTGCAGTCAGATTGTTCAGGGCCCTAATTATCAAGCTAATGACCGTGAATAAGAAGCCAACAGAGAAGTCTTATTAGGTCATTAGAAGATAAGAAAAGTTGTGAGTAATCAAGGTTAATGATTTTTGTCCTGTCATACAAGAGACAAAAAACCAAAAACAAACAACAAACCTGCAGTAAGGAAGTGAACATTATCAATATGGAATCCCTAAGAGCACACTGGGCTTCCCAGGTGGCTCAGTGGTAAAGAACCTGCCTGCCGATGCAGGAGATGTGGGCTCAATCCCTGGGTTGGGAAGATTTCCTGGAGAAGGAAATGGCAACCTATTCAAGTATTCTTGCTTGGAGAATTTCATAGACAGAGGAGCCTGGTGGGCTACAGTCCATGGGGTTGCAAAGTACTGGACACAATCAAAACAACAACAGTGGGGCAAAAGTAGACCCAAACAAAATATGCAGATATATTCAAACAATTAACAATGTTTAACCCATTGCCAATATTTTCTTTAAAGAAAATGTGTTTTTATCATCTATATTAAGTGATGGCTACCAGGTGGAGCTAGTGGTAAAGAACCCACCTGCCAATGGAGGAGATGTAAGAGATGCAGGTTGGATCCCTGGGTCAGGAAGATCTCCTGGAGAAGTGAATGGCAACCCACTACAGTATTCTTGCCTGGAGAATCCCATGGACAGTGGAGCCTGGCAGGCTACAGTCTGTGGGGTCACAAAGAGCTGGACACAACTGGAGCGACTTAGCACATGCATGCATGAGAACTGTGTTCCACCATGGAAAATTATAGTTCCGTGTTATCTGAAGAATGTGTATTCAGTTGTATGCACATGTAGATTGCAACAGCCTACTCTTCTTTCTTTAGAAAACTATTGTTTGCAATGATAATGGATTTATGAGTAAATTTTTCACTCATCTAAGAATTAAAAATAATTCTGTAAAAACAGCTTATCTAGAAATTAAAAGTAGTTATGGTGCAGCATGATAATATAATCAATAAGTATATTTAAAAGAAAAGAAAAAGAGGAAAGAGAAGCAAAAGGAGAAAAGAAGAATAAGAAGGCAAATGTGGATGGTGTTTAGTGACTTAGTGGGAAGGGGAGAAATAGGGCACATGGTGGGCTCTGCTGCTGCTGCCGACAAGTCGTTTCAATCATGTCGGACTCTGTGCGAACCCATAGACGGCAGCCCACCAGGCTCTGCTGTCCCTGGGATTCTCCAGGCAAGAGCGCTGGAGTGGGTTGCCATTGCCTTCTCCAATGCATGAAAGTGAAAAGTGAAAGTGAAGTCGCTCAGTTGTGTCCGACCCTCCTCAACCCCATGGACTGCAGCCTACCAGGCTCCTCCGTCCATAGGATTTTCCAGGCAAGAGTACTGGAGTGGGTTGCCATTGCTTTCTCCATGGGGGGCTCAGGTAGGTCTAAATAGTCACTTACCTCTGAATGAAGGAGCCCTCTGGAGGCTTTTTAGTTACATCATTATTTCATGAGAAAAGAGGAAGATATTGGGATCTTCTAACTTTACAGTGTAGAAGGAATGTGCAGGTTTTCTTATAGATGGAAACTAAATGTTCTCCTGGGTATGCGAGATACTTTTTGTCCCATGCAACAGTCACTGGAAATATCCCATTCAGTTCCTGGTACAAAAGAAAGGGATTTGTGTGGGTATGGAATGTGTGTTAGTGTGTGTGCTTTATGAATATTTAAAATGATAGTGGAAAGAAGAATGTTGGACTGTGGGTCATACTATAGTGAATTCTGGGCACTGTTTTCTACTAACTGTGTAGCCCTTGATCTCTAACTCTTACACGTTTACTTTTTAACATCTGCTAAAATGAGGGGTTGTACTACGTATTTCTCTGTAGCTCATGCTAATATTCTATGATATGTTATTAGTCAAAGATACCCGACTCCTTCTGCTTTTGCAAATGATCATCTGGTACCAAGAGGCCCTTGTCCTAGGGTAAATTCAACATCATTGAATGGCCAGAATATGTACAGGATTTAGAGGCAATTGATTTAGAGACAGTTATATTTTCTAATTTATGAGACTGATGAAAATGGATAAGTTTTCACTGAAGGGTATTTAGTGATCATAGCGGTTGGGTCTAAACAAAGCATTTTAAAGGAGACTGGTGAATGTTTATTCCCAGGACAGTGGGAAAATAGTTTCAGGAAAATGTCTGTGATCTATTCTAATCAAATCTTCATTGTCTTTGGACAAAGCCTCTGTCTCATAGGATCCTGATTTCTGTCGCTCTGGGGAGGAGAAGTCATGGGAAATTGAGTTAAATTCAAATATATGTATTAAATAATAATACATGTCAGAAGACACATGGTCTTTTAAAAAAGCACCTTCTTCACAATGGCTAGGAAAACCAGAGTATTTCTGTCAGCAGAATGGTCAAGTCAGATTTACCCAATATGGCACTGATTATCTTAATTAGAAGGAACAGACACTGCAGAGTTCTGGAAAGGATGGCAGTGGAAGCACAAATATTCAGGTCCCAGCCCCTCCCTTTCCATGAGAATTGACTGAAATGAACAAAGAAATATAAAAATAGAAGAAAACCAGGATCAGTGATGTATGTGCACGTGAGCTAAGTCATTTCAGTTGCGTCCTCCTCCAGGGGATCTTCCTGACCCAGGGATCAAACCCACATTCCTTTACATCTCCTGAAGGGGTGTCAGTAATTGCCACAAAAGGCAAAGGGTCTCTGCTGGTTGTTAGGCAGATGGAACCAGCGTGAAAGCTGTCAGAAGCCTAACTCACTCTCGCTCGTGGAACGTGCTGGAAACTCACAAGGAAAATTCACAAGTCAAGTAGTTGTGGGTAGGGTGTGGAGAGAGAGAAGGGAAAGAGGGAGGAAGGAAGTAGGGCAAGGTAGAGGGAGGGAAAAAGAGAGATGTTTGGGGCATTGTTCCAGAAATGTTTGCATCCAGAGATGGCTGCACTTGGCGGTTCTTTGTGAGGCTGCCAAACTTAACAGAACCTGTAGAATTTGTTTTGATTCAATTATTTTCCAGAATGTTCCAGGGCTCATCCTCATGCTCTAGGGATAATTCTTGACCACTGTAGTGCTCCCTCCAGATGGTACAGGCAGTAGTAATACCAGTCAAGTCACAGAATATAAGATGGAGCTTTGGCTGAAGAGAAACTGGATACAGAAAACCTTCTTGGTATAATATTTTCAATAAACACAACCTGCTAGGTTTATTCTTAGTGCAGTTCCCTCTCTGTCTTTCTCATACTGTTAAGTCATGGGTCAGAAATGTTTAAGCTGACATCATCCCTTCTCCAGACAACACATGGGAGAATTCTAACACAAGTTGGAGGAATAGTATGGAAAGCTATTAATAGTTAACAGTATGGAAAATATAGTATATAAATATATATATAGAATATGGGGGCTTCCCTGGGGGCTCAGATGGTAAAGAATCCACCTGCAATGCAGGAGACCTGGGTTTGATCCCTGGGTTGGGAAGATCCCCTGGAGATGGGAATGACAACCCACTTCAGTATTCTTGCCTGGAGAATCCCATGGACAGAGGAGCCTGGTGGGGTACAGATCACGGGGTCACAAAGAGTTGGACAAGATGAGAGACTAACACTTTCACTTTCACACAGTATAGTAGTATGGAAATTACCTACCTTCATTGAGATAAATGCCAGGATAATCTAGAGCTAGTCTCATTCAAATAGGAAGAGTAGATGCATATTAAAAAAAATAATAATGCATAGTCTAATAATTCTAGATATTTTTAAAAAAGAGTGTCTGTGTGTTTGTGTGGCCAAAGGGCAGAGTTTGGGAAACAGGGAAAAGTAAAAGAATGAAGAAAGGGGATGAGAATTGTCATTGGAGTATGAGGAAAGAAACTGGATGAGTTAATGATCACAAAAACGTTAATAGAGATTTTTCCTGTGAACCAATTACTGGAAGTAGATTTAAAGCAAAAAAAGATAATGGCATCAACAATCGAATGAAAATAGAAGTTCTTGGTGTGAGCGGGATGTCTGTCTGGTGGAGCAGCCTTTTTTGGAAGTTTTAGATTCCTGGTGGGTGGACAGATGGTTGGGAACAGTGTGGTCACACTTCAACTTCAGAGGTGATTGCCTCTGATGGCCATTAGGGCAGCTGTATTATGAGCCCTGCCTATTGAATCAGGGGGTGTACATCCTTAAGGCAAATACTGTAGATAGCCATAGGATTGGGGATGAGAGCTGGGGAATGAGAGAATGGCGTAGGGACGAAGTATGACAGTGATTTCTGACTGGATGAGCTTCCAGGGTGAGAACACTGATACAGAGACCCATCAGCCTAAAAGCAAAAACAAGACAAAGGCAAAGCAAACAAACAAAAAGGCTGGACCTGCACAAATAATTTCTGATCAAATTATAAAAGTCTAAAACAAAACAAAAACAAGTGCAACTTCTGGAATATCCATTGGCTTAAGAAATCCATGTACTTTGATTTCTTTTTATCTTTTTCTATTTTCTAAACTTACTATGAAAACATGCATTTCCTTCATGCTTACAAAAATATGTAGAATACAGGTGTTGAAGAAAGGAAAGATAATTTGTAGATTCTTAGATTGGGTAAAAATTTTTATAAGTATATTATTTATAAGATAGCCAAAATTTATTGATTCAGCAGGGTTAAAGTACAAGATGTAGAAAGACATAAAAACTCAGTGTAATAAAAAAATGCAGTCGTTGCCATATCAATATCATAATTTTCAAAGAGAGGTACAAAGATAATATTTTATATATAAGATACAAAAATATGTTAAAATAGTCTTGATGCTTTGTAGTTCAGATACCATATCAGCAGACTATATATAAAGTAAATCATTTCTATATAGAAATATGTAAAATAATCAAATGACAGATTTCAACATACTTGGCTCAACCTTTGACAGAATGATTATACAAAATCAAAAGGAGTGTCTGCTCCTGGGTTTAGAAATGTAGGCATAGAAATTTGATTCTCCCACAAATTTGCAACTTTCAAGTGGTGGTTAGTTTCTTTAAGCCTTACTGGCCCTGCGTGTCAAAGGAGATTAATATATGTCCTTATATTACAAAGCTGTTTGTTACAAGGGTACACGAGGGAACGCTGGATGGGTGGATGGTGGTAAATTAAAGAAAAGGCAATCAGAGAACTTGAGGGTTGAATATTACTTAAGATTATCCCATGAACATAAACAAAGAAGAAAGAATTTCCCCTGGAGTAAGAAAAGAGGGCTTCCTTGGTGGCTCAGACGGTAAAAGCGTCTGTCTGCAATGCAGGAGACCCGGGTTCGATCCCTGGGTTGGGAAGATGCCCTGGAGAAGGAAATGGCAGCCCACTCCAGTATTCTTATCTGGAAAATCCCATGGACGGCGGAGCCTGGTAGGTTACCGTCCATGGGGTCGCAAAGAGTCAGACACGACTGAGCGATTTCACTTCACTAAGAAAAGATAGCATATGAAAGGCACAGAGGTATGGAAAAGCAGGATGATAATTGTTACTGGTTTTTTTTTTAAACTTTTTTTTTGGGATGTGGATCATTTTTAAAGTCTTTATTGCATTTGTTACAATATTGTTTCTGTTTTGGTTTTTTGGCTGGAGGCATGTGGGATCTTAGCTTCCTGACAAGGGATCAAACCTGTACCCCTTGCATTAGAAGGCAACCTCTTAACCACTGGACTGCCAGGGAGGTCCTTTGTTGTTATTCTTTTATGATTAATTTTCAGGAGAAAAAAAAGAGCAATGTAACAGTGTTGATGTAGTGGAACACAGACAGTGGAGTGATGGGAAAAAATCCTGGCGAGATTGTGCCTGTTCTAGGGATATCCATAGTGGTTAAAAGCCCTTGATTTTAAGCCGCCTCCAGGCTTCAAATCCTGTCTGAACCACTTACGACTTACCTTCTTTGAAAATATCACTGAAATCCTGCATACCTGTTTTCTTGCCTGTAGAATGGGATCGCTGATGATTCCTAAAATGTGGGTACTCATAGACCCTATATCATAGGTCTGTGTTTTAAAAGGTATGGAGTATATTTAACAAGCTTAAAACAATCCTTGGTATGTGTCATTTACTATTGTTACTGTTTATTGTGTTGTTGTTATTCTTATTACCCCAATATGGAGATATGACTTTATCCTGTAAGTTAAAGAAGCCATTAAAGGATGCTGAACAGGGCAAACCCAGATCAACATATGTTTCATAAAAACAACTCTGGTAACACTGTGATGAATGGATCACAGAGATGTAAGACTGGAGGGCCACTTATGAGTCAGTTTCCTGTATATTTCCTCATGGTGAATAATGAGCATTAGGCCACTCTGAGCTTCTAATTTGCTTTATTAGTTTTCCATCATAGATACAGTGCTACAAAGAGTGGCATGAGGCCCTGATGACTCAGGAGATATTTAAAGCGGGGGGAGGGGCAAATATATCACAGCTCCGTTGAGGTGTTGATACCCCCATTTTTCTTGTCAATACATTCTCTAGAGTGACCCTGATGAATGCCAGCCATCAGCATTATTTCTGGAAGCTTGGTAAACATTTTAATCTTTGTGCTCAGATCTTGATGGAGAGCAGATAAACCGAGTCTCCTGTTCTGCTCGCAGAACAATCAATACCACAGAAGAAAATGAAAAGCACTTAAGCTAAGCTTCCTGAATGGATACTCCCAAGAAATACACGAATGATTTTTTCCCAGAAAGGTGATCTTGAGGTTTGAATCCTTTATTTAGCACTGACAGAAGAAGGGATTAATAGAGTCTCTGAAATGATGGTGATAAGGTCATAGGCTGAAGATGAAAATAAAAATGTTTCCTTAGAACATGTCAGTTAGCAGAAATATCACTATTTATGAAGTATGCAGTCCTGTAGGGTTAGGGTAATTCTCCTTGTAATATATCAGCATTGGTCCTTTATTTGATGTATGTCTTTGAAGGTCTGACAGTGTTTCCTATCCTTTAAAATCAGGTTTTAAGCAGGTAGCTGAAATCTCACAAGGCATTTCATTCATTCAGAACCAGAACACTGTGAGTCACTGATACCTGTTACTTTACCATCCTTAACTCTGTATGCCGCGCCTTTATCTTAGACATTACTACCTCCCAGTAAGTATTCTTGATCCTGCCCTCCACGACTGAATTTTGGGTCCTTATTCTGTGCTCTCAAAGAAGTCTCTACTTCTGAAGGCACTATGTTGTAATTGCCTATTAAGTTTTTTTCTTTCCCAGCCTTGCAGTCTTTGAAGAGTTCTGCCACTCTCACGTACTGCTGACACTCTATCTGCAGCCCCTAGAATAATGCCACATGTGTCATAGGCACTCAAAAAAAAGTTATGGAAGAGAGGGAAAGAGAAGAGAGTTGATAACATTAAAAGGTTAAGTCTTGAGTGATTAAATTTTCAGAGAAGATAGTGTTATCTATCATTACCACTCCCTCCCTTCTCCACAGTCTTTTTCTTCGATATCTGTGACTCAATTCTTTCCTCTTTTTTTAAAATTGGGATATAGTCGTTTTACAATGTTGTGTTGGTTTATGCTGTTCAGTGAAGTGAATCAGTTATATGTATTCATCCATCCTAAGTTGCTTCAGTCATGTCCTACTCTTTGTGACCCCATGGACTGTAGCCCACCAGGCTCCACTGTTCATGGCATTTTCTAGGCAAGAATACTGGAATGGGTTGCCATTTCCTACTCCAGGGGCTCTTCCTGACCCAGGGATTGAACCTGTTTATCTTAGGTATCCTGCATTTGCAGCAGATTCTTACAACTAGCGCCACCTGGGAAAGCAGCTGTATGTATATTAATACATATATCCCCTCCCTCTTGGACCTCCCTCCTACCTGCCCACCCTCTTACTCATCTAGGTCATAACAGAGCACCGAGCTGCATAGCTCCCTGTGCTATACAGCAGGTTCCCAGTAGCTATCTATTTTACACATGGTAGTGTATTTATGTCAATGCTGTTCTCCCAGTTTATTCCACCCTCTGCTTCCCTCCCTCACCCCCAGCTCCACGTGTCCATTCTCTACTTCTGCATTTCTATTCTTGCCCTGCAAGTAGGTTCATCTGTACCATTTTTCTAGATTCTACATATGTGTTAACATATGATATTTGTTTTTCTATTTCTGACTTAATCTACAAACAGGTCATGCAGCTCAATATCAAAAGAACGAAACAACCCAATCAAAAAATGGGCAGAAGACCTAAATAGACATTTCTCCAAAGAAGACATACAGATGGACAGGAAGCACATGAAAATATGCTCCACATCACTAGTTATTAGACAAAGGCAGATCCTGGAGCTCCTCTTATCTCCTTGCTTTTTCTAAATATCTTTTCCAGGCACCACTCCTCGGCTGTCTCTTAGTTTCCTCTGTTTTTCAGGGTTTCAACTTAGCCTGCTTTCCTTCTCAACATGCAGAATTTCCCCACACTGTCCTTATCTATGTCATTTCTTTCCCCCCTTCCTAATGATCATATTTAACTAATGGTGATCAGATTTATTTCTCTTGCCCTATAGTCTCCTCTTGAGCTTCAGACTCATAAATTCCAACTACTGACTAAGCATCTCTATGCGATATTCAGCTGATATCCAAAACTCAGTGTATCCAAAATCATAAACTTTTCCCAAGAAACTGATTCAACTACTGATTCTGTTCCAAAGTCAGAGCCTCTGTATTTTTTATCTCGAAAATCTTTTTCTGTCATTCTCCCATTCACCTAATGAATGAACAAGTGCAGACAATTCTATTTTCCAGATTGTTCTTAAACCATCCACTTCTCTTTGTTTTCACTAGCCAACTTTCTCTCTTACCTGGATCCTTGCAACAGCACATCACTTGGTCTCCCTTTCCTCTGGTACACACACCTCTGGAATTTGCTTTTCTAAAGTGCAAATGTAAAAAAACAATAAAGTGAAAATCTAATGATATTGTCAGCAACCCCTACATTCAAAACTTTTATTATGTCCAAGGATTCTCAGGAAAAAGTTCAAACTTTTTAGTGGCCTTATCGCTTGCTGTTACTATTATCCAAGTCTACTCTTAGTCTTCTTAAGCTAGTAACAACTCCTTGAATATTTCATGGTCTTTCTCGTCCTCTCTTCTCTCTTTGCCTCTTCTCTTTAAGTCTCTTTTCCCACCATCCATCTCTCTCTCCTCTTAGTTTCTTCTCTTTGGATCTCTCTTCCTTTTCATGCCTGTCACTTGATGGTCTAACTTTTCCTTATCCTTCTGGTTTTACCTTAGATGTCACTGCTTCCTGAGAAGAATTCTTGACCCTGTCCCCCAAGTCTGGATTATGGATCCTTGTTACGTATCCCCATAGAATTCTCCACTTCCCCATTTTAAAGCATTTATAACAATATATTGTGATGGTTTATTTAATTTTTTTTTCTAAAACTATAAACTCCTTGAAGACAGATGCTGTTGCCATTGTCTTTGTACCATGTAAAATAATACCAGGCATGTGGTAGGTGCTCAAAAGTATTTCAGAGAGAGAGGAAGAGAGAGGGGAAGAGAGAGGTGAAGAGAAGAAGAGGAGGAGGAAGATGGGGGAGGAAGAGAAGCAGGAGGAGGAGAGGAAGAAGGAGGAAAAAGGAGGAAAAGAATGAATTTGTGACATGAAAAGGTTATTAAGTCCCAAGGAATTGAATTTTCAGAGAAGATGGCTTTAAGCACATTTTATTTGAGTTTCCAGCTGTGCTTAATTTAATTCATACTATGTTTAGCACAATTATATAAGTAAAATGTTTAAAAATATATGACTGGATATTGTAAACAGTACTGCAATGAGCATTGGAATGCATGCATCCTTTTGGACCTTGTTTTTCTCCAGATATATACCCAGGAATGGGGTGGTGGAGAGAAGGGATAGTTAGGGAGTTTGGGAGGGACATATACACACTGCTGTATTTAAAATGGATTACCGACAATGACTTGCTGTACAGCACAAGGAACTCTGCTCAGTGTTAAGTGACAACCTAAATGGGAAAAGAATTTGGAAAAGAATAGCCAAATCACTTTGTTGTATACCCAAAACTGACACAACACTGTTAACCAACTATACTCCAATATAAAATAAAAAGTTAAAAAAATATATGAATGTATATGCAATTGTTTTACAATCTAAAAAGAAAAAAAAAGCTTTATATACTTCAATAAACCAAATTCATAATTTGGTTTTAATTCAGATTGTTTTACCTCAGTGCCCTCTGGCTCAGAGAAGACATTATGTTTCCGTAGCTACAAAAACCATACACTCTGTCTTCCTGTCCTATATTTATCTCTGACTCCTATTGATTTTGCCTACTAAATAGCTACTTGATCTTACCTCCACCACAGATTTTTCCTTCCCCACCCAGTTTCTCCTTTAATAGTTGTCCTTGTTTTTCTAACATAATCTGATTGTCCTATCTTCAGCAGAGCTTGTATACAAATGTTGGCTCCCTTGTGGAGCATATGTGAGAGTTCTTCAGATAATCCACTGCGATCTCTTCATGACACAAATCTGTAAGAGTTTCAGTTCTGGCTAAGTCTCTGATACAAGCCCCTAACTCCTGCCATCACTACCAAGCCTCTGCTGGTGGAGTCTCCTTATCCAGTGAAATACCTGCAAAAGGGGCTCAAGCCTACTTTCCTAGGTGTTCACTCAGCCCCAAGAAAACTCTTTGCCTTTTCCACATGAAACAGTAGGCTCGGGACTTCCTTGCTGATCCAGTGGTTAAGAATCCACCTTCCAATGCAGGGGACCAGAGTTCCATCCTTGGTTAGGGAAACAAGATCCCACATGCAGTGGGGCAACAAAGAGCCAACATGCCTCAACTAAGACCCAACACAGCTTAAGAAAAAAGAAACATAGGCATTTAGGTTGCTTCATTGCATTCCCTCTCTGACCTACACCATTTATCTCCAGTTCCCTTTTCATCTAAGTAGCACAGGACTATTTTGAAAGGCTCGCTGGATGATTCAGTATTTAAAGAAGAAACAAAATTCAATTTACCATTCTTTTAGGAACTCTTCTCAAATAATTTTCTGGGATCTCCCTTCCTTGGCTTCTCATGGAAAAAGAAGGAAATAACCTCTTTGAAGGTACATTGTTCTCCCCCGAAAGGCTGACAACCTACTCCCACACCCCTAATCCTCTTACTATAATGGCTAATGTGGTAAGTTCTTTTTGCCCTGGTGCCCGTCAGAAAACCTTATTAGGAAGTGGTTAGGTCTAGCTGTTGGTAGATCTCGACCTTAAAATGTGAAGTCCTTAGGATATTTCCCCCCCTTGCTCTGTGCCTGAATCATAGTTTCAGGACAATAGAAATCATTCTTCTCAACAACGTATATGCTCAACATAAATCTCCTTTGGATGATTCAGGACAAGTCTTCAGCACTGAACTTTGTATTAATTTAGCCATATTACCACTAGAGACATGAATTGGAATATTAAAAGAGATGTATGTCATATTTGTCTCCCAAGCTAAGTGAATTATAACAATTATAAATGATTTTTTTTTAAAATAATGAGATAAAGAATGATTGAATTCAAAGAGTCACAAAAATCCATGATTTGACTTCTAAGATAAAGCTTGTAGTTACTGCTTGTGGTTAGTTGCTCAGTCATGTCCAACTCTTTGTGACCCCATGGATTGTAGCCCACCAGGCTCCTCTGTCTGTTGGAATTCTCCAGGCAAGAATACTGGAGTGGGTTGCCATATCCTCTTCCTCCAGGGGATCTTCCCAACCCAGGGATCAAACTCAGGTCTCCTACACTGCTGGCAGATTTTTTTACCTAAGGGACCCAAATGAAAGAGGTTACATAGATGTTTAGTTATCTATGGCCAATGCCATTCTACTTTTTATATTCTTCCCTTCCTGGGAAGCACTTTATTTGACCAAAGTTCTATCATCTTTCTTAATATTTGACTCAAAGTGTCCCAGAGACGTCAGTGCTGATCACATTCTTAAATATGCTGAAACATTGGAAATAGAACTATTGTGAATTCAGTACTGAGTGCTGAAATTTGAGATGGAAATCCTCATGATTCTTAGCTACTTCAAAACCTGATGTGCTTTGAGCAAAGACTTGATCTTTCCTAAGGCACACTTGGTGCCAAGCACTCCTTCTGTACTGATGTGGGCTCATATGAAGACTTTATTTGATTTCTTCTTTTCTAGGACTTTTATCCAAAGGGAAGACAAGGTCCCAAACTAAAGCATAAAAGACCCGTTTCAAGTGACCTTTAAATTCAGGCTTGGAGAACTGCTCAGATCTTTTCAACTTCACTTTGTCCTAAAAGAATTATTTGATTCTGTGGCTTAATAATATTACCTCTTGTAATTCCTAATGACTATTGTTGCTTGGATCAATCCTGGAACATCCTACAGATATTCTAAGTAGGATTCCAAATTCTGGGCTGAATGTCAACAGTATCAGCCAGTTAAAATTTCCAACTGCAATTGATTGTTGATCTAATATTGGAATGAGGTTGGGGCATTCCTCAAGCCCAAAGGGAAAACTTTAAGCTCTAACAATAGCATGCATACATTGATTTTGCACCAAATGCCAGGAACTAAACATTTTACAAGTATAATATTGATTAATCTTCAGAGTTTTCCCTATGAGGTAGATTCCATCATTAACTCCATTTCATCGATGGGAAGATTGAAAGCAAGAGATACAATTGTACAAAGTCACATGGTGAGCAGATGTCAGAACTAAGAGTGCATTTAAGTCTGTCTGATGCTGAAGCTGATGCTCTTTCCTCCCAGAATGCTAATAAAGCTGTCTTTGGCATGGCTTCTTTCCTAGGGCCACTTTTATAGATCAGTACCTCTAAGAGGTATGAGTATAAATTCTTGCAGGAGGTTATCTGTCTGTGATACTGGATTAGTGCCTAGAGACTCAAGTTTCCCCAAGATTCCTTTCAACCTTTTGCAACATAATCCCTTCATCGAGAATAAAGAGAGGACTCATGTTCAGAACAAGTTCCTTCTATCACCTTTGTGAATTTAACAAATGGGTGAATTTAACTCAGATAACCATTATATCTACTACTGTGAGCAAGAATCCCTTAGCAGAAATGGAGTAGCCCTCATAGTCAACAAAACAGTCCAAAATGCAGTACTTGGATGCAATCTCAAAAATGACAGAATGATCTCTGTTCATTTCCAAGACAACCATTCAATATCACAGTAATCCAAGTCTATGCCCCAACCAGTAATGTTGAAGAAGCTGAAGTTGAAGGGTTCTATGAAGACCTACAAGACCTTCTAGAACTAACACCAAAAAAAGATGTCGTCCTCATTATAGGGGACTGGAATGCAAAAGTAGGAAGTTAAGAGATACCTGGAGTAACAGGAAAATTTGACCTTGAAATACAAGAAGAAGCAGGTCAAAGGCTAACAGAGTTCTGCCAAGAGAACACACTGGTCATAGCAAACACCCTTTTCCAACAACACAAGAGAAGACTACACATGGATATCACCAGATGGTCAATACCAAAAACAGATTGATTATATTTTTTGCAGTCAAAGATAAAGAAACTCTATATACAGTCAGCAAAAATAAGACCAGGAGCTGACTGTGGCTTAGATCATGAACTCCTTATTGTCACATTCAGACTTAAACTGAACAAAGTAGGGAAACCACTAGACCATTCAGGTATGACCTGAATTAAATCCTTTATGATTATACAGTGGAAGTGACAAAAAGATACAAGAGATTAGATATGATAGACAGTGCCTAAAGAACTATGGATGGAGGTTCATGACATTGTACAGGAGGCAGGGATCAAGACCATCCTCAAGAAAAAGAAATGAAAAAAGGCAAAATGGTTGTCTGACAAGGCCTGACAAATAGCTGAGAAAAGAAGAGAAGTGAAAGGCAAAGGAGAAAAGGAAAGATATACCCATTTGAATTCAGAGTTCCAAAGAACAGAAAGGAGAGATAAGAAAGCCTTCCTCAGGAATCAGTGCAAAGAAATAGAGGAAAACACTGGAATGGGAAAGACTAGAGATCTTTTCAAGAAAATTAAAAGATATCAAGGGGACATTTCATGCAAAGATGGGCACAATAAAGGACAGAAATGGTATGGAATTAACAGAAGAAGAAGACTTTAAGAAGATGTGGCAAGAATACACAGAACTATACAAAAAATATCTTCATGACCCAGATAGCTATGATGGTGTGATCACTCACTAGGAGTCAGACATCCTGGTATGTGAAGTCAAATGGGCCTTAGGAAGCATCACTGCAAACAAAGCTAGTGAAGATGATGGAATTCCAGTTGAGCTATTTCAAATCCTGAAAGATGATGCTGTGAAAGTGCTGCACTCAATATGCCAGCAAATTTGGAAAACTCAGCAGTGACCACAGGACTGGAAAAGGTCAGTTTTCATTCCAACCCAAAAAAAGGCATTGCTAAAGAATGTTCAAACTACCACATAACTGCACTCATCTCACATGCTAGCAAAGTATGCTCAAAACTCTCCAAGACAGGCTTCAGCAATACGTGAACCGCGAACTTTCAGATGTTCAAGCTGGATTTAGCAATGGCAGAGGAACCAGAGATCAAATTGACAGCATCCGTTGGATCATTGAAAAAGCAAGAGAGTTGCAGAAAAATATCTACTTCTGCTTTATTGAGTATGCCTTTGACTGTGTGGATCACAATAAACTGTGGAAAATTCTTAAGAGATGGGAATAGCAGACCATCTTACCTGCTTCCTGAGAAATCTGTATGCAGGTCAAGAAACAACAGTTAGAACTGGTCATGGAACTACAGACTGGTTCCAAATCGGGAAAGGAGTATGTCAAGGCTGTATACTGTCCCCTGATTATTTAACTTATATGCAGAGTACATCATGCAAAATTCTGGACTGGATGAAGCATAAGCTGGAATCAAGATTGCCGGGGGGAATATCAATAACCTCAATATGCAGATGACAGCACGTATGGCAGAAAGTGAACTACAGAGCCTCTTGATGAATGTGAAAGAGGAGAGTGAAAAAGTTGGCTTAAAACTGAACATTCAGAAAACTAAGGTCATGGCATCCGGTCCCATTACTTCATGGCAAATAGGTGGGGAAACAATGGAAACAGTGAGAGACTATTTTAGGGGGCTCCAAAATCACTGCAGATGGTGACTGCAGCCACAAAATTGGAAGAAAAGCTATGACCAACATCAGTTCAGTTCAGTTCAGTCACTCAGTTGTGTCTGACTCTTTGCGACCCCATGAATCACAGCACGCCAGGCCTCCCTGTCCATCACCAACTCCCGGAGTTCACTCAGACTCCCGTCCACCGAGTCAGTGATGCCATCTAGCCATCTCATCCTCTGTCGTCCCTTTCTTCTCCTGCCCCCAATCCCTCCCAGCATCAAAGTCTTTAGACAGCATATTAAAAAGCAGAGATATAGCTTTGCCAACAAAGATTTTTCTAGTCAAAGGTATGGTTTTTCCAGTAGTCATGTATGGATGTGAGAGTTGAACTATAAATAAAGTTGAGTGCCAAAGAACTGATGTTTTTGAATTGTGGTGTTAACTCTTGAGAGTCACTTGGACCTCAAGGAAATCCAACCAGTCAATCTTAAAGGAAGTCAGTCCTGAATATTCATTGGAAGGACTGATGCTGAAGCTGAAACTCCAGTACTTTGGCCACCTGATGCAAAGAACTGACTCATTGGAAAAACCCTGATTGAACACGGGAGAAGGGGATGACAGAGGATGAGATGGTTGGATGGCATCACCAACTTGATGGACACGAGTTTGAATAAGCTCCAGGAGCTGGTGATGGACACGGAAGCCTGGAGTGCTGCAGTCCATGGGGTCACAAAGAGTCGGTCATGACTGAGTGACTAAATGTCTGACTTACTGATCACCTAGTTGAATATCTTTTTTATCCTGATTGTCCGAAAAATTCCAGTCTTGAATTTTGTAAACATTGAGAGGATTTTTAGTTTATTACCTGGAACTTCAGGAAGCAACAGTTAGACCTGGACATGGAAAAACAAACTGGTTCCAAATAGGAAAAGGAGTACATCAAGGCTGTATATTGTTACCCTGCTTATTTAACTTCTATGCAGAGTACATCATGAGAAACGCTGGGCTGGAAGAAGCACAAGCTGGAATCAAGATTGCCGGGAGAAATATCAATAACCTCAGATACGCAGATGACACCACCCTTATGGCTGAAAGTGAAGAACTGAAGAGCCTCCTGATGCAAGCAAAAGAGGAGAGTGAAAAAGTTGGCTTAAAGCTCAAATTCAGAAAACGAAGATCATGGCATCCGGTCCCATCACTTCATGGCAAATAGATGGGGAAACAGTGAAAACAGTGGCTGACTTTATTTTTCTGGGCTTGAAAATCACTGCAGATGGTGATGGCAGCCATGAAATTCAAAGACACTTACTCCTTGGGAGAAAAGTTATGATCAACCTAGATAGCATATTAAAAAGCAGAGACATTACTTTGCCAACAAAGGTCTGTCTAGTCAAGGCTATGGTTTTTCCAGTGGTCATGTAGGATGTGAGAGTTGGACTATAAAGAAAGCTGAGCACCAAAGAATTGATGCTTTTGAACTGTGGTGTTGGAGAAGACTCTTCAGAGTCCCTTGGACTTCAAGGAGATCCAACCAGTCCATCCTAAAGAAGATCAGTCCTGGGTGTTCATTGGAAGGACTGATGTTGAAGCTGAAACTCTAATACTTTGGCCACCTGATGTGAAGAGGTGACTCATTGGAAAAGACCCTGATGCTGGGAAAGATGGAGGACAGGAGGAGAAGGGGATGACAGAGGATGAAATGGTTGGATGGCATCATTGACTTGATGGACATGGGTTTGGGTGGACTCCAGGAGTTGGTGACAGACAGGGAAGCCTGGCATGCTGTGGTTCATGAGGTTGCAAAGAGTTGGACATGACTGAGTGACTAAAGTGAACAGAACTGAACTGAACTGAACCTGGAACTTCTCTGATTATGTCACTTGGACCGTGAGAGAACTTCATTTTATGTGGAGTCAGAATCTCTATTTCCTGTTTTAACTGTTGTTCCAAAGCTTTGTACAGTTAGAATGGTGACCTCTTCCTCCCTTCCATGTGGCAGTAATGATTCCAGTATTTCCTTATGGCCCCTTTGTGGGCCAGGCTACTGCATCTAGTAAGTGAGCTACTTGGTAGAGTATATTATCTAATTTTCTTGTAGCAATTTATATTATTAAATCAGACACATATATAACTGGAACATCATTTTCCTTTCATTTTAATTTCCCCATTTCTCCCATTACCAATCAGAAAAAGAAAATTTATCTTTTCGCTCAGTTCAGTTCAGTTCAGTTGCTCAGTTATGTCTGACTCTTTGTGACCCCATGAATCGCAGCAATTAATTCCTTTCAATTTAAAAAATCTCTTTTAGGTAATATCCACACTCAAGTATTATCATTTCAATTACTATTCTCAACTCTGTTTACAAGTGAGTGTGTTTCTTTATGAGTCTTTCTCATCCTATTTTTAATTGAATGGCAGCATGAAGGACATGTTAATACTTTGTATTATTTTTTTGTGCTGTTACTTATTCTATACTCCAAAAATGTTTATATTTTGCCACCTCAGAGATATAAATGTGATATGATTAGTTTGCTTTCTAATGTGTTTCATATAGGTCTTCTGGTTTAGTACTTCATGTCATCAGCAAAACTTTGCCTCAGACCTAGCATGTAGCATATAATCTATGAGAATTTACTTCTGTCCGCCAAAGCTCCCTCTCTTTCATTTCCCTCCCTCCTCTCCCCCTCACCGCCCACCACCCCCCCCAACCACCACCAAATAGGAATTCTCCACATGTTAACTCAAAAATAAAAAACCTGGGGGAATTTTCCAGTAAGAAGTCTATAATTAGAGATACATTTTTCATCCTAGTCATTTTGGTTATTACTCATGGAAACCTTCCATGTTCAAAATACAGCCCCCAAACCCATTTTTCATGGGTCAAGGCTTAGAGCATTCCAATTTTATTACAGAATATTTAAGACCAGGACCACAACTCTTATGGGATTCTGCCACTGCACATGGTCTTAGAGGCCAGAGGCAGTGACCTCTGTTGTTGTCATTACAAGCTACATTTTGCTGTGAAAACAAAAAACAAACAAGAAAAATAAAGTTCAGTGGCATAAACCAATGAAAACTTATCTCTCATTAACACAACACATCCATTCTAGCCCAGCAGGGTTCATTGTTGTCACCCAGGGACCCAGAGATAACAGAGCGGCCACCTTTTTGAATAATGTCAGGCGTGTTCCAGAGAGAAAGAGCATGGTAAATCATGGACTGGCTCTTATAGCTTCTAATAGAAGTGACTCTCACATTTCAAATTCAGCCACATAACCACTTCCGTGCTTAGGGTGAAGGAATGCTATCCTACTCTGTGCCTGGAGAAGAACCACGAATACTGGGAAAACAACAGCACTACATCCATGATAGGATGTATTTTTAAAAATCTGGATCATCTTTAACTCTTTATTGAATTTGTTACAATATTGCTTCTGTTTTATGTTTTGGTTTTTTGTTTGAGAGGCATGTGAAATCTTAGCTCTCCCACCAGGGATTGAACCCACACCCCCTGCATTGGAAGGGAGTGTTTTAACCACTGGACCACCAGGGAAGTCCTGTGATAGGATGCTTCTTTTGTCTTAGACGCGCGGAGATGACCCAGAGAGATGTTGTGGGGAGGGGGGTGGGAGGGGGGCTCATGTTTGGGAACGCATGTACACCTGTGGTGGATTCATGTCGATCTATGCCAAAACCAATACAGAATTGTAAAGTAAAAATTAAAAATAAATAAATTAATTAAAAAAAAAAGACTGCTGTCTTAAGATTTTGTCTTCTACTATAATTTCAGTCTCATGAGAAGGATAGAAAGGGGGAAAATGGACACTTTTAAATTTTGGATTCAGGTTCCCTTATGACTGATAAATAGCACTGAATCACTTGTGAAATATGAAAACTTCTTTTGGGACTCAGGCCTAAGATCCTCACCAGATGGAGGCTAGGAAGACCCCAGATTCTCGGTTTGTTTTGTTTCATTTATAGGGACAAGAAGGAAAGACATCTAAGCCCAGGTAAAATGGTAATAAAGGAAAGTCTTCTTCCTATAGTCTAGGCTAGAGTCAAAAGAAACATCCCACTGTTAAGCTTCTGTTTAGTAGGAGATGCCAGCCACACCAGGACAATGGCCTTGTTTATCTGAACATTCCAACTAGATGGGTGCATGGAGAGAGAAGATATCTAAAGACTTAAGACTCCAAAGCAATTATGGCACAAATCATGAATTTAAGTCTCTTTACTATAACTCTAAAAATGTCCAAATAAAGCCTAAAATAGAAAGTCTGAATCTCTCCTTCTCAAAGTTGGAATGAAAGGTGAGTGCTTGAATTCCTTCTAAAGGATAGCAGTGACCTTAGGTAAGGATCCAATTTTACTCTTCTTTATGTGGACAGATTCTCTAATAAGAAGAATTTGTTTCTGGAGAACATTGAATTTCTATCTCCTTAAATATTAATTAAAGAAAAAAAAAAGCCCTGCAGTTGCAAGGTTAATAGATTTAGAGGATTACTTTAACTATATGTTAAAAGCTACAAGACTGAGTGGCTTAATAACAAGGGATCATTTATTTTACCTTCCCAGAGTTGATTCAGTAGCATGAGCATGTCCTAAACATCCAAGTGCTTTCTTTTTTCCTGCTCTGCCATCTTTGCTATGTGGGTGGCATTTTTCCTCATGGTCACAGTATGGCTGCCTCAGCTCCAAACACTAATTACATCCTCATAGTGAAAGTGAAAGTGAAGTCACTCAGTCATGTCTGACTCTTTGTGACCCCATGGACTATAGCCTACCAGGCTCCTCTGTCCATGGGATTTTCCAGGCAATAGTACTGGAGTGGATTGCCATTTCCTTCCCCAGGGGATCTTCCTGAACCAGGGATCGAACCCGGGTCTCCCGCATTGTAGACAGACGCTTTACCGTCTGAGCCACCAGGGAGGTCGTCATAGAGAAGATCCAAATGCAGGAAGGGCCAAGTCCCCATCTATGTCCCTTCCAACAAGTGAGGAAAATGTCTTTAGAGGCACACTGTCTTAGATCTCATTTGCCAGATTGCTTTACATATCCATGTTTATACTGATCACAGTAAGGGTAATGGAAATACTCTAATCAATATTCATCGCCTGGGGCTGAGACATATTCATCTTCCTTGAGCTCAAGGGAAGCTGACTACCCAATCAAAATGGGGGTTTTGCCAGCAAAAAGTACATGAAGAGAAAGACATAGCTCATGGCAACCTCAGAATCAAGGCACAGAGAGGGGTGGTTCCTTCCCTTTGATTCTGTGAAAAGTTGGTGACAGAGTTAGATCAAGAACACTGGCCTCCTGTCTCCTCAGCACCATGACTTTTCTGTGTCTTTGTTGCTTTCTCTACAAAAGGGTTTGGCAGAGTGTTTGCCTAAATTCTATGATGAATAAGCATCATCATCCTAATTAAAAAAAAAGAAGACCTGCTGAAGGGATTACTTCCATGTGGAACAATGAAACAATCACCTAAATAGCCACAGCTCAGTTCACAGATGCTGCTGCCTGGATATGGGAAGAGTGCTGACTTACTGCACAGCTCTGCTGGGGCTATATCCTCACCCCACCTCTGACCAGCTGGTACACCTCATCTCATGCCTTTCCTAGCATTTGCTGGCTGTGATGTATGTCCCCTGCAAGAAGGAAGAAAAAAAAAAGTCTCTCCTG
This sequence comes from Oryx dammah, assembly GCF_014754425.2. NCBI lineage: Eukaryota > Metazoa > Chordata > Mammalia > Artiodactyla > Bovidae > Oryx > Oryx dammah. The sequence continues at coordinate 70,629,840 of NW_024070185.1, read as the reverse complement.
GGAGTTTGTACTGCAGACTAGCAATCTGCCCTTTTGGCCCAGTATTTCTGCAGAGCTGACACACACATAGTTCTTTGCACAGAGATGCTGAAACCAAGTGCCTTGTCATTGCACTGACTCAGAGAAAGAGCTGGAGCCGCTCTGGACTCAAGAGTCAGCCATCAGGGCAGCTTGATACTCCCTCTGCCTTTTGCCTTCTAGAGGCTTAGGTGCATATTTTTAAATCCTGTGGGACTGCAAAAGAGAGAAGATAAATAGGTACCCACTCACTGGTTGGGTCTAGGTAAGCTGATATTATCCCATTGAGCAAATAGGGGAGGAGAATTCACCAGTGAGGAGGGAGATTGCAGTTAAGATGAGGACTGCAGAGTTCTGTCTGAGTCAGCATCGCCTCGTCCTGCAGAGCTCTCAATTGACCCCCGGCCAAGGACACTGCAAGGACAGTGTCATGCGGTCGGACACAGAAAATGGATGCTTTGGAAGCCAACCTGCATTTGCTTTTTAATTACCTCCTCTTGCCTTCTGAAGATGATTTTTTTTTTTCATAGCAAAAAGCCCGGAAGAGAAGAAAATGTTCTTTCTTCAGAGCTAACCATGTCTGTACATTAACCTTTAACACTGATTAAGATAGATGCTGTTTCAACCCCTGATGCTTTTAGAGAAGATTTGAATTCGGGTACCCAGCTCTTGACAAGCTTGCATTCAGCTTCTGTGATGTCCCTCAGTCACCTTGGGTTGCTAATGACAGGGTAAACATCCAGTCACCTAGAATTAGTGTGACCACAACAAATGTGGGCTCTGGAGCTCCGGTTCTTTTTCTTGTCTCCTGGGTAGTTACTCAGGCACCACCAGGTCTTGTGGTCATAAATAGCTGTAAAGCAATCCACACAATGCGCCACGTGAGCAGGACTGACTGATCATAAATGCGATAGCAATTCAGAGTAGGCACTTCTGCTGAGATTATCCTGGAGAGCTTACTGGAGGAAATTGATTATTCTATTGGGGAAAATAATCATGTTTAAAACATAATCATATCCATACTTTCTTTTAGGGAGGGAGGTGAAAAATGAATAATTCATTTAAAGCTTATTTAGTTTAAAAAATGTATAGGAAGTTTATCTTTTTCTCATTAAAAGCAGCACCAACTTCCAGTCACTTTACTGAGTTCTTTTGGATAGTGGTCGTGAGGGACCCAGCTTTATGGGTACAGGCAAGGGGTGCCCAGTGGTGTTCATTTTGCCAAAAGAAAGCATGTCCTCCACAAGAAGACTGACAACTGAAATCCTGAGAACTGCAGCTGGCAGGAAACAAAGAGGCTGAGTTAGAATTTTTTTTCTTAAGCATCTGATCGTCTATCCCACCGCACCCACCTGGTAGAAGCGCCTGTGGGTCCTGTCGGAAACAAATCTCAAGATGAGTTTTTACAAGCATTTAGATCGACTGTACTGAGTTTTTTTTCCTCTTTTTCTTTTTTGTGAGAGCAGAGATCTGATGCTGCAACGAGGTAGCCCATAACTAGAGCAGGCTAGCCCACAGAGATACAGGGTTTGCAAAAGCTGCCTCATTCTCCCAGCAGGGATATCTGCTCTCAGAGAGAAGATGCATTTGTTACCCCAACATGGGTGGCTTGGGCCACCTGACCTTCACTGGGGTAGGTAATGGATAGACCCACAGGAAGAGAGTCCCTTCCTGTGAACTCTGAGTTTATTTGTTATTCATGGAGTAGCTAAGTTTTGAACCCACTCCAGTGTTCTTGCCTGGAGAATCCCAGGGACGGGGGAGCCTGGTGGGCTGCCGTCTATGGGATCACACAGAGTCGGACATGACTGAAGTGACTTAGCAACAGCAGCAGCAGCAGCTGAGTTTTGCATGAAGGAAAAGGAAGGTGACTAGGCATGAGCTTGCTCATGTATCTTCTTCCTTTTCAGAATTCTCTGGGTGTTGGGAGGCGTTATATACTGATTACTGATGATTTAGCTTATCCCACGCACAGCCTACTCCCCTGCATAAAAGAATCCAAACTGAAGAGGAACAGCGCAGAGTGAAAGAGACAGGCAGAGGTCAATGCAGCCGATTGCTCTGGAGCTGAAATCCCAGGAAGGTTCCCTCCCCCTCTTGCCTCCAAATCCAATTTGTACTGTTTCCTTTGCTCCCTAACTTCCTGCTCCTCCACTACCTTCCCTGGGGAAGTTTAGGGTTGCAGGCAGTTTTTTTTCAAGGACAGCACACTGCTGGGAGCAATTTGCTCAGGGGAGGAAATGAGCAGGATGTATTTTCAAAGGCGCCTAGTGCTGGGAGGGACCTGGTGAGACCACGGATCTTCAGTCCCCTTCAAAGGAAGGTTGCCAGTAAATCAGATTATGTGGCTGACCTCTTGTATCTATTTCATATTCTGAAGGTAGGTATATTATACATGGATTTTATTGTTCATTAACATTCTGAAGCCAGGGCAAACCTGGTTCTCATAGACCACCGCACTAGCCTGATCGGCATTTTCCTGTATAGAGGCTCCAAACTCATCACAGGAAAAATGGGAGAGTGAATCTCCTAAAGACGAGCCTTGGATATAAGCTGACTTCTCTCAGGGGTGTGGGCTGAATGTCCCCCCTTGTCTCTTCATCACCACTGCCTTGTTTCTTTCACGTATCTTAACCTCCTCTCCTTGCCTCTGTTTCTGCTTCCACAAATTTCTGTTGTCCCCCACAGGGACTGAATTCACTTTGCTTTTTGGAGAATGTGTCTTATTTTCCACTGGAAGTAGAGAAGAATATTCATCTTTACTTCCTGCACTGGAATGACTTTTAAAATGATTTGGCTCTGAGAGAGCCAATTGCAGCCCTTCATAAACTAAACCTTAGAGAATTTTGCTTAAGAAAAAAAAATCCACAAGAACCACCAGATCAAAACCTTCTCTAATGAAAACAGCAATACTTCCAATACTATCCAAGGTGCCTTCAGAGGAAAATATGTTTGAACATCAAAGATAGTATTCCTTTGAATTATTTATACCAATTCAGTTACCTAAACATTTACAAATGTGTTAATAGCAGTGGCAATGGTTTAGTGATGTAGAGTGAAAGAGGAATTATCACTGGCTGGAAACCTTACTGTAAATTTCTTAGTGTGTGAGTGTGTGTGTGTGTGTGTGTGTGTATGCTTGCATACACACTCAGTGGCTCCTGTGAACCTGTGAAGCTCGCTCAGTCATGTCTGACTCTTTGCGACCCCACGGACTGTAGCCTACCATGCTCTTCCATCCATGGGATTCTCCAGGCAAGAATACTGGAGTGGGTTGTCATTTCCTTCTCCAGGAGATCTTCCCAACCCAGGGATCGAACCTGGGTCTCCCACATTGGAGGCAGACGCTTTACCATCTGAGCCATCAGGGAAGCTCAGTCATGTCCAACTCTTTGCGATCCCTTGGACGGTAACCCACCAGGCTCCTCTGTCCAAGGGATTTCCCAGGCAAGAATACTGGGGCGAGTTGCCATTTCCTTCTCCAGAGTATCTTCTTGATTGAGGGGTTGAATCTTCCTCTCTCACATGTCCTGCACTGGTAGGCAAATTCTTTACCACTGCAGTACCTGAGAAGCCCAACTGTACATGAAACGTTCTCTTGATGTTTATCTCTTTGTCACTGTTACATCTTGAATCCATATCATCTCCTTACTCAGAGCAAGATGGCTTGAATATCCTCAAGAGCATTAGTACAATATTGCCTGCTGAATAAGTTTAATATTGTATATTGTGTCATACCCTAAGTTTGAGGGTATATTTCTAGGGTATCAGTCTATAAAACAAAGAGCCTGCTGTTTTGTAAGACCACGTAAAAGGTGGCATTTCAGATTGGTATTTTAGATGTTGCTATTTGTATCTGCAAAAAAACCCAAAAACCAAACAACTAAAATAAGGACTAGAGACCCCTCCAGGAGTCTAGGAAAGCTGAAAGAAAGCCTAGACAATCTCAGCACTCAATCTCTTTCTTCAGCTGCCCTGTCACCCTCCACTCTGGTTGTAGGGAAAATCAGTGCCTTCATGGCGTATGCTTGGACTAAGGTGTCTTGTCTATGGCTGTACGCCCTAACGTTCCTCCTTCCTTTACCCCATCAAGATATCTTGATGTGCATTCCATTTGATCCAAGGACTCAATTAATTAGTTTCATAGATAGACACACTCAAAGTATTGGCCAGATGTGTCTGGAGCCACAGCAGGGCTTTATCTTTGATAGACCTTGGTGGGTGGGGAGTGGAGGTGGGTACAGGATGTTGACTCTGATAGATAGGGAAGAAAAAACAAAAGCGGGATGTGGAAAGTTAATGTGCTCTTGCTCACCAGAGTCCCTGTCTGCCTCAAAAAGCCTGGGGTTTGCACACAAGTGAGAACTTATTTTGAGTTAGATGATGTCAGATTGCAAGAAGTAAGGAGACAGAAGGTGATTTGAAGGGCCTCTGCGTCTAGACAATATGTTAACTTTGCCACTGTGCATCAGATCTTGTGATACTTAACTGGTCAGGTGATAGAAATAGAAGTATAAATAGATTTGAAAGTCAGTCATAGTTAGAAAATAGGCTGATGGCAGAATTTCAGAGCATAAGTAAGACACTACTTCATAAGTAAAAGTGATAAGTGACACATTCTGAATCAATATGAAGAAACAAACATTATAGAAGATAGACAATTGTTAATAAGATTAAGAAACCTAGGAAAAATTAATAATAAGCATGAAATGGCAATTCACAGCAAAAAGAACAAAGGCCCACTAAGTGTAAGAAGCAATGAAAGTTATAGAACAAACAAAATGTGATCATTTTTTTCTGTTAATTTGGCAAAGAATTTTTTTAAAGACATTGACCAGTATTGACGAGGATCTGAAAAAAAGATAAGTCCATTTTGTAGTCAATACATTTGACTACAAAATGTATAGTCAAGACTATACATTTGTACAATTTTCTTGAAGGGTAATTTGGTGGTTTGGTTAAAAATGTATATAATGTTCAATTCATTATTTTTTAACAATACAAGTCAACTTTTAGGAATCAATTTCCATAAAAATAAGTTGCACACAAAAATTTAATATAAATATATTAGTTGCAGTTGTGAATAGTAAAATATTAGGAACAAATGCCTATCAGAAGTTAAGTTCAGATTGTTGGGTTGTTACTTTGCTATTAAGAGAACCAGAAATTTGTCAATACAAATTGATTCCATCACATCTTCCTAAGAAGATTGGAGGGAAATATATTTCTATATATAGGAAAAGAAAAGTGTCAGTGGAAGGCAAAGTTACATGTTAGCTGTGCTCTGAACTTCAGACAATTTGGGACATGTGGAGAAAATTTTATTTTACCAGGTCAGCTTGAAAGATCTTGAGGGGCAAAGTAATATTCTTTGCCCTTTTCTCTGGATTGTCTCAGAATTTACCACTTCAGTGACTCAAAAATCCATATTCATTATAGCAATTGACATAAGCCTGCAAAATAGCAAAAAAGAAAAGAGTAAATGTTTCCTTCTCAATCACTATCATTGGACTTTCTCCCTGACTTTCCTCAAATATCCAGTCTTGTGTAACTTTTTCTGGTGTGGACTATACTTGGTAGAAACAGATTTAGTTACCTTGACAGAAATGTATGATTGGATTTTCTAACATTTCAGAAGAAGCTCTGCCTGGAACAATGTGCTTTCAAAGACAGAAAAAAGTGAGAATAGCAATGGCTATGAATGCTGAAATTTATTACTTCAAAACATCACTGCTTAAAAAATGCAGTCATAATGCATATTCTTGAACTTGAGCAATATATCCTCCTCTAGGAGACGTTAACTATTTGCCCTGTTTTCTGAATCTTCCTTGAGAAGAATAAGGGTGAGGGAAGAAGAGGAACATTGATATGACAGTGGAGGCCAAAAATGTCCACAAATTATGTATGTCCTGGTGCATATAATTTGTATAATGTCACAAGGTCAAGACATTAAAAACCATAGACATGAAAAGTAACATCACAAAAAACGTAGAGTTTAGTGAATAAAAGCTAGCTATGATATGTGCAGTCTGAATTTAGTAGTGCAATTATTATACGTATTTATAGAAAAAGGTATATGATAATGATGATAGATAACTCAAAGAATTAAGAAGACACGAGTCACATTTCTTTCAATGCAAAAAAAAAAGATCAAACGTTTAAATCGTGATTATGGGATATTTTTTAAATCATAAAAATCAACTAATACTTCCAGCATGATGAAACAACTGTATCAGTCTTTTTTTCCTGCCATAAACTTCTGGAAAACAGAGCATATATATGGAACAACTGTCTGTAGGCACTGGAAGCAGGTAGCACAGGACTGAGACTTTTGAGAGAACAGTAAAGACCAAGATAAGAAAGAAAATCATGCTGGATTTCTGCTTGGAAGAACCTTCTGTATGGTGGGGAAGGAGAACTCAAGCAGAGGAAATTGATATTCTAGAGTCAAGAGCATAGAGATTAGAATATTAGGGTTTGGGTAACTTGAGGCAGCTGAAATATATGGGCAAGAACATTGGAGAGGTGGGAACTATGCAAAGAAGTATCTTCACAAATCTGTACAAACAGCACATGGAGACTTTGACTGAACATTAAGGTTTGTATGGAGAAGACTCTTTAAGACTCATCTTGGACAGCAAGGTGATCCAACCAGTCCATCCTAAAGGAAGTCAGTCCTGAATATTCATTGGAAGAACGAATGCTGAAGGTGAAGCTACAGTACTTTGGCCAGCTGATGCGAAGAGCCGACTCGCTGGAAAAGACCCTGATGTTGGGAAAGATTGAGGGCAGGAGGAGAAGCGGGTGATAGAGGATGAGATGGTTGGATGACATTATCGACTGAATGGGCCTGAGTTTGAGCAAGCTCCAAGAGATAGTAAAGGACAGGGAAGCCTGGCATGCTGCAGTCCATGGCGTCTCAGAGAGTCAGGCATGGCTGAGAGACAGCACAGAGAGACAGAACAACAACAAAGGTCTGTCTATGGAAGCTGAGATTCCAGGAGCTCAACAGAATAGTAGGGCATGTTGAAGTTCTCATAAACCATGGTGGAGATACCTCATGGAACACTCAAGACATTCTGCTCATGGCTCGGAAGAATCATGTCTTAGTAGTAGAGCTCAGCTCACTTTGAGGTATAGGCTATTCTGGATGCACCCCAACAAATCTTGAAAATCTGTCTCAAAAGACTCAAGGAGGTCCATGTAAGTCTTTATTACTGGCCAAAATAAAAATCAACATCATTAAGTGGGGACAATGAAATCCAGATACTCAATAAAACAGTAGTACAAATCCTAACTTCCCAGGTGACTCACTGGTAAAGAATCTGCTTGCACTGCCAGAGATGTGGGTCTGATCCCTGGGTTGGGAAGATCCCATGGAAAAGGGAATGGCAACCCATTCCAGTGTTCTTGCCTGGGAAATTCCATGGAGAGTGGAGCCTGGAAGGCTGCAATCCATGGGGCTGCAAAAGAGTCAACTAAACAACAGCAGCTAGGAATGATGTGAATATTGGGGAAAATGAAGGGGAGGTAAGGAGGGAGAAGTGATGAGAGGTAATGATGAGAGGATATATGGGAACTCTGTGTTTTCTTGTCATATTTATAAAAAATTAAAACTGCTCTATAAAGTCCATTAATTAAAACATTCCTTAGAGGAATGTTAAGAAGGTATGAGAAAAGAAGAAAGTTCACAAAACATCTCAGAGATCATAAAAACCTAAACTTCCATCTTAAGAACCGAGGAAGAAAGAGCAAAGTAAACTCAAATAAGTGGAGGGAAGGGAATAAAGAGATAAGAGCAGAAATTAGTAAAATGGAAAATGAATAAAATAAAATAAAGAAGATAAATGAAAGCAAAACTGTTTCTTTGAACACATCATTTTGATTGATAAACCTCAAGCTAGATTAATCAAGAAAGGAAGGAGAAAAATACATATTACTATTATCAGGAATAATTGAGAGAACACTGTCAGATATGCAATAGAATGGAAATGATAGTAAAGGAACAGTATGAATTACTTCAAACCAACAAATCTGCAATTTAGAAAATTGAAATTGGAAAAATTCTTTGAAAGAGACAAATTACCAACACTAATGCTTTTAAGATGCTTGCTCCTTGAAAGAAAAGTTATGACCAACCTAGACAGCATATTAAAAAGCAGAGGCATTACTTTGCTAACAAAGTTCTGTCTAGTTAAAGCTATGATTTTTCCAGTAGTCAGGTATGGATATGAGAGTTGGACTATAAAGAAAACTGAGCGCCAAAGAATTGATGCTTTTGAACTGTGATGTTGGAGAGGACTCTTGAAAGTCCCTTGGACAACAAGGAGATCCAACCAGTCCATCATAAAGGAAATCAGTCCTGAATATTCATTGGAAGGACTGATGCTGAGGATGAAACTCCAATACTTTGGCCACCTGATGCGTAGGACTGACTCATTTGAAAAGATTGAAGGCAGGAGCAGAAGGGGATGACAGACGATGAGATGGTTGGATGGCATCACCAACTCAATGGACATGAGTTTGAGTAAACTCTGGGAGCTGGTGATGGACAGGGAGTCCTGGCATGCTGCAGTCCATGGGATCAGAACGAATTGGACATGACTGAGTGACTGAACTGAACTGAACTAATACTTTTAAAATCAGAATAAATGAATTTGCCTAAAACACTGTAATAAGGTAAGAGAAATAAAGTAATTATTTACAGTAGACAGTAAAAGAGCAAGTCAAACAATCTCTGTTTATAGTTGATATGATTTTTTTGAACAGTGAAAAATCTAAGATGTCTGAAAAAATTTAGGTCTAATATGCAAATTTAGTAAGACTGCAGAATGCAATATGATTAGAGATATCAACTGTTTTTCCATATACTGCTGCTGCTGCTGCTAAGTCACTTCAGTTGTGTCCGACTCTATGTGACCCTATAGATGGCAGCCCACGAGGCTCCCCCGTCCCTGGGACTCTCCAGGCAAGAACACTGGAGTGGGTTGCCATTTCCTTCTGCAATGCTAGCAGCAAGCAAATGGAAATCTATTTACAATAGTATAAAATATGCAATAATTAGGAATAAGTTGAACAGAAGATAGTCAAGACTGCTATGCTAAACTACAATACATAATGTTGCTGAGTGAGATTAAATATTTCTGACCTCCATAAATGGGATGATAATATGTTCATGAATTGCAAGGCTCAGTATTACTAAATGTTCATTCTTTCAGAATCAATATATAGATTTCAATGCAATTCCAATCAAAATCTCTGCAGGTTTATTTGTGGAAAATCACAAGGTGATTCTAAAATTTATATTGATATGTAGAAGTCTAAAAGAGCCCATATATTACTAGTGGAAGTGTATGATGGCATATCTGATTTGAAAAAAACATAAAGAATGAATGTGTGTAAAAGATAAAATTCATGAAGTATCCAATTAATGTTTTTATAAGTTAGATTAGTCAGAAGAGTGGGAAGATAAGACAATTAGTATGCATATGTCTGTAAAGAACATGTATCAATAGGAAGTTTCAGTTCGGTTCAGTCGCTCAGTCATGTCCGACTCTTTGCGACCCCATAAATCGCAGTGTGCCAGGCCTCCCTGTCCATCACCGACTCCTAGAGTCTACTCAAACTCATGTCCATCAAGTCGGTGATGCCATCCAGCCATCTCATCCTCTGTCATCCCCTTCTCCTCCTCCCTCCAATCCCTCCCAGCATCAGAGTCTTTTCCAATGAGTCAACTCTTCACATGAGGTGGCCAAAGTACTGGAGTTTCAGCCTTAGCATCATTGCCTCCAAAGAAATCCCAGGGCTGATCTCCTTCAGAATGGACTGGTTGGATCTCCTTGCAGTCCAAGGGACTCTCAAGAGTCTTCTCCAACACCACAGTTCAAAAGCATCAATTCTTCTGTGCTCAGCTTTCTTCACAGGCCAACTCTGACATCCATACATGACACAGGAAAAACCATAGCCTTGACTAGACAGACATTTCTTGGCAAAGTAATGTCTCTGCTTTTTAATAAGCTATCTAGGTTGGTCATAATTTTCTTTCCAAGGAGGTCAGTTCAGTTCAGTCACTCAGTCATGTCCAACTCTTTGTGACCCCATGAATTGCAGCACGCCAGGCCTCCCTGTCCATCACCATCTCCCGGAGTTCACTCAGACTCACATCCATCAAGTTGGTGATGGCATCCAGCCACCTCATCTTCTGTTGTCCCCTTCTCCTCCTGCTCCCAATCCCTCCCAGCATCAGGGTCTTTTCCAATGAGTCAATTCTTGGCATGAGGTGGCCAAAGTACTGGAGTTTCAGCTTAAGCATCAGTCCTTCCAATGAACACCCAGAACTGATCTCTTTTAGGATGGACTGGTTGGATCTCCTTGCAGTCCAAGGGACTCTCAAGAGTCTTCTCCAACACCACAGTTCAAGAGCATCAATTCTTTGGCACTCAGCTTTCTTCACAGTCCAACTCTCACATCCATACATGACCACTGGAAAAACCATAGCCTTGACTAGATGGACCTTTGTTGTCAATGTAATGTCTCTGCTTTTGAGTATGCTATCTAGGTTGGTCATAACTTTTCTTCCAAGGAGTAAGCATCTTTTAATTTCATGGCTGCAATCACCATCTGCAGTGATTTTGGAACCCCCCCAAAAAAATCTGACACTGTTTCCACGGTTTTCCCATCTATTTGCCATGAAGTGATGGGACTGGATGCCATGATCTTCATTTTCTGAATGTTGAGCTTTAAGCCAACCTTTTCACTCTCCTCTTTCACTTGCATCAAGAGGCTCTTTAGTTCTTCTTCACTTTCTGCCATAAGGGTGGTGTCATCTGCATATCTGAGGTGATTGATATTTCTCCCAGCAATCTTGATTCCAGCTTGTGCTTCTTCCAGCCCATCGTTTCTCATGATGTACTCTGCATATAAGTTAAATAAGCAGGATGACAATATACAGCCTTGATGTACTCTTTTTCCTATTTGGAACCAGTCTGTTGTTCCATGGCCAGTTCTAACTGTTCTAAGTGTCTTTTAATTTCATGGCTGCAATCCCTGTCTGCAGTGATTTTGGAGCCCCTCCTCAAAAAAAGTCTGACACTGTTTCCACTGTTTCCCCATCTATTTCCCATGAAGTGATGGGCTTAGATGCCATGATCTTTGTTTTCTGAATGTTGAGCTTTATGCCAACTTTTTCACTCTCCTTTTTCATTTGCATCAAGAGGCTCTTTAGTTCCTCTTCACTTTCTGCCATAAGGGTGGTGTCATCTGCATATCTGAGGTTATTGATATTTCTCCCAGCAATCTTGATTCCAGCTTGTGCTTCTTCCAGCCCAGCATTTCTCATGATATACTCTGCATATAAGTTAAATATGCAGCGTGACAATATACAGCCTTGACATACTCCTTTTCCTATTTGGAACCAGTCTGTTGTTTCATGTCCAGTTCTAACTGTTGCTTCCTGACCTGCATATAGGTTTCTCAAGAGGCAGGTCAGGTGGTCTGATATTCCCATCTCTTAAGAATTTTCCACAGTTTATTGTGATCCACACAGTCAAAGGCTTTGGCATAGTCAATAAAGCAGAAATAGATGTTTTTCTGGAACTCTCTTGCTTTTTCTATGATCCAGCAGATGTTGGCAATTTGATCTTTGGTTTCTCTGCCTTTTCTAAAACCAGCTTGAACATCTGAAAGTTCACAGTTCATGTATTGCTGAAGCCTGGCTTGGAGAATTTTGAGCATTACTTTACTAGCATGTGAGATGAGTGCAATTGTGCAGTAGTTTGAGCATTTTTGGCACTGACTTTCTTTGGGACTGGAATGAAAACTGACCTTTTCCAGTCCTGTGGCCACTGCTGAGTTTTCCACATTTGCTGGGATATTGAGGGCAGCACTTTCACAGCATCATCTTTCAAGATTTGAAACAGCTCAACTGGAATTCCATCACCTCCACTAGCTTTGTTTGTAGTGATGCTTTCTAAGGCCCACTTGACTTCACATTCCAGGATGTCTGGCTCTAGGTGAGTAATCACACCACCGTGATTATCTGGGTCACAAGATCTTTTTTGTACAATTCTTCTGTGTATTTTTGCCACTTCTTCTTAATATCTTCTGCTTATGTTAGGTCCATACCATTTCTATCCTTTATGAAGCCCATCTTTGCATAAAATGTTACCTTGGTATCTCTGATTTTCTTGATCTCTAGTCTTTCCCATCATGTTGTTCTTAGGAGGAGGTAATACTAGCATCCATTCTAAACAACTTTTGTCAAGCAAGTCTTATTTCAAGAAATATCATCATCACCATTGCTGTGTGCATGGAGATTCCTCTTCTCCCTTGCTCTCTTTTCTTCTCTTTGGGCTAAGATGCAGTGATTAGTGTTTCCAAAATCCAGCTCTTTCTGTGTCATTGATGAGCTTTGTTGGATGGGGGAGGGAACCTCAAAGAATGTAAATGGTTGGTCATAGCTAACCCTAGGAAACAACAAACAACTTAGAACAGTATTTCTTCTTAATTCATCCTACATTATTTATTACTTATTCAAAAGTCACCTAACTGCACATTTTTATTATATTAAACCTTTTAAACAGCTATTTGCTACTGTCTTCTCAACCTTTGTTTTTGTTTTGGGGGACAAAGGGAATCAGCCTACATTGTTCATTGGCACAGAAATGTGTGTATAAATCTAACATATTGAACATATAATTTTAAAAGACATTAATCTAGCTAATTCTTCTGCCATCATGTAGATGCTGTTTTCATGCATTTATTCATTCCTTATTTCTTCTTTATGATGCTACAATATGGGCATGCCTCATTTTATTGCTGTTTGCTTTATTGCACTTCATAAATATTTCATTTTTACAAATTTAAGGTTTGTGGCAACCCTGGGTCAAGCAAGTGTATCAGTGTCATTTTCCAACATCATTTGCTCACTTCATGTCTCTTTGTCATATTTTGATAATTCTTGCAATATTTCAAACTTTCCACCAGCAAAAAGATGACAACTTGCTGAAGGCTCAGATGATGGTTAGAAACTTTTAGCAATAAAATGTTTAAAAATTAATGTGTGTACCTTTTTTTTTTTAGCCATAATGCTATTGTACACTTAATAGACTGAAGTGTAGTACAAAGTCACTTTTATATGTACTGGCAAACCAAGAAAATTCACATGACCTGCTTCATTGCAATATCTGATTTATTGTGATGCTCTGGAACTGAACCAGAAATATCTCCAAGGTCTACCTGTATGCCCAAGATTATGCTAGGTGCTGTGGTAAACAGTGGAGAAAAAAAGCAAATGAAATTAAGACCTCTGTCTTCTGTGTAATGCACAGTCACATAAACATTGTCATTGAAATAGGGCACAAGCAACATAGCTGGTGTGAAATACTCAGTGGAAGTTTTACAGAGGAGAAGATCACTGAAGTATAATTGAGAGAGCTTCAAACAGAAAAGGAGACAGATTTTTCAATGCAAGGATAAAGCAAGGTAAAATTTAGATTCTGACCACCTTGTCAACCATTCTTAAGGGCTTACGTGTCCAAACACTGAACAGATAGAGGCTTACTGGATTTGAAAAAAGAAGTACAAGTAATAGCTTTTGTATTTCCATATGCTAGGTTACATTCTGTAGGTAAATTGTTTAGCACTTGTGGGTCTGCTTCTGCATTTCTCAATCATCAGATCAGATATATTTTTAGCATATAGTGATTGGTTCTCAGCAGGTGGTGAAGATGAAACTTGTACTTATCCTTTTTATTAAGCTAAAACAACAACAATAACCTCCTCCTTGCTGTTTAAAACATTATAAACAGTTTCCTCCCTCTAAGATAGAAGCTTTGAAGAAGTGTGACTCACTGATCTCGGGGGAAAAAAATTAATCCTTGAAAGAATTCTTTTACTTAGGCAAATAAAGACTATGTTCCCACCTCTTATTCTTGTGGAAGACCTGAAAGCAAGGAAACACTCCAGATGTTAACACTTCAGCCTGAAAAACAGTATTCTGTAGAGCAATGTAATACAGATATTTCTTTTTTAATTTGCCTTTATTTTTTTGTAGGTTACACTTAAAACTGGGATATATTCCCCTGAACTTTAGTTTCATGTCTCCAAACCTGCATATTATTTCCTGTTCTTGGGGAGCTGTGGCTGTGTTTATCTTAGTTCCATTATTTTCAGATGATGTAGAGCTGGGATGTAGATTGTGGGAAGGACTTGAAAAGTTTGATGAGAAACTAGGAGGAAAAAACTTCAGGAAAGAAAGCAGCCTAGAATTGTTTCAGCATAATGTTGTCTGGATTGTGAAATTATGGACCTGGTTTTATTTACAATTCAATAACCATAACCTTGGGAAGGGGCTTCCCAGGTGGCACTAACGGTAAAGAAGCTGCCTGCTAATGCAGGAGAGTCGCGGGTTCGATCCATGGAGAAGGGCATGGCAACCCACTCCAGTATTCTTGCCTGGAGAATCTCATGGACAGAGGAGCCTGGCGGGCTACAGTCCATAGGGTCAGAAAGAGTCTGACATGACTGAGGCAACTTAGCATGCATGCCTGCAACCTTGGGAAATGTAGTGATGTCAGAAAAAGTTCCTGACCAGAAGAGCCCGATGAAGGGTGGAAGAACTGCTCAGTACCCGATGCTGGCGTAGGGGCCAGCTGCAACAAAATCGTCTTGAGACACATTTAAATGATCCCCGGTGATAAACTCTCTGGTTGTTCCAAAATGTTAGTGACTTTCAATGTTTCATTTTCATTTTCAATGAGAGGAAAGGATTTCCACTTAAAAACTTAAACAACAACAATAGTTGAAAAGATAAAGTTGATGAAACACTGAGTCAAATTGGCTATTGACTTGGACCACTGTGTCTTGGCCATTAAAAATGAAGTTAGGACTCCATAGACTGGTTAAATTTGTGATACTTACTGTGTATATTATAAATAATACACAAATAATGGATTATTGTTTCATACATAAATATAATGACAAAATGTCATTTTAATGATAGTGATAAGGTAAAATGTAGATAAACTTGGCTGGCAGAGAAATCTAGGGTTGTTGGAGAAGACTCTAGATGTGGTGCTTTATTACGTAAAATGTTTACATTTTTATATTTGCCAAAGTTATGTCAGTTTTCTGAGGATGAGTCAGTTATTTTATCTCAGTCATCTAAAAGACAAAGCATTTTCTCCTGACATTACCTCATTATTCACGAGATAAATTAACATCAGTTGTAAAACAGTGAAGAAAGGGCAAAAGTACATGGAACCCTATTGAAATTCATGCTTAATCTACTTACAAATTCAGTGCAAAATTCAGCATAGACACCTACTTAGACTTCAGACTCATTTACTTCATCCAACTTAGGGGTGGTTAGGGAGATAAAAATAAAAAGTGATATAATAATGTTAGCAACAGCTGTGGTTTTATATATCCAATTGACTTTGTATTGGATACCAGGAAGTATATACATGGTACTGAAATCATATAAAAATGTACAGGATTAAGATCCAGAAGTGTGTTAGTCATTCAGTCATGTCTGATTCTTTGCAATCCAATGGACTGTAGCCTGCAAGGCTCCTCTGTCCATGGAATTCTCCAGCCAAGAATACTAGAGTGGGTAGCCAGTCCCTTCTCCAGGGGATCTTCCCAACCCAGGGATTGAGCCCAGGTCTCCTGCATTGCAGATGGATTCTTTACAGTCTGAGCTACCAGTAGTAGTTGTTCAGTTGCTAAGTCATGTCTGACTGTTTGTTACCCCATGGAATGCAGCATGCTAAGCTTCCCTGTCCTTCCCTATCTCCTGGAATTTGTTCAATTTCATGTCCATTGAGTCAGTGATGCTATCTAACCAACTCATCTTCTGCCGCCCTCTTCTCCTTTTGCCCTCAATCTTTGCCAGCAGCAGAACCTTTTCCAATGAGTTGGTTCTTTGCATCTGGTGGCCAAAGTATTGGAACTTCAGCTTCAGCATCAGTCCTTCCAAAGAATATTCAGGACTAATATCCTTTAGGATTAACTAGTTTGATCTCCTTGCAGTCCAAGGGACTCATAAGAGTCTTCTTCAGCACCACAATTCAAAAGCATCAAATACTGAGATCATATAAAAATGTACAACATTAAGATCCAGAAGAAAGGAATCCAGTTCCAGGTTGCTATGTTAATGTGCTTTGTTATGAAGCTTTCTCCTCCTTTCTCTTGCCCTTTTCTTCTTCTTTTCCTCCTCCTTCATCATCAACATCCTTATCCATCAGTGAATGACATGATTTGTTAACAGTTACTTTACGGCTATAAAGTAGAGTGAATTCTGTTTATATACTCAGAAAGAGGGAACAAATGGAACATTTAGCACTTACTAGGTGCTAGATTTTACAGTTTGTAAGAAACATGTTTTCTCATTTTACATGGAAGTTCTCTAGAGAGGTTAAATTGCTCAACGACACATCGCTGGTAAGTGCCAGTGAGTCAGAGACCAAAAATAATTCTGCTTTATTCTAAAGCCTGTGCATTGCCCATGATACAACCTAGCTTTCCATCTGATCTCATGGCTGGATAAACCTGCAAATGCTCTCCTACAGTCTATTAACAGTGGTGAATAACTTTATTCAGAATGAAACTATGTAAAAGAAAGCTAGTATTTATTGAGAGGAGATATGCTTGGAGCTACTTTGAAATGCAAGGGTTATGAACGATGTGTCTACATGAATTGCTGGAATTAGAGGGTGAAGAGGGCTACATCTAACACTGACTATAGAGAATGGCTCTGAGTGAATGTTCAGTACCACAGATTATGACTCAATGGATCTGGTGAGTTTTCAAGTCAAAGTCACTCAGCTGTGTCTGACTCTTCAGAACCCCATACAGTTCAAAGCCTTTGACTGTGTGGATCACAATAAACTGTGGAAAATTCTTCAAGAGATGGGATTACCAGACCACCTGACCTGCCTCTTGAGAAACCTATATGCAGGTCAGGAAGCAACAGTTAGAACTGGACATGGAACAACAGACTGGTTCCAAATAGGAAAAGGAGTACGTCAAGGCTGTATATTGTCACCCTGCTTATTTAACTTCTATGCAGAGTACATCATGAGAAACGCTGGGCTGGAAGAAGCACAAGCTGGAATCAAGATTGCTGGGAGAAATATCAATCACCTCAGATATGCAGATGACACCACTCTTATGGCAGAAAGTGAAGAGGAACTAAAAAGCCTCTTGATGAAAGTGAAAATGGAGAGTGAAAAAGTTGGCTTAAAGCTCAACATTCAGAAAACGAACATCATGGCATCTGGTCCCATCACTTCATGGCAAATAGATGGGAAAACAGTGGAAACAGTGTCAGACTTTATTTTTTGGGGTTCCAAAATCACTGCAGATGGTGACTGCAGCCATGAAATTAAAAGATGCTTACTCCTTGGAAGAAAAGTTATGACCAAACTAGATAGCATATTCAAAAGCAGAGACATTACTTTGCCGACTAAGATCCATCTAGTCAAGGCTATGGTTTTTCCTGTGGTCATTTATGGATGTGAGAGTTGGACTGTGAAGAAAGCTGAGTGCCGAAGAATTGATGCTTTTGAACTGTGGTATTGGAGAAGACTCTTGAGAGTCCCTTGGACTGTAAGGAGATCCAACCAGTCCATTCTGAAGGAGATCAGCCCTGGGATTTCTTTGGAGGGAATGATGCTAAAGCTGAAGCTCCAGTACTCTGGCCACCTCATGCGAAGAGTTGACTGATTGGAAAAGACTCTGATGCTGGGAGGGATTGGAGGCAGGAGGAGAAGTGGACGACAGAGGATGAGATGGCTGGATGGCATCACCGACTCGATGGACATGAGTTTGAGTGAACTCCGGGAGATGGTAATGGACAGGGAGGCCTGGCGTGCTGCGATTCATGAGGTCACAGAGAGCTGGACATGACTGAGCGACTGAACTGAACTGAACAGAACAGTTCATGGAATTCTCCAGGCCAGAATACTGGAGTGGGTAGCCTTTCCCTTTTCCAGAGGATCTTCCCAACCAGGGATTGAACTCAGGTCTCCCACATTGCTGGTAGATTCTTTACCAGCTGAGCCACATGGGAAGCCCAAGAATACTGGAGTAACCTATCCCTTCTCCAGTGGATTTTCCTGACCCAGGAGTTGAACCGGATCTCCTGCATTGCAAGTGGATTCTTTACCAACTGTAAATTTCCAAGGCTTTTCCCCTACGTTATCATATGTTACTTTTCATAACAATCGTGGCACCTAGCTAGAGCAAATTTATTCATTATTTCTACGAAAACTTGAAATCCAGAAAGTTATGTTGCATATTAGTTAGCATTTAAAAAAATTTCTGTATAGGTTATTTTTATTATATCATATAATTCTTATCTATAAGGTTTGGGTATTAAATGGTGATACAGGTACAGCCACTACAGAAAACAATATGGAAGGTTAAAAGTAAAATTGCTATATGATCCAGGCTTCCCTCCCAGCTCAAATGGTAAAGAATCTGCCTTCAATGCAGGAGACCCGGGTTTGATCCCTGGTCAGGAAGATCCCCTGAAGAAGGGAATGGCAACCCACTCCAGTATTCTTGCCTTGAGAGGTCCATGGACAGAGGAGTTTGGCAGGCTACTGTCCATGGGATCGCAAAAAGTCACCCAACTGAGTGACTAACAGTTTCATTTTTCACCATTTGATCCAGGTATTCCACTTCTGGGAATATATCCAAAGGAAGTAAAAACAATCACTTGAAAAGGCACCCGAACCCTCGTGTTTGTAGCAGCATTATACGCAATAGCCAAGACATGGCTACAACCTAAGCGTCCACTGATGGGTGAATAGATAACAAAGTTGTGGTATATAGATAATATTCCATTGTTTGTATATAACGTTAACATTATTAACATTGTATATAGCCATTAAAATGAAGACATCCTACCATTTTCTACATGGTGGATGGATTTTCACTTATTATATTAAGTGAAATAAGTCAGAGAAAAGCATACTATATGATTTCACATATATATGGAATATTAAAAACAAATACCACCACAAAACTCATAGAAAAAGAAATCAGACTTGTGGTTACTGTAGGTGGAAGATGTGGGAAGCAGAGATTGGAGGATGGTAGTCTAAGGGTATAAACTTCCAGTTACAAGATAAATTAACACTAAGCATGCAGTGTACAACAGAATGACTATAGCTAACCCTGCTATATGTATATAGAAAAGATGTTGAAAGTAAACCTTATGAGTTCTCATCACAAAGAGAAATTTTTTCCTTCTTTTATTTTTATTGTATTATGAGAACATAGATGTTAACTGAATCTATTCTGGTAATCATTTCACAATACATGTGAATCAAACCATCATGCCCTACACCTTTAACTTACACAGGATGTATTTAAATTATTTCTCAATAAAACTGAAAAAAGAAAGGGAATAGAATTTCTCACTCCTTGACCACTGCTTTTGAAGGAGAAATATGAGAAGTTGACTAAGATATGCCTTGAGCTGAGTAAACCTTTTTATTTAATACAGAATTCCTTAGTTATTTTTTTAATCCCCAACTCCCAAAAGAAGTGGATGGATTGACCCTTGGTGTATCTTTTAGCTAGTAATATCAGATAATAATTTTTATCTGAAAGCAAATATATCAATCCATTACTTATGAAAATAAATAAATACCTAACTGGAGTATTACAGAATGGAGGTACTAACATGTTGAAGCTCAATTTGCTAGGGGTTTTACATATACTACTTTCATATTACTTTATTTCACCTTCACATTCAGTGATTAACAGATGAGTGATTTAGGTCTGTAATTTCCATTTTTTAAATGTAGAAGGGGAACTCTGAGGGATTAAATAATTACCCAAGGTCATGTAGCTTCATTTTGCAGGATAGAAACTAGACTGAAGTCTTCTGTCTTTAAAACTCATCATCTTTTCAGATCAGCTTGGAATGTTACTGTTCTATTCTTCCCTCTCTCTTACTTGGCTTGCGTTGACCTCTCAGTGGCTCTTAAACTGCTATGGGTCTTCTCATCTTACTTTGGACATATTTTGTTGCCCTGAAATATGCATCCTCCTTCTTGCTGCCGGTCTTTGAAGTCCAGCTGAAATTTTATTGCTTTGAGAAAAGTCTTGAGAAAACTGAAAGTGATCTTTGCATTCTCTGTACTGTAGTAGAACTTGTTTGTATTATTTGAATTTGTATTATTGAATTATTTGAGTTTGTATTATTGAATTATTTGACTTTGTATTATTTGAATTATTTGTCATTTGTTGCTAATTATTTTTTCCTGTCATTAAAATTTCTCCAGCTCATTCAAGGTTTTTGAGGGTAGGGACCACTCCTATTAAATCTTATCTCAGTGATGAGCAGAGTGGCATGGAGTAGTTGTTCGGTAAATATTGTTTAAATTTTAGTAGAGAGTGCTTAGTGAACAACTAACTTTGCTCAGATTTAGAGAGAGCCAGGCTTTACTAATAATCAGTGTTAAGCCATTTTAAATATTGACAGCAACATCAATGGAGCAAAAAGATTGTCAAATGGAAATTTTTCTAGTCTTGCTAGTGGCATAATATTGATGATTTGTACTAGTCCACTAATTTTATTCTATATGTAGATATTAATAAAGCCCTTCCAATTTTCACCTTAAAACAAAATAAGGTAAGTTTTTTCTATCTTTTTAACAGTATTTTTTTTTTTGCTTATCACATTTTAATCTTTTTTTTTTTGCCCCATTGAATACTAAAGTGCCAGTAAAGTGTCCCTAAAGTAAGTGCCACCTTCACTCAAAACAATCACATGTGGACTCAGTATGAACTGACAAGATTTCATGGGGTCTTTGCGAATCCTCCTGGTGCTGATTTAAGACATGAATATTTTAGGTTTTATTGTACACGAAACAGAAAACTTGTCTTATAAACATAAAGCTTTTAAGAACTGAATTTTCTGCAAGCAACTCCCTACCCTCACATTATGACCACCTCCCATAATATGATATATCTAATGTGTTTAATACACATTTTCTAGGTTAGATGTCTCAACATCTATGTTCTCATAATACAATAAAAATAAAAGAAGGAAAAAATTTCTCTTTGTGATGAGAACTCATAAGGTTTACTTTCAACATCTTTTCTATATACATATAGCAGGGTTAGCTATAGTCATTCTGTTGTACACTGCATGCTTAGTGTTAATTTATCTTGTAACTGGAAGTTTATACCCTTAGACTACCATCCTCCAATCTCTGCTTCCCACATTTTATTCTAGTTCAACAAATATACATGAAGATTTTAGACACAGACTTCAGATAACAACCTAGGAGGGAGGAAGTGGTGGGTTGATAAGATGAATATCAGTATGTTGACAGGTATTACACATCACCGTGAGGTAGAGATTTTAGATTGTGACCACAGGACTTTATAAGCCAACAGACTTGAGCTCTAATCCCAGCCAAAGACTCTTTTCTGAAGCCAGTATCTTCATCTTAACATGGAAGGTGACCTGTTTCTAGTAGGTGCCAAGTTAGAAGTATTTGGAAACTGCACATGATCTCAGTTGATGTTATTTGTGCCTAAATTGAAAATAACAAAGATTCATAAATTTGAGATTTTTAAAAAATGGTCAATTGAATGTCACATCCACAGAAGAACTGAAGTGCTCTTGAAAATCTTTTCCTCTTATCCTCTCTCTTTGGAGGCAGATCTTAACATTGACGCTGAAGGCTACAGGATAACTCACTTTCAAGAGGCCAGTCTAGGCATGTGGCATGAAGACAGTGGTTCAATTACCAAAGCAGAAATATGCCTGATTAGCCTCATTTGGTCTTCAGGGTCCTCAATCATCTTAGATGACTTATGCCACACTGCAGTTGGAACCTCAGAATTTCCAATGGTTTAAAGCACTGGTGATGTTTAATTAAAATTTCTCATATTTATAAAATTGCATAATGTAAAAAGTAATAATGCAGTGATACTAAGTCAAGAGTTGAGCTAATAAAGCTAATTTAAGTTCTCTTATAACCTTGAGGCTGCTTCCTTTTGGAAAGAATCTAAAAGTTACAATTTTATTCAACAAATTAATACAAAGAGAAATTTAGAATTATCTCTAATTCACCCTTGTGCCTAAGAAAAGTTTATTGTGTAACACTTGTATCATATTTTTAATTTTGGAAAGTACTTTTATCTATTATCTCACTCAATTCATCATCACTGCAAATCTTAGATCTTATTTATTAAAGTGGAGATGAAACAAGAACATGGTCTTTAGATTGATAAGACCAAATTTTAAGCAATATGTCAACTAAAAAAGATTAATATATTGTTGTGATGAAGTTCTATGTGGATCTGTAACTCTCATAAATCAGAAGTTCATACAGAAAATAGTCTAACACAGAGTTAGTTTATCCTAAGCCATTTATAGACTCAAGAGGGGCCTTATTTAATCATTTAATTTATTAATAAGGGTAAAGTAATTTTCTGTAAGATATACTCTAAGATTTCAGTGGCTTAGCACATAGCAATCCAATAAAAATTTTGACCCTTTCTTTGTGCTAGTCTTTCAAAGATACAGTTTCTTTCCATCTTGTGGCTCTATTATCCTCAATGCCTTCTGAAGAGGAAGGAGAGGGTAAAGAAGATCTATCTGCTTCTTAACCACATCCTAGAGGTGATATACATCATTTTTACTCATAACGCATCATCAGGAACTAATAACATGGAGATTTTCTGTGTGTCCCAGAAGAAGAGAAATCAGTCTTGGTAAACATCTAGACCAACTATGCTATCTTCTATTTTTGAGTCACTTAAAAATATCTCCTGTTCCCCATGTACCTTCCTTTATATACTTAAAATCAAC
The DNA here is from genome assembly GCF_014754425.2 of Oryx dammah. Lineage (NCBI taxonomy): Eukaryota > Metazoa > Chordata > Mammalia > Artiodactyla > Bovidae > Oryx > Oryx dammah. The sequence continues at coordinate 70,606,979 of NW_024070185.1, read as the reverse complement.
TAGAATTGATTTAAAAAAATTTAACCAGAAATTATAGTTGATAGTGAGAATAATGGACCCCGAGGAAGATCTAAAGACAAACATGTTGGTTCTAGGGATATTCTTATGCATTGAAATGAATGGTTTTAACTCAACAAGGCAGACAGATGACACACGTTTATATTTTCTCTTTTCTCAAAAGTCATTAAAGGAAACAAAGGTAAAGAAAACAAACAAAAGCAAAACAAAGTATCACCCTTAATGAAACATTTGGGGGTGGACCATTAGTAGAATAGAGATTGCAGTAAATTTGTGGAAGATGGAAAGAAGGTAAGAAGACAGATGGCTGATTAAGCAGAGTGAAGGAAATTGGGTTCTAAAATATATTTGGCTGGTGGGGTCAACTGAGGCAGGAGCAGCAGCCCCTTATAGAACTATAGAACATTGGTTCTCAAAGTAAGAGTCTCAGATTGTCAGTGTCTGTGTCACCTGATCACTAGTTATAAATGTTAACTCTCAGGCTTTACCCAGATCATCTGAATCAGAAACCAAGGATGTTAGTCTGAGTTGTGAAATTATTTAATGATGCAAATGAACTTATTTACAAAACAGAAACAGACTCACAGACTTAGAGAAGGAAGTTATGGTTACCGGTGGGAAAGAAGAAAGGAAGGATTAGTTGGGGAGTTTGGGATGGATTTGTACATACTGGTGTATTTAAAGTGGATAACCAACAAGGTCCTACTGCATAGCACAGGGAACTCTGCTCAGGGTTATATGGGAGCCTAGAGGGGAGGGGATTTTGGGGGAGAAAATATATGTATATGTATGACTGTGTCCCTTTTCTGTCCTCCTGATACTATTACAACGTTGTTAATCAGCTATATTCCAATGTAAAATAAAAAGTAAAAAAAAAAAAAAAGCTATAAAATAAAGACATTTGCATTCTGGCACCCCCAACCATCTCCCTGGCCACTTCTGAGGTGAAGCCTGATGATGACTTCTCTGTTCACATAATCAGATCATCCAATCAGCATGAGGCAATTTTGTAACATTTCAGAGGAAAGAAAAAAAAATCAATAAGAAAAGATTACCCTAACAGAAACTAAGATATAGAAGATTTCACTTCTGGTATAGAAGTAATCTTTAAAATAACTCAGGACCCTCAGAACAACTTAAGAAAACATTATCGTTGTAATTAGATCAGAGGAGGTTTGAAAAATAAGTAAGTAGAGAATAAAAAATATTTTTTTGAAAATCAAAACATTAGTAAAAACATTAATATGTAAAAATTCCAATCATACAATTGGAATATAAGTTTTAGCAATTTTTTTCACTACCTAAAAAATAAACAAATAGAAAAACCAAATGAAAAGATGAGAGGACTGAAAATGGAGGTAGTCATTTGACTGACAGGAGATACAGAGAAAATATGTAGAAAGATAGAGCAAATGTTAAAAGATAAATTCTTACAGATGAAGTACAAGTGCTCTCAGACTGAAAGGGTTTAAATACCACAAATTATAAAAATGCTACTAGACATATCAATGACATTTTACAATGCCAGAGTAAATGAAAAATTCTAAAATCTTCCAGAGAATATAAAGTGTGTTCACTTATAAAGGAATGAGACTCAGACTAATATTAATTTCACATCTGCAATACTGGATACTAAAAGAAAATATATAGTAAATATTATTATAATATGGTAAATATTATCCTAACCACTGGACCACCAGGGTATTCCCCAAGGATTTTTTGAATACCAAGTAAAATTGTCATCAGGATGAGTAATAAAGATGTTTACAGAAACTAAATGAGTTTACTTCCCAGACAAACTTTCCTAGGACCTTACTTGAGGATATACTTTAGCAAAATTAGAAGAGTAAATAAGAATGCAGACAACATGGACTCCAAGGAAAGATAGATTGTAGGTAGGTGAGATAGGCAGGAGTCCCAGAATGGCAGCTTTGCAGCAGTTTAGACAAAAGTAAGGGAACAGAGGATTCAAGAGGGAGACACCTAGCAAAAAAAAATAGCATTTCATACATTTGATATTATCCCCAAGAAGGTAGAACTACTTAACAATGTAATAGAGCAAGCAAAATGAGAAAATAAGAAGGAATTTAGAAACTCCAGAAAAATTATAAAACTATACAAAAATCAAAACCAACTACTTGACTCTGAAAACAACAGTACCTACTAAGGAATAACAAGCAAAACATGATTCTATTTTTATGATCAAACTATAGCTAATCTAGAAGATAGTTTTACCCTTGGAAAAGAATGTAAACTTTATCCACCTTGACAGTTTAAAGGCAAGAGATGTTGCTTATAGTAGCTACAAAAAGAAATATAATGGTGGACATTTATTTAAAGTTACAAAAATAACTAAAAGAAAAGCAAAAAAAGAGGATAAGTATCACATTGGTGGGATGGGGCTTGGATGATATGAGAATTAGCTCACATCAGAGTAGGAAGTCATTTTCTTAAAGACTGAAAGTAATCATCAGAAATGCAATTTTAGAAATAGCTTTAAAAGTTAAAAATTGTTACTCCTGTATGAAAAACTAGAAATTGGGAGGTATAGGGCAAAAGTTTTTTGTTTTTCATTTAAACATCTTCACTTACTGCTTTTTTCAAGTCATATGAATGAATAAATCCATTTAATTAAAATTTATAAAAAATAAAGCATTTTTTTCTTAATTAGTGTAGAGGACACAGTTGGTTGCCTACTGACTTTTTATTCCCCCCCTTCTTTATTGACAGATCTCCAGGATTCTTTGTACAGCTGCTTCCTTCATGCAACTGAATGTGAGGAAGGTGACTTTATCATCAACTATGAGGTTCAAATGGCAACCCACTCCAGTACTCTTGCCTGGGAAATTCCATGGATGGTGGAGCCTGGTAGGCTACAGTCCATGCAGTCACAAAGAGTTGGACACAACTGAGTGACTTCACTTTTTTTAAAAAATAAGGTTCATTTGCATTTACCTAAATTATCAAAGTATTGATAATTCCATTTTCTAATAGATAGATAGGGTTAGTTATTTATATGATCCAGTTCTGACCAAAGAGAAAAGAGGTGTGTCTGCTAGCAGCTTTTGAAAAAGGACTCCTCGTTTTAAAAAAAGGTACCAAAAAAAAAAAAAAAAGGTGTTGCTGTTCATAGGTACGACTTCTGGAACTTTGCAGGCCAACTGACAACCCCGAGGGCAGCTAGTCTGAGGACAGAGAAGAGATGCTAAGGATATTCAAACAGAATGATGGTAAAAAACTTGGGTCCTTGGTGAGGTTGATAAAACTCTCAACTCAGCAACTCTCCGAAGTTATGGAACCATGCATTCCAAGCACTTATTGTGTGTAATACCTTTCCTTGAAATACCATTTGTCTTAGAAGTCCAGCTGAAATTTTACCTCTTTGAGAAAAGTCTTGAAAAAATGGAAAGTGATCCTTGGAGTTTGATATTCTTTTCTTTGGGGTTGAGGGCATAAACCCAAAACCAATTCTTTCTCAGGATGTTTTCAAACAGAAGTAGGTTGGGATTGGGCTCTGAGGGCTCTCCCAACAGTGTGATTGCTTTTTTTCCCCTTTATTTAAATTAAAAAATTGATTTATTCATTGCTTTTATTGAAAAGCATAAAGAGCTAAAAAACTAAAAGACCAATCCAGTTCATCATAGGTATTCAAAATATAGAAGTAAATAAAAGAAAGCACCTATGATTCTGAGCTAATACTGAAATTTAAATATTATTTGTACTCAAATTAATCTTTCAAATCAGCTTGGAAAATCACATAACCATATTTAATTCCTCTGAGAAGAATTGTTCATTGTTCAGTTCCAACTGTCTGCTAAATTAAGCTGTGGTGATTATAATGGTTATAACAAAGCTGATATGAAAGAATGTAATAACTTTAGGTATAAAACAAAGCTTTGGGAGAATTTTGCAACCTTAAAATGAGGAATAACATACAGTGGAAGTGAGAAATAGATTTAAGGGCCTAGATCTGATAGATAGAGTGCCTGATGAACTATGAACTGAGGTTCGTGACATTGTACAGGAGACAGGGATCAAGACCATCCCCATGGAAAAGAAATGCAAAAAAGCAAAATGGCTGTCTGGGGAGGCCTTACAAATAGCTGTGAAAAGAAGAGAGGCGAAAAGCAAAGAGAAAAGGAAAGATATAAGCATCTGAATGCAGAGTTCCAAAGAATAGCAAGAAGAGATAAGAAAGCCTTCCTCACAAATCAGTGCAAAGAAATAGAGGAAAAAAACAGAATGGGAAAGACTAGAGATCTCTTTAAGAAAATTAGAGATATCAAGGGAACATTTCATGCAAAGATGGGCTCGATAAAGGACAGAAATTGTATGGACCTAACAGAAGCAGAAGATATTAAGAAGAGATGGCAAGAATACACGGAAGAACTGTACAAAAAAGATCTTCACGATCCAGATAATCATGATGATGCAATCACTAATCTAGAGCCAGACATCTTGGAATGTGAAGTCAAGTGGGCCTTAGAAAGCATCACTACAAACAAAGCTAGTGGAGGTGATGGAATTCCAGTTGAGCTGTTTCAAATCCTGAAAGATGATGCTGTGAAAGTGCTGCACTCAATATGCCAGCAAATTTGGAAAACTCAACAGTGGCCACGGGACTGGAAAAGGTCAGTTTTCATTCCAATCCCAAAGAAAGGCAATGCCAAAGAATGCTCAAACTACTGCTCAAAATTCTCCAAGCCAGGCTTCAGTAATATGTGAACCGTGAACTCCCTGATGTTCAAGCTGATTTTAGAAAAGGCAGAGGAACCAGAGATCAAATTGCCAACGTCCACTGGATCATGGAAAAAGCAAGAGAGTTCCAGAAAAACATCTATTTCTGCATTATTGACTATGCCAAAGCCTTTGACTGTGTGGATCACAAGAAACTGTGGAAAATTCTGAAAGAGATGGGAATACAAGACCACCTAAGCTGCCTCTTGAGAAATCTGTATGCAGATCAGGAAGCAACAGTTAGAACTGGACATGGAACAACAGACTGGTTCCAAATAGGAAAAGGAATACGTCAAGGCTGTATATTGTCAACCTGCTTATTTAACTTATGTGCAGAGTACATCATGAGAAACACTGGACTGGAAGAAACACAAGCTGAAGTCAAGATTGCTGGGAGAAATATCAATAACCTGAGATATGAAGATGACACCACCCTTATGGCAGAAAGTGAGAGGAACTAAAAACTCTCTTGATGAAAGTGAAAGAGGAGAGCGAAAAAGTTGGCTTAAAGCTCAACATTCAGAAAACAAAGATCATGGCATCCGGTCCCATCAGTTCATGGGAAATAGATGGGGAAACAGTGGAAACAGTGTCAGACTTTCTTTTTTTGGGGTCCAAAATCACTGCAGATGGTGACTGCAGCCATGAAATTAAAAGACGCTAACTCCTTGGAAGAAAAGTTGTGACCAACCTAGATAGTATATTCAAAAGCAGAGACATTACTTTGCCGACTAAGGTCCGTCTAGTCAAGGCTATGGTTTTTCCTGTGTTCACGTATGGATGTGAGAGTTGGACTGTGAAGAAGGCTGAGCGCCGAAGAATTGATGCTTTTTTTTTTTTTTAATTGATGCTTTTGAACTGTGGTGTTGGAGAAGACTCTTGAGAGTGCCTTGGACTGCAAGAAGATCCAACCAGTCCATTCTGAAGGAGATCAACTCTGGGATTTCTTTAGAAGGAATGATGCTAAAGCTGAAGCTCCAGTACTTTGGCCACCTCATGCGAAGTGTTGACTCATTGGAAAAGACTCTGATGCTGGGAGAGATTGGGGGCAGGAGGAGAAGGGGACGACCGAGGATGAGATGGCTGGATGGCATCACGGACTCGATGGACGTGAGTCTGAGTGAACTCCGGGAGATGGTGATGGACAGGGAGGCCTGGCGTGCTGCGATTCATGGGGTTGCAATGAGTCGGACAGACTGAGCGACTGAACTGAACTGAAAATGAGGAGAACAGATTTTTCAATGTACTAGAACTTTAGGGGTGGTGAAGGCCAAAGTGTAACATCACATATCCGTAAATTTTTATTTTATTTTAGGAAACATGACCACCAAATTCTATCAAACTATCAGTTTTCCAGATTCTTTCTTTTACTGTGACTCATTAGACTATTTTTTTTCTTTTCTTTTTAACTGGTAGTAATGAAGATTTTGTTTCTTAATTCCTAAAGAAACAAAACTTTTAATTTCTTTAAACTTCAACAAAAAAAGCATTTCTCCTACTGTTCCACTCCCTTCCTCTTGCAAGAGCCAATATGTTCTCTCTATCCGTGAGCTTGTTGTTTTATTCTTGTTCTTCTTTTTTCTTTTTGAAATTCCACATGTAGGAGATATCATACAATATTTGTTGTTCCCCATCTGACTTATTTTGCTTAACATAATACCTTTGAGGTCCACTTATGCTGCTTCAGATGGCAAGAGTTCATTCTTTTTATGGCTGAATATTATATAACCACGGAGAAGGGAATGGCACCCCACTCCAGTACTCTTGCCTGGAAAACCCCATGGACAGAGGAGCCTGGTAGGCTGCAGTCCATGGGGTCGGGAACAGTCAGACATGACTGAGCGACTTCCCTTTCACTTTTCACTTTTATGCATTGGAGAAGGAAATGGCAGCCCACTCCAGTGTTCTTGCCTGCAGAATCCCAGGGATGGCAGAGCCTGGTGGGCTGCCGTCTATGGGATCACACAGAGTGGGACATGATTGAAGTGACTTAGTAGCAGCAGTATATAACCATATATATATATATATATATATCACAATTTCTTCATTTATCCATTAATGGGCATGATCATTGCAGATTTGATTTGCATTTCCCTGATGATTAATGATATAGAGCATTTTTTAAGGTACCTATTGGTCATCTGTATGTCTTCTCTAGAAAAATGTTTATTCAGATCTTTACCTTATTTTTAAATGCTGTTTTAGTTATTGAGTTCATGAGTTCTACATATTTCCAGTATTAACACTTTATTTGATATATGATTTGCAAATATTTTCTCTTTTTCGTAGATTGACTTTTCATTTTGTTGATGGCTTCCTTTGTTGTCAGAAGCTTTTTAGTTTGATGTAGTCCCACTTGTTTATCTTTGCTTTTGTTGTTTTTGCCATTGGTATCAGATTTTAAAAAAATCATCAAGACCCATGTTAAGAAACTTCCTGCCCATGTTTTCTTCTAGCAATTTTATAGTTTCAGGTCTTATTTTTAGATCCTAAATTCATTTTGTGTTAATTTTTGTATATGATATAATCTAGTAGTTCAGTATCATTCTTTTGCATGTGGCTATCCATTTTTCCCAGCACCATTTTTGAAGAGACTGTCCTTTCTCTTGGTCATAAACTGAATAATTGCCCATGTATGCATGGATTTAATTCTGAACTCTCTATTCTGTTTTACTGATCTGTGTGCCTTTTATGCAAATATTATATTGTTTTAATTATAGTAGCTTTGTAATATTGTTTAAAATCAGGGAGCATGATATCTCCAGCTTTGTTCTTTTTCAAGATTGCTTGGATATTTGGTGTCTTTTTGTAGTTTCATACAAATTTTAGGATTATTTGTTTCCAAACCTGTGAAGAATGCTATTAGAATTTTGATAGGAAATTTCACCGAGTCTATAGATTACATTGGGTATACAGACATTTAACAATATTAATTTTCCCAATTCATGAGCATAGAATATCTTTCCATTTATTTGTGCCTTCTTCAGTTTCTTTCATTAATGTTTTATGGTTTTCAATATGCACATCTTTCACATCCTTAAATTCATTCCTAGGTATTTTTTCCTTAAGATGTAGTTTTAAATGAGATAGTTTTCTTAATTTCTCTTTCTGATAATTTATTATTAGTATATAGAAACTCAATAGATTTTTTTGTATTGATTTTATATCATGCAACTTAATTCATTTATTAGTTCCAATAGTGCATTTTATGGAGTTCCGCACATGAATATATATTATATATGGGCTTCCCTGGTGGCTCAGATGGTAAAGAATCTGCCTGCAATGCAAAAGACCTGAGTTCAATCCCTGGGTCTGGAAGATCCCTTGGAGAAGGGAATGGCTACCTACTCTAGTATTCTTGTCTGGAGAATTCCATGGACAGAGGAGCCTGACAATCTACAGTATATATAATATCATGTCATCTGCAAATAGTGATAGTTTTACTTCTTCTTTTCCAGTCTGGATGCCTTTTATTTCTTTTTCTTGCCTAATTGCTCTGGTTAAGACTCCCAATACTATATTGAATAGAAGCAGTGAGTGTGAACATCCTTGTCTTGTTTTTGATCTTAGAGGAAAAAGTCTCAATTTTTACTGTTGAGTGTGCTATTAGCTGTGCACTTGTTATATATGGCCCTACATATGTTGAAGTACATTTCCTTTATACCTATTTTACTGAGAGATTTTATCATCCATGGATGTTGAATTTTCCCAAATGCTTTAATACCTATTGAGATGATTATATTATTTTTATCCTTCATCTTAATGATGTGTATCAAATTGACTGTGATGTTGAAATATCTTTGCATCCCTGGAATAAATCCCATTTGATCATGTTGTGTAATTCTTTTAATGTACTGTTGGATGTGTTTTGCTATTAATTTGTTAAGGATTTTTGCATCTATGTTCATCAGGGATATTGGCTTGTAATCTCTCTCTTATTTGGTATACTTGTCTGGTTTTGACATCAGAGTAATGTTGACTTCATGAAACGTGTTAGGAAGAATTACTCCCTTTCTATTTAAAAAGATTGAGAAAGATTGGTATTATCAATAATTCAATTCTTTGAATGCTTGGTACAAACTAACAGTAAAGCCATCTGGTCCTGGACTTTCATTTGTTGGAAGGTTTTTGACTATAGATTCAGTCTCCTTACCAGTAAATTATCTGTTCAGATTTTCAATTTCATCATGACTCAGTCTTGGCAAGTTGTATGTTTCCAAGAATTTATTCTTTTTAATCAGTTTTTTTTTCCCAATTTGTTTACATATAATCGTAGTAATCTCTTATGAATATTTCTGTTTCTGTGGTATCAGTTGTAATATCTCTTCTTTCATTTTTGATTTAATTTATTTGAATTCTCTTTCTTTCTTGGTGAGTCTAACTGAAGTTTGTCAGTTTTGTTTACCTTTTCAAAGAGTCAACTCTTAGTTTCATTGATCTTTTAACTTGTCTTTTTAGTCTTCATTTCTGCTCTAATCTTTACTTCCTTCCTTCTACTAACTTTGAGCTTCACTTGTTCTTCTTTTTATGTTTTTTATGTTGTATGTTTTTTATGATGTCTCAAGGCCATGTTCAAAAGAACATTCCTGGTATAAGGAAGCAAAGTGACAAGCTCAAACTCTAACTCCCTCTTGAAACACTCAATTTGAACCCAGGTTGTGAGTGTCAGCCATGAGCCTCGTATTAGCTCATGCTAACTTTATCAACAGATTAATTGCTTCTAAGTTTGTTAGTTTTCATGGTTCTGCCATTGCATTAATATGAACAGGGATACTTACCTTTTCTAATGAAAAACAGTGCTGGTATCAAAGGTGTCACCTAAGGAACTTTCAAAAATGATTTCTCTCTATTGACTTTTATTGCCTAGGCTATCATTAGTCTTTTCTTTCCACATAGTTGATAGAAGCCTGAATAGTAGCCATTTCTCAGATGACAGCCAGAGGAGATATTTGTAATTTGGCACTAGCTTTGATGGATATAGTCTAGGATTTATGGTTTTGGTGAGTGGAAACCAACCAAGATAAAATTAAGATATTATAGCTTTGGGAACAAAGATATTTTTGGTCAGTTTTCTTGGACAGTTAATTTGTATTTGGCAGATGGTTCTCAAAGTAACGGTGATGAATAGAAATAACTTTACCCTGAATGACCTTTCGGGGAGCATATTCCTCTTAATGTCTCAATTTATAGGGCCTGGGATCTACAGAATTTGGTAACATAGACATAAGCAGAGATGTTCTGCTGAGTACTCAATGTTCTTTTTACATAGGCATCATTTTTCTTGACGTTAAAGTGCATCAACTCTCTGGTCTAATGAGTCTTCATAAGCAAGGAGGTGAGAGTATCACTATGTTTTTGGATGGGCAAGCTGAAGTACAATAACTCAACATCTCTCTAATTGTCAGAATTAGGGCCATGTGTAAGATTGAAATCTCCTGAATTCTGGCTTGTCCATGGTACTTGAGCTGACTATTTCTTTGCATTTTCTGAACTAGACAAGGTCTCTGAGTTGTCATATCAATAGAAAATTGAATATCCAAGGTCAGTGCTTCAGAGTTCTTTGGAAGAGGGCTTTAATTCTTTGTCATAATGTGTCAATGAGGAGCCAGGTGAATTTGAATAATCTTAGGTGCATATGCCCATGCTCAGCCGACTCTTGAAACATTTGACAAGGGTAGAAATTTATCTAAGGGGATTCTTATGAGCTTTATGTCATTTTCTTATAGCATATTCATATCTTCATCAGCCTTTCATTCTCCAAGTTACAAGTCCAGGAAAACAGGCTTTTATTTCTGCCTGGTGAGATTCCATGTAGGAAAAATGATAGTCACTGCTTCTGCTTTGGACAACTTTTCTGTTTTCATGGAACTCTGGTCAACTGATTTAAACTAAAACTTCTTTTGTTTCCTTATATTCTACCACCCAGTTGGCTGTCCTTGGGTTCTCTGGTTGAAACACTATGGGCACTAATGTAAATCTTGAGATATTAGTTTGAAAATGTTATGTTTTTAAAGCTTCTGGGGTCATTGGTATATAATTTCCCCTTATTCTTCACACTGCTAGGAAGTTGGAAAGAAACAAGTGTGTTTTGATGAACACAGAGAATCCCTGTGATGACTCCAAAGCTCACAGTTCATCATGAAGCTTACTCTATATTAATTTTCTCACCTTTGTAGAATTGCACTCTTTAAGAAAATATTATATTAGAGGCTAATGAATAAATTAGGAGTGATAGTGATTATTCATATTAGCTTTGAATATGTGTCCTTCATATTTGCTATGAAAAGTGTCCCTTCCAAATTCATATGTTGAAATCTAACCCCCCAAGGTAATGATATTAGGAGGTGTGGGGGTGGTCTTTGGGAGGTGGGGGAGGTCTTTAGGAGGTGATTAGGTTATGAGGGCAAAGCTTTTATAAATGAGATTAATAACTTTATGAAAGCGGTCCGAGAGAGTTCCTTCACCCCTTCTATTGTATAAGAACACCACTGGCAAGAAGGTACTCTCTATGAACCAGAAGGCAGATTCTCACCAGACACAGAGTCTGAGGGTGTTTTCATTTTGTAGTTCCTAGCCTCCAGGACCATGAGTAATAAATTTCTTTTTCATAAACTACCCAGCCTATGGTATTCTAAAATAGTAGCCTGAATGGACTAAAGCAGATTTCTAAAAGATTATATTTTTAAGACTAATATTTGGGGGCAAAAAAGATAGACTCTGAATAATATTTTTTTCCAAAATGAAGAAGTGTTTGTTTATAAATCATTAAATATTTGGGAAGAAAGGGGTAAGCTGATGATAAAGAATGGTAATGTGGTAAACAATGCAGGCAAATAATGTGATGACTTAAGAAAAATCATGCCCTTTAAAATAAAATTCCTGGAAAGGATAATACAAGTAAATTTCCAAAGTGTTATTTTGGTTAAAAACAACACAACTTTTCAGCACACATTTCAACCAATAAGTCAAATAAATATGTTTAATAAATGTTAGACTTTTTCAATGTTGTTCCATGTATTGAGAAGAAAACAGAACAAATGTAAGTTATTGGAGAAGCTTCCATTCAAATTGAAGAGGCATGATACATTATACGCAACAGTTAAAGGAAACACAGAGAGTAGGTGAGGTCCAGGGTTCCATTGTGCAAAACAATTCTCAAGCACTATTAGTGTTTCATACATGGAAAGGTGAAATCAATAAGGATTTCTTTTATCATGACAGCTCCATTGGAGGAGATAGGAAAAATCATCTTTATGATTTGGAGCTTTCCAGTTCTTATAGTTATCCTATACTTAACTCAAGTGAATGGAAAACTAAAGATTTCTATTGTGTTCAAATATTTAAGTGGAATGATCTTGTAAAGCTTTCTATTATTTCCAGAGTATGTTTGTTTAGTGTTAATTCAAAGGATAGAGGAGAAGGGCAACAGGATGGAGGGAGACCTGGAGAAATGCAGGAAGAAAGAAAAAGAACTTTTAAACATCCTATAGGAATTCTCTGTTTGTTTGCCTTTAATGAGATAGCATTTACTCTAATAGCAAGTCAAAGGATAATTTTCACTCTGCCATTTCTGTACACTGTATTGTGGCCACAGGACTGGAAAAGGTCAGTTTTCATTCCAATCCCTAAGAAAAGCAATGCCAAAGAATGTTCAAACTATCACACAATTGCACTCATCTCACATGCTAGTAAAGCAATGCTCAAAATTCTCCAAGACAGGCTTCAGCAATACATGAACCATGAACTTCCAGATGTTCAAGCTGGTTTTAGAAAAGGCAGAGGAACCAGAGATGAAAGAGAGTTCCAGAAAACAACTACTTCTGCTTTATTGACTATGCCAAAGCCTTTGACTGTGTCGATCACAACAAACTGTAAAATTCAAGAGATGGGAATACCAGACCATCTGACCTGCCTCTTGAAAAACCTATATGCAGGTCAGGAAGCAGCAGTCAGATCTGGACATGGTACAACAGACTGGTTCCAAATAGGAAAAAGAGTATGTCAAGGCTGTATATTGTCACCCTGCTTATTTAACTTATATGCAGAGTACATCACGAGAATCACTGGACTGGATGAAGCCCAAGCTGGAATCAAGATTGCTGGGAGAAATATTAATAACCTCAGATATGCAGATTATATCACCCTTTTGGCAGAAAGTGAGGAAGAACTAAAGAGCTTCTTGATGAAAGTGAAAGAGGAGAGTGAAAAGTTGACATAAAGCTCAACATTCAGAAAACGAAGATCATGGCATCCAGTCCCATCACTTCATGGCAAATAGATGGGGAAACAGTGGAAACAGTGGCTGACTTTATTTTTTTGGGCTCCAAAATCACTCCAGGTGGTGACTGTGGCCATGAAATTAAAAGATGCTTACTCCTTGGAAGGAAACTTATGACCAACCTTTGCTAAGTTGCTTCAGTCGTGTCTGACTCTGTGTGACCCCATAGACGGCAGCCCACCAGGCTCCCCAGTCGCTGGGATTCTCCAGGCAAGAACATTGGAGTGGGTTGCCATTTCCTTCTCCAATATGACCAACCTAGACAGCATATTAAAAAGCAGAGATTTTCCAACAAAGGTCTGTCTAGTCAAGGCTATGATTTTTCCAGTAGTCATTATGGATGTGAGAGTTGGATGGTGAAGAATGCTGATTGCTGAAGAATTGAGGCTTTTGAACTATGGTGTTGGAGAAGACTCTTGAGAGTCCCTTGGACTGCAAGGAGATCCAACCAGTTCATCCTAAAGGAGATCAGTCCTGAATGTTCATTGGAAGGACTGATGCTGAAGCTGAAGCTCCAATATTTTGGCCACCTGATGCGAAGAGCTGACTCATTGGAAAAGACCCTGAGGCTGGGAAAGATTGGGGGCAGGAGGAGAAGAAGATGGAAGAGGATGAGATGGTTGGATGGCATCATCGACTCAATGGAGATGAGTTTGAGTAAACTCCGGGAGTTGGTGATGGAGAGGGAGGCCTAGCTTGCTGTGGTCCATGGGGTTGCGAAGAGTCAGACACGACTAAGTGACTGAACTGAACTGAACTAAACTACTGTGTAAATAACCTGCATTCCTTACACGTATTACAGTCAAATTTGGTTAAAGAAACAGCATCAGCTAGTTCACAGACAGCTGTCCAAGGCATTTTTTTAATGAAACCTTTTCAGAGCATCCCTCCTATACTTCCTTGTATTGTCTACTTGACCTTCAAAAAGAAAAAATGAATTTTTTAATCAGATGTTCAGGACTGTGTGGGTTTCATAGACAGCACTTCTTCACTAAATCTACTTTAGCTCTAGAACCTATACTTCATTAAAGTTGTGTTGCTTTCATATTTTTCACTTTATTAGCAGCAATTAATTTTCTACACATCTATTATTGGTCAGAGAAGGAAATGGCAATCCACTCCAGTATTCTTGCCTGTAGAATCCCATGGACAGAGAAGCCTAGTAGGTTACAGTCCACAGGGTCTCAAAGAGTCAGACACGACTGAACGACTTCACCTAAAATTATTGGTCTATAGGCCCCCATCTGCCTGAAAGGAAAGATTGTTTCACACATGATTTGAGGTTCTGTCTTAACCTTGCATGCTAAAGATTACATGATGCTTTTTCTAAACATGCTATTTAGGTCCTTTGCCACCATTTCTCTTTAGGGAAAATGTCGGATGAGGTGGTGTTTTACTCTCAAAGACTGTTGGTGCAGTGGAACATGTCCCAGTAGTACAGACAGCTCAGGTTCAATTTTACAGATCCGAAAGTAATTCATTTAAAGCAGCGACTTACTCATGTATGAAGCACTTGACTTTTAAAACCATCTGGCTCATAGTTTCAGAAATAACGCAGCAGTCTTTCAATTGTCCCCTCATCTCCCATTCTGGGAGAGGCCATTCCATTTCATTTCAGAAATGGCAAAATCTTGATTGACTGCCAAGTATCAGCTTTCAGTGCATTTTTGATACTTCCATTTACACACCCTCCCAAAGATCAAGGTAGTATGTGGAAAAGCTTATGGTGTCTTTGCTCTGGCTTTGGTGTTAAAGCAAATGAAGGTGCTGTAAAATATATAATCGCACAACTTGGGATACTACAATATTATATCCTCCAATTTTAAAACTGGGCAAAATACAGCACAAATTCTTCAGATAGCTTATTGACTTCTGGATCGATATTAACTTCTCTCTCTCTCTTTGTTACATATATGCTTATTTTTCTGATTAGCCTTTACTATTTGTTCTGGCTTTGGTCGTGTAGCTTTTAGTGAGATAAAATTATTTCAGTTTATCATCTAACTATGCAGAGAAAAACCTTGTGCTGCCTTTTGGAATTATACACAAGAAAGTATTATGGCTATAGCAGAATATAGTCGTATTTTTAAAAATGTCCCAATGTGTACTTAGTGATTGTTTTCATAATCCTAGTTTACGTAGAGAGTTTATAATTAGCTACACTAAAATGTAGTAGACAAGAGAAATAAAACATCTGCTTAATTTAAGATTTGTTTTTGATGCTGGTTATGTAGGTAACATTCCCCTCTAGGATGCAAGTTTCCTGGAATTACATTGTTACTCTTGTTTCTTGCATTTCTTGAATATTTCTGTGCACCTATCAAACTGAATCACTTCTTTTTTTCCCCTAGATATTTGCACACTTTCCTGTTTTGCAATCTTTTCTGTTTTCTTGTGTTTCTCTAACTTCAGTTAACTGTTCTAAAAGAACTACTTCTTATCACCTCATGTCCAAATTCTATCCTTCCCTTTTCTGTATTCTAAACCACTGCTTCTTTCTGTGGACCAGACATTGCAAATTTTTTCTTTGACCTCCTATAGCACTTACTTTCCATCATTTCAATCTTTAAATTAATTAATTAATTTTAAATTTTAATTGGATGCTAATTACTTAGTAATATGGTGGTGGTTTTTGCCATACATTCACATGAATCAGCTATGGGTGTACATGTGTTTCCCATCTTGAATCCCTCTCCCACCTCCCTCCCCATCCCATCCCTCAGGGTCATCCCAGTGAACCAGCCCTGAATACTCATGCACTGAACCTGGACTGGTGATCTATTTCACATATGATAATATACACGTTTCAATGCTATTCTCTCAAATCATCCCACCTTCGCCTTCTCCCACAGAGTCCAAAAGTGTGTCTCTTTTGCTGACTCACATATAGGGTCATCATTACCATCTTTCTAAATTCCATATATATGCATTAATTTACTGTATTGGTGTTTTTCTTTCTGACTTACTTCGCTCTGTATAATAGGCTCCAGTTTCATCCACCTCATTAGAACTGATTCAAATGCATTCTTTTTAATAGCTGAGTATATTCCATTGTGTATATGTACCACAGCTTTCAAATCAGGTCATCTGTTGATGGACATCTAGGTTGCTTCCATGTCCTGGCTATTGTAAACAGTGCTGTGATGAACATTGGGGTATACATGTCTCTTTCAATTCTGGCTTCCTCGGTGTGTATGCCCAGCAGTGGGATTGCTGGGTCATATGGCAGTTCTATTTCCAGGTTTTTAAGGAATCTCCACACTGTTTTCCATAGTGGCTGTACTAGTTTGCATTCACACCAACAGTGTTAGAGGGTTCGTTTTTCTATGCACCCTCTCCAGCATTTATTGTTTCTAGACTTTGTGATAGCAGCCATTCTGACTGGTGTGAGATGGTACCTCACTGTGGTTTTGATTTACATTCTCTGATAATGAGTGATGTTGAGCATCTTTTCGTTTGTTCGCCATCTGTATGTCTTCTTTGGAGAAATGTCTGTTTAGTTCTTTGCCCCCCCCTTTTTTTGTATTTTGAAATAAAAATTTATTATTTTTTAAATTTTTTAATTTTTTTTAAAGAGACACCTTATCTTTGACAAAGGAGGCAAGAATATACAATGGATTAAAGACAATCTCTTTAACAAGTGGTGCTGGGAAAACTGGTCAATCACTTGTAAAAGAATGAAACTAGAACACTTTCTAACACCATACACAAAAATAAACTCAAAGTGGATTAAAGATCTAAACGTAAGACCAGAAACTATAAAACTCCTAGAGGAGAACATAGGCAAAACACTCTCCGACACAAATCACAGCAGGATCCTCTACGGCCCATTTTTTTTTAATTGGGTCGCTCATTTTTCTGGAATTGAGCTTCAGGAATTGTATATTTTTGAGATTAATTCTATGTCAGTTACTTCATTTGCTATTATTTTCTCCCATTCTGAAGGCTGTCTTTTCACCTTGCTTATAGTTTCCTTCATTGTGCAAAAGCTTTTAAGTTTAATTAGATCCCATTTGTTTATTTTTGCTTTTATTTCCATTATAATGGGAGGTGGGTCATAGAGGATCCTGCTATGATTTATGTCAGAGAGTGTTTTGCCTATGTTTTCCTCTAGGTGTTTTATAGTTTCTGGTCTTACATTTAGATCTTTGATGCATTTTGAGTTTATTTTTTGTGTGTGGTGTTAGAAAGTGTCCTAGTTCCATTCTTTTACAATTGGTTGACCAGTTTTCCGAGCACCACTTGTTAAAGAGATTGTCTTTTATCCATTGTATATTCTTGTTTCCTTTGTCAAAGAGGTGTCCAAGGAGTGTGGATTTATCTCTGGCCTTTCTATTTTGTTCCATTGGTCTATATTTCTGTCTTTGTGCCAGTACCATACTGTACTTGATGACTGTAACTTTGCAGTATAGTCTGAAGTCAGGCAGGTTGATTCCTCCAGTTCCGTTCCTCTTTCTCAAGATGGCTTTGGCTAGTTGAGGTTTTTTGTATTTCCATGCAAATTGTGAAATTATTTCTTCTAGTTCTCTGAAAAATACTCTTGGTAGTTTGATAGGGATTGCACTGAACCTAGATTGCTTTGGGTACTATACTCATTTCACTATCTTGATTCTTCCGATCCACGAACATGGTATATTTCTCCATCTATTTGTGTCCTCTTTGATTTCTTTCATCAGTGTTTTATAGTTTTCTATATATAGGTCTTTAGTTTCTTTAGGTAGATATATTCCTAAGTATTTTATTATTTTCGTTGCAATGGTGAATGGAATTGTTTCCTTAATTTCTTTTTCTACTTTCTCATTATTAGTGTATAGGAATGCAAGGCATTTCTGTGTGTTCAGAGTCAGACACGACTGAAGCGACTTAGCAGCAGCAGCAGCAACCTGCTGGGTTATTGTGCGTGTGTGCTCAGTCACTCAGTTGTGTCCAACTCTTTGTGATGCCATGGACTGTAGCCCACCAGGCTCCTCTATCCATGGGATTCTCCAGGCAAGAATACTGGAGTGGGTTGCCATTTCTTTCTCCAGGGGATCTTCCCGATCCAGAGATCGAACCCAGGTCTTCCGCATTGCAGGCAGATGCTTTAACCTGTGAGTCACCAGGGAAACTTTCTGGAGAGTTTTTATCATAAATGGATATTGAATTTTGTCAAAGGCTTTCTCTGCATCTATTGAGATAATCATATGGTTTTTATCTTTCAATTTGTTAATGTGGTGTATCACATTGATTTGAGAATATTGAAGAATCCTTGCATCCGTGGGATAAAGCCCCCTTGGTCATGATGTATGATCTTTTTAATATGTCGTTGGATTCTGTTTGCTATAATTTTGTAAAAGATTTTTGCATCTATGTTCGTCAGTGGTATTGGCCTGTTCAGTTCAGTTCAGTTGCTCAGTCGTGTCCGACTCTTTGCGACCCCATGAATCGCAGCACGCCAGGCCTCCCTGTCCATCACCAACTCCCGGAGTTCACTCAGACTCACATCCCTCGAGTCAGTGATGCCATCCAGCCATCTCACCCTCTGTTGTCCCCTTCTCCTCCTGCCCTAATCCCTCCCAGCATCAGACTCTTTTCCAATGAGTCACTCTTCACATGAGGTGGCCAAAGTAATGGAGCTTCAGCTTTAGCATCATTCCTTCCAAAGAAATCCCAGGGTTGATCTCCTTCAGAATGGACTGGTTGGATCTCCTTGCAGTCCAAGGGACTCTCAAGAGTCTTCTCCAACACCACACTTCAAAAGCATCAATTCTTTGGGGCTCAGCCTTCTTCACAGTCCAACTTTCACATCCATACATGACCACAGGAAAAACCATAGCCTTGACTAGATGGACCTTAGTCGGCAAAGTAATGTCTCTGCTTTTGAATATGGTATCTAGGTTGGTCATAACTTTTCTTCCAAGGAGTAAGCATCTTTTAATTTCATGGCTGCAGTCACCATCTGCAGTGATTTTGGAGCCCTCCAAAATAAAGTCTGACACTATTTCCACTGTTTCCCCATTTTTGTGGCATCTTTGTCAGGTTTTGGTATTAGGGTGATGGTGTCCTCATAGAATGAGTTTGGAAGTTTACCTTCCTCTGCAATTTTCTAGAAGAGTTTGAGTAGGATAGGTGTTAGCTCTTCTCTAAATTTTTGGTAGAATTCAGCTGTCCAGCCATCTGGACCTGAGCTTTTGTTTGTTGGAAGATTCCTGATTACAGTTTCAATTTCCGTGCTTGTGATGGGTCTGTTAAGTTTTTCTATTTCTTCCTGGTTCAGTTTTGGAAAGTTATATTTTTCTAAGAATTTGTTCATTTCTTCCAAGTTGTCCATTTTATTGGCATATAGTTGCTGATAGTAGTCTCTTATGATCCTTTGTATTTCTGTGTTGTCTGTTGTGACTTCTCCATTTTCATTTATAATTTTGTTGATTTGATTCTTCTCCCTTTTTTTCCTTAATGAGTCTGGCTAATGGTTTGTCTATTTTATTTGTCTTCTCAAAGAACCAGCTTTTAGCTTTGTTGATTTTTGCTGTGGTCTCCTTTGTTTCTTTTGCTTTTATTTCTACCCTAATTTTTATGATTTCTTTCCTTCTACTAACCCTGGGGTGCTTCATTTCTTCTTTTTCTAGTTGCCTTAGGTGTAGAGTTAGGCTATTTATTTGATTTCTCTCCTGTTTCTTGAGGTAAGCTTGTATTACTATGAACCTTCCCCTTAACACTGCTTTTACTGAATCCCATAGGTTTTGGGTTGTTGTGTTTTCATTTTCATTCATTTCTGTGCAGATTTGATTTCTTCTGTGATTTGTTGGTTATTCAGAAGCATGTTGTTTAGCCTCCATATGTTTGTATTTTTAATAGTTTTTTTTTCCTGTAGTTGACATCTAATCTTACCACATTGTGATCAGAAAAGATGCTTGAGATGATTTCAACTTTTTTGAATTTACCAAGGCTAGATTTATGGCCCAGGATGTGATCTATCCTAGAGAAGGTTCTGTGTGCACTTTAGAAAAAGGTGAAATTCATTGTTTTAGGGTGAAATGTCCTATAGATATCAATTAGGTCTAACTGGTCCATTGTATCATTTAAAGTTTGTGTTTCCTTGCTAATTTTCTGTTTAGTTGATCTATCCATAGGTGTGAATGGGGTATTAAATCTCCCACTATTATTGTGTTACTGTTAATTTCCCCTTTCATATTTGTTAGCATTTGCCTTACATATTGTGGTGTTCCTATGTTGGGTGCATATATATTTATAATTGTTATGTCTTCTTCTTGGATTGATCCTTTGATCATTATATAGTGTCCTTCTTTGTCTCTTTTCACGGATTTTATTTCAAAGTCTATTTTATCTGATATGAGTATTGCTACTCCTGCTTTCTTTAGGTCTCCATTTGCATGAAATATCTTTTCCCAGCCCTTCACTTTCAGTCTGTACGTGTCCCTTGTTTTGAGGTGGGTCTCTTGTAGACAGCATATATAGGGGTCTTGTTTTCGTATCCATTCAGTCTTTGCCTTTTGGTTGGGCCATTCAACCCATTTATGTTTAAGGTAATTATTGATAAGTATGATCCCATTGCCATTTACTTTGTTGTTTTGGGTCCAAGTTTATAAACCTTTTCTGTGTTTCCTTTCTAGAAAAGATCCTTTAGCATTTGTTGCAGAGCTGGTTTTGTGGTGCTGAATTCTCTCAGCTTTTGCTTGTCTGTAAAGCTTTTGATTTCTCCTTCATATTTGAATGAGATCCTTGCTGGGTACAGTAATATGGGCTGTAGGTTATTTTCTTTCATCACTTTAAGTATGTCTTGCCATTCCCTCATGGCCTGAAGAGTTTCTATTGAAAGATCAGCTGTTATCCTTATGGGAATCCCCTTGTGTGTTATTTGTTTTTTCCCTTGCTGCTTTTAATATTTGTTCTTTGTGTTTGATCTTTGTTAATTTGATTAATATGTGTCTTGGGGTGTTTTGCCTTGGGTTTATCCTGTTTGAGACTCTCTGGGTTTCTTGGACTTGGGTGACTATGTCCTTCCCCATTTTAGGGAAGCTTTCAACTATTATCTCCTCAAGTATTTCTTCACGGCCTTTCTTTTTGTGTTTTTCTTCTGGGACTCCTATGATTCAAATGTTGGGGCATTTAACATTGTCTCAGAGGTCTCTGAGGTTGTCCTCATTTCTTTTAATTCGTTTTTCTTTTTTCCTCTCCACTTCATTTATTTCCACCATTCTACCTTCCACCTCACTTATCCTATCTTCTGCCTCAGTTATTCTACTGTTGGTTCCCTCCAGAGTGCTTTTGATCTCAGTTATTGCATTATTCATTATTGATTGACTCTTTTTTATTTCTTCTAGGTCCTTGTTAAACATTTCTTGCTTCTCAGTCCTTGTCTCCAGACTATTTATCTGTAACTCCATTTTGTTTTCAAGATTTTGGATCATTTTACTATCATTATTATGAATTCTTTTTCAGGTAGACTCCCTATCTCCTCCTGTTTTGCTTGGTTTGGTGGACTTTTATCATATTCCTTTACCTGCTGAATATTTCTCTGCCTTTTCATCTTGTTTAGGTTGCTGTGTTTGAGGTGGCCTTTCTGCATGCTGGAAATTTGTGGTTCCTCTTTATTGTGGAGGTCCCTCCTTGTGGGTGGGGTTGGACGAGTGGCTTGTCAAGGTATCCTGGTTAGGGATGCTTGCGTTGGTGTTCTGGTGGGTGGAGCTGGAGCTCTTCTCTCTGGAGTGCAAAGAACTGCCCAGTAGTGAGTTTTGAGGTGTCTATGCGTTTGGTGTGACTTTTGGCCACCTGTATTTTAATTCTCAGGGTAATGTTCCTGCATTGTTGGAAAATTAGCTTGGTATGTCTTGCTGTGAAGCTTGTTGGCTCTTGGGTGGAACTTGGTTTCAGTGTAGGTATGGAGGCTTTTAGATGAGGCTTTTTTGTGGAGGCTTTTGTTGATTAATGTTTCCTGCATTCAGGAGTTTTCTGGTGTTCTCAAGTTTTGGATTTAAGCCT
Source organism: Oryx dammah (assembly GCF_014754425.2). Taxonomy (NCBI): domain Eukaryota; kingdom Metazoa; phylum Chordata; class Mammalia; order Artiodactyla; family Bovidae; genus Oryx; species Oryx dammah. The sequence goes on along the minus strand of NW_024070185.1, from coordinate 70,584,964 downwards.
CCTGCCTCTGGCTTTCAATCTTATTCTTACAGTAGCCTCAAGACTTCTCCATCCATACAGCACTGATGATAAACCATCTAGCTTAATGGTGAAAAGATTCTCCACACTGAGGGACACCCAGAGAGGTTCATAGAGTTACATGGAGAAGAGAAGAGGGAAGCGGGAGATAGAGGTGACCAGGAGAAGAATAGGGGAAATCAAAAAGGGAGAGTGAAATCTAGCCAGTAATCAATTCCCTATTTGCTCTCCACAGTCTGGAACACTCAGAAAGATTCACGGAGTTCCATAGAGAAAAGAAGAGGGAGGAAGGAGATAGTGGTGACCAAGAGGAGAGGCTGTTGCTGCTGCTGCTAAGTTTCTTCAGTCGTGTCTGACTCTGTGCAACCCCATAGATAGCAACCAACCAGGCTCCCCCATCCCTGGGATTCTCCAGGCAAGAACACTGGAGTGGGTTGCCATTTCCTTCTCCAATGTGTGAAAGTGAAGTCGCTCAGTTTTGTCCGACTCTTAGCAACCCCATGGCCTGCAGCCTACCAGGCTCCACCGTCCATGGGATTTTCCAGGCAAGACTACTGGAGTGGAATGCCATTGCCTTCTCCAGAAGAGGAGAGGAGGGGGGGCGGTCAAAAGGAGAGAGACCAGTCTAGCCTGTGATCAGTTCCCTAAATGTTCTCCACAGCCTGGAGCACCTAAAGAGATTCACAGAGTTAAATAGAGAAGAGAAGGGGGAGGGAGGAGATAGAAGTGACCTGGGGGAGAAAAAGAGTCAAAAGGGGAGAGAGCAATCAAGCCAGTAATCACACTCCTAAGTAAAAATGGGTACTGAAGATTGGATTCTTAAAGGCACACAATTGATGACAAATACCAAAAAGCAAAGATTAAAAATCTAGAGTAGAGATTAGACTCTCAAAAATATAATATTAAAAAAACAAAACAAAATTGCAAAAATTATTAAAAACATATATATGAAATTTGCTTTAAAATAGGGTCTTGTTTTTGGAAGGTAATAGTAGGTTTTAAAATGAAAATTAAAGGAAAATTTTTTAAAAATTAAAATGTGATATTGGTAAAATATATCTAGGAATTTCTCTGTAGCTATTGAGGGCATTGTGGCATTAGTTTAGTTTCAGATAGTTCCTTGTTCCAGCTTATACTTCTTCTCAAGGTCTATAGGTCCCCTCTGATGTAGTCAATGCTAACTATTTTAATCTATTGCACCTGTCACTTCCAAAGCGGTTCCCTCTTCTTTATTTTGACTTCCTCTGCAAGTCTATTCAGTGTCTAATTTCCACCCTGACACAAGGGGGCGAAGGTGGTCATTTATTTAGGCTCACTTGTTCAATTGTGCTAGCAAATATCACTGGTGTGTGTGGGGAGTGCTCGCAGCGTCTGGGCCACACTGAGTTTGCCCCCACTCACTGCGTGTGTGTTTTCCCCGTCTACTCTGCTCAGGCTCCAGGTTGCTCTGCAGGGGAACTGTCTAAGGCGGGCCCTGGGTTGCATGCACTTCCCAAGTCTAAGCTGCTCAGGTTCAGGTTCTCAGGTACTCCACAACGGCACAGACTTGGTCGGGCATGTGTTTTGTGCCCTCCCCAGGTCCGAGCAGCTCAGGTGACCAGGTGCTTGGTGAGCGCACACTCCTGAGGTGTGCGGTGCATCTTATCGCCTCCCTGGTCCCAGTCCCTCGGTTTCCTGGGTGTGCAGTGGGAGTGCTGCCTCAGGTGGCCATGTGTCTCCTCTGGGGAGCTGATCTCTGGCTGTGACCCTCCTGGCAGATGTCAATCGTCCAGGATCCCAGGAGGACTTTGTTAGCAACTGGCAGCCTGCTTGCACTTTGGTAGAGGATGCCATCTCTGGGGCTGAGTTTGCCTCTCGCCTTCCAGCTCTAGCTGTCGCCAGCCTGCCTTGCTGCCTCCAGGAGGGGATGGGCGGTCAGCTACTGGCTAGCTCTCCTCTGGTATTCACTCAGTCCATTGTTCCATGAGTGGGCCCAGCAGTGCCTTAGGTTAGAGCTTTTCGCGGGAAAGTTCTCTCTCTCTTTTTTTTTTCTCTGTCTATCCCACAGTTTGGGTTGCTACCTCACCTTAGCTCCCTCAGATCGTCCTCAGGGCATTCGGGCCCAATTCTTACCCTAAGCAATGCAGCCCGCGCCTCCCTGATCAGCCCCCGCTTGCTGGTGGTGGATGCGAGCATCTGAGCTACTTCTCCGATGGGAGTTGTGGTTAGGCGCATAATCTGTGGGTTTTATTTGTTTATTTTTTCCTCTTGGTTGTGTTGCCCTCTGAGATTCCAAAACTCCCCCCACACCCGCTGGTGAGAGGGTTTCCTGATGTTTGGGAACTTCTCTTTTACAACTCCCTGCCTAGAATGGATTTCCATCCCTAACTCTTTTGTTTCTCTTTTTATCTTTTATATTTTGTCCTACCTACCCCCTTTCAAAGACAGTGGGCTGCCTTTCTGGATGCCTGGTGTCCTCCGCCAGCATTCAGAAGTTGTTTTGCGGAGTTTGCTCAAATGATCCTTTGATGAATTTGTGGGCGAGAAAGTGGTCTCCCCATCCTATTCTTCTGCCATCTTAGGACTGCCCCCCTCCATCATTTCAATTTTATTCTCTTTCTTCTTATATTATATTTCTTCTATCTATCTGTCTTCTCTCCATCCACCCATTTATTTATCCATTCATTCTCCATTCATCTACTTAGTTTCATTTTTTAATCTTTTGTTGTAGCTCTGTACACTGATTCATCCTTGTATTCTTTCACTATATTCAGCATGCTTTAATTGTGATCTTATGATAGCTATTCATTAAATACTTATTGATAAGTCAATGAATGAAAATCTCTGCAGGTCATTGCTGCATAATAGATTTTTTAAAAATTGCAATAATTACAAACTCCCTAGTTGATTAACTTGATTCTTATAACCATTTCAAGTTTTGGCCTTGGTTCTTTTTTTTTTTTTATCACTCTCATTAGATAAAGCAAGTGTGTAGTGGATTAGAAATAGTTAAGATTAAGAACATAAAAATGGAAAGAGAAAACAGGAAACATCTTTTCTTTTTCTCTTCACTATCATAAATTTATTTTGTTTCCTTTACAGGAGTAAAGGCAGAAAATTTCATTTTCCTTGAGCATTGTGAAACCTATCATATTCTCTCTCCAATGAGGGGGATTTTTTTTTCAAAAAAATTTGATATTTCTTGAATACTTTTTGTAGCAGATGAGTTTTTTTAAAACCAAAATATAAAAGTTTCAAATTTCCTCTGACACAATCTGCCATGTATCTTTCACCATGTACCATTATATCTGGAAGGGAAATTAGAGGTTTCAAGAGTGATTGTAAATTATTTTGTCATAGACTTTGGGATATATTTTGGAGGAGAGCAAGGTGGCATTGACTTCAAAAGTGTAGAGCAGTATCATGACATGCCTTAGTTTTCTTTACAAAGGTATTAATATACCACTCCTTGGGAGTGAATGTCTAAATCAACTTTAAATTGCATTTTCAGTCTGCATAATCTTAGAAGAAATGAGTGTTTAACTCTAGGATTCACTATATATCTATTTGATAAAAGTTGGCTTATATAGATTGCATCATTCCAGTTAAAGACTCAAGGACATCTCTAGGACTTGACTAAGTATAGGTACTTATACTGAACTTTGAAAAGAAGATTCTACCAGAAGTGTGAGAGGCATAATATAATAATTCTCTTCACGTTGTGAGCAGCATGGAAGACACTAGCCTGGAAGAAGAAAGTGTTGGATACTTGGGGAAACAGCAGGGTCAGAAGCTAAGAGCCATCTCTAATCCAAAATGGACAAGTCTCCCTGAATGTAACATGATTTCATTCCATTCCCAGGCAAGCAAATAGATTGATATAAAGTGAAGTAAATCTGGTTAGTTTTGGAGGAATATTGCCTGCTTTGAAATTTCTGGATGGCTCTAATATTCACTGTTGGTACAGTAAGATCTTTTAGCTAGTGAATTTGATGTAATACAAGTTAAGCTGCAGTGAATAGCTAAGATTCATTAAAAAAAAGTGGCCAAGATCTCATAATTGGTAAATGCCCCAAGAGGGGGCACATTACTGGTATCCTTCTAGACACCAACAACTCAAACTTACCGACAATTTCCAGAGACCTGGAAAGTTTGCCTTCCCATCTTCAAGTGGATGGCAAATAAATGAAATACTGCTAGTCATTCATTCATTTGTTCATGCTAGTTTTTATTGAACACTTGTTCTTTTAGCCCCTAAGGTGTTGCAGATGTAAGGATGAACACAGAATATCTCTTTGCTCTGAAGGAGCTTACCTATGGTGGTGGGAGAGTGGTAGACTGATTGTATGGTGGTAGTTCAGTTGCTAAGTGGTGTCTGACTCTCGTGACCCCATGGACTGTAGCTCCCCAGACCTCTCTGTCCCTAGGATTTTCTAGGCAAGAATACTGGAGTGGGTTGTCATTTCCTTCTCCAGGGCATCTTCCCCACCCAGGGATCAAAGCTGCATCTCCTGCATTACAAGTGAATTCTTTACTGACTGAGTCACCAGGGAAGCACAGACTGATTGTACAAATGACCCCAATTCTTCATCCTATCTGTATATGAATCATTTGACTTGAAATTTTGAATTCTTCTGGCTGAAAAGACAGTGTATTTCTATGCACCTTGATTCTGAGTTTGACCACGTGACTTGCTTTGGCCAATGGAATTTTAGCAGAGGTGAGGCACCTGAGACTTAAAAAAGGTGCCTCTTTGCTTCTGCTTGAACTGTGAGAATATTTCAGGGTTAGCCTCGGAGAGGGATGCAAAAACTCACAGAAGAGAGCCAAGTGATCCTAGCTGATAACTAGTCAACTAGGCATGTGAAGAGCCCATCTCAGCTCAGAAGAACCATCTGTTCTAAATCATCAATTCATAGATCTATGAGCAAATAAAGGTATATAGTTTTTAGTCCTTGCATTTTAAGGTGGTTTGCTTGTTATAGTAGAAAGTACCTAATATGGGAGATATAGAAAAGTCAGCAGTCATAATTTAGAGTGATAAAATGATAAGGACATGATAAAATGCACACAGGGAAACTTCTGCTTCTGGAAGATGAAGTAGTACTTACTCCTAGTTCTCTTGGTAAGTTCAACTAAAAATTTTCAACATTTACATAGAACCTAACTTAAGATAACTTGGAAAGTTGTAGAGATGAAGGCAGGTGGGTGATAGATTTCAAAATCCAAGGAATGATATGATGGTTAATTGCCTGGATTCCTTTTCTGTCTGATATATACCAAACTTGGAGCTGAAAAAACTGCCAACCCAGAAATATTGCCAGGTGCAGAAAAAAAAAAAAATCTCCAACCAAAGCTTTCTAGCCAAAGGACCAGAAGAGAGGAAGCATAGCAATACAAAATTATTTTTCAATGATAATTGTCCTGCTCCAGACAAACATCATAGAAAATACTGTGGCCCAACCCCCAACCCACCAACAAATTAAAAAGTTTAATTTTTAAAAATGCACTTGGGGTGAGGGAGAGCCAGCCACCTTCCTTGAGTTTTTATTATTATTATTACTTCCTAAGTATTTTGCTCTGTGATATTGGAATCACAAGTGATTTTTTGATAGATTCGATTCAACAAAAAAACTAGTAAGAAAACATCCCAAGCAGATAGATGGTGTGAGAAGGGTTGGATATGAACCTATATATAAAAGTTCTTGTGCCTCTGGCCTGGTTTTGATATTCTTATTACAGGTGAAATTTTAGTTGACCGTGTGTGTGTTTATTTCTGGCTCTGGATTCTGTTTCACTGTTCTATGTGTCTATATGTCAGGCATACTGTTTTATTACCATAACGTTGTAGTAAAGCTTGAAATAAGGAAGTCTGATGCCTCCAGCTTTGTTCTTTCTCAAGATTTCTTTGGCTATTTGGGATCTTTTGGTTATTGTTGTTCTATATGAATTTTGGAATTGTTCTTTTTATTTATGTGAAAAAAAATCTTTGGAATTTTGGTGGGGATTGCATTAAATCTATATATGGCTTTGGGTAGTATGGACATTTTAACAATACTAAGTCTTTTGATTCATAAACATGGGATATCTTTCCCTGTATTTGTGTCTTCATCAATTTCTTTCATCAGTGGTTACAGTTTTTGATTATAAATTTTTCACTCTGTGGCTAATTGTTAATAAATATTTTAGTTTTTAATTATCAGATTCTATTCACCTCCTTCTCTCCTACATTATTGCTTACCTCATTTATTGCCTAGAAATTTAGGAGGCCTGGAGTGGCTTGGGAGACATGGGTTCATACATTAAGGGAGGCTCTGTATATAGAATTACACAGATTCGAAAAGTAACACTTAAAACTGATAAAGCTATTCATTCTATATGTAAGCATTTTTTTTCATTGAAGTATAATTTACATACATTGCAATGCACAGACTATATGTGTACAAATTGGAGAGTTTTGATAAACATATTCACTGATGTAGCCATCACCATAATCAGAACATAGAACAAGTCCATCACCCCAGAAACATTCCTTATTACTCCTTCCAGTCAATCTTCACCAGACATATATAATTGACCTTCTATATCTCTTTTCATAGATTAATTGTGCTTTGTCCAGTTTGTCATCTAAGTGGAATCACTGAGAATGTGTTATTTTTGTCTAACTGAAGGCTGTACCAGTTTACTTTCTTACTGGCAATGCTTCATGCTCATGCTATTATTGAGAAAATGACAAATATTCAAAAGACACTCATCTTCCAGAAAAATAGTTTATCACATGCTATCTGATTTTCATGTTTACAGTTGATCATCATCTTTTGAGTGAACTTCCAGAAATCTTGATGCTGTAAACATCAACTTTTTAACATACAATTCAAAACTCAGACTCACAGCTCCTTGACAACCCAGACACTGACATTAACTCCGCCAAGCATACATTCTCTCAGGGAACTTTGATTTAGAAATGAGTAATGTGAACAGGCTCAACAATGAGCTCTCATTTTGCTGGCAAAAGTATCATTTTGTTTATTTTGATTTTGGGATAATGTTCTTGGAAATTTAGTCTTGAATCTGTTACTTCAGGTCTTCTCGTGATTCTGTGAACTATCTCATATTCTTTGATATTCAGCTTAACTATCCAGAACCTATCCAAATTATCTGCATCCAGGAACTCTGAGTAGGGCACTCTATGTACCATGGAATTCTTATGTTTTAGTTTACTTCCTCCACTAATATAAAGTAGTGTGTATTGCAATTGTGCTGACTCTTGACATTTTAACTTGCTTCAAAATTATCACAGAAAATGGATTTTGATTTAGTATACGCTTTGGATTAGACGTATTTTGATACATTTTAATTCTTTGAAAGCTATTTATTTCTTCTATAGCTTAGAGAATCTGAGTGGTGTTACATTCACAAGAAGAGTCAAGACTGACATAGCACTCCTTGTTGTTGTTCAGTTGCTCGGTCATGTCTGACTCTCTGTGACCCCATGAACCACAGCATGCCAGGCTTCCTTGTCCTTCACTATTTCCTGGAGTTTGCTCAAATTCATGTCCATTGAGTTGGTGATGCCATCCAACCATCGTCCTCTGTCATCCCCTTCTCCTCCTGACAGTCTTTCCCAGTATCAGGGTCCTCAAGTTGGCACTTCGTATCAGGTGGCCAAAGTATTGGAGCTTCAGCGCTTCAGCATCAGTCCTTCCAATGAATATTCAGGATTGACTTCTTTTAGGATTGACTGGTTTGATCTCCTTGCTGTCCAAGGGACTGTCAAGAGTCTTCTCCAGCACCACCGTTTGAAGGCATCAATTCTTTGGCACCCAGACCTTTTTATTGTCCTACTCTCACATCTGTACATGACTACTAGAAAAACCATAGGTTTAACTATACTTCTAGTAGTACTATCTACTTCGAGTAGAACTATCACACATGTAATTTAAAATTTTCCAGAAGCCACAGTAAAAAAGTAAAAAGCAAATAGGTGAAATTTCTATTAATATTGCATTTTATTTGACTCAAGAATACAAACTATCTCAATATCTAGTCAACTTAACAGCTTATTAATGATGTAACTTACATTATTTATTTGAATTAAATTTTCAAAACCCAGTGTGTATTTAACACTTATAGTATATCTCTGTTTAAGTTAGCCACAATTTCAAGTGCTGGATAGCCTACAAAGACTGCTAGCTGCCATGCCAAACAGAGCATGGATGATTTACCATGGTTTACCCAAAAATGTCAGCACAGAATAGAACTGAAATTGTTGCAGGAAGGGGAACCCCTTCCAGGGCCGGAAACTGGGCTCTTGTCTAACACTCGGAAATGAATTGTTCAAGACACATGTGCTGGCAAAGCAAGAGATTTTATTGGGAAAGGGCACCTGGGCGGAGAGCAATAGGGTAAGAGGGAGACCTGCTCTGCCGTGTGGCTCCCAGTCTCAGGTTTTATGGTGATGGTGTGCACGCCTTGTTTAGCCAAGGTGGATGCCAGTGAGAAGGATTCTGGGAGGTGGTCTGACAATGTGGTGTCTCCTTTTGCCCTTTCTCAAACTCTTCCTGTTGGTGGTGGCTTATTAGTTTCATGTTCCTTACCAGGACCTCCTGTCACAAAACAACTCGTGCAAATGGTTACTGTGGTGCCTGGCCAGGGTGGGTAGTTTCAGTCAGTGTGCTTCCCCTAACAAAATGAAAAAACATTTAAGAAAATGCTAAGCCATATGGGGTGAGTTGGATATTAATAGAATCAGATGATTTATCCAGGGGTAGAGCTAAGCCCCAAATGGTGTTTGTATCAGGAATAAGGATCAAGATTCTAAAGATGATGTATTGTCAATAGGTTATCTTCTTAGGCAAGTAATTTATCATTAAAAAAAATTTTTTTTGACTCTTGTAACCCATCCCTTTGTTCAAATGGTACCCATCTCACAATGAGTGCACTCTGCCTTGACTGCCAACTGATGAATATTTAGGGATTCTTATAATCAGGTTAAGTAACTGAACTCCACATTCTCTGGCTGTACTAAATAACAATGTTGAGTGCACCTTTATTGTTTAAGCAAATGATGTCTCACATGGAGTAGGTATTCAAAAAATTTCAGGTTCCCATCCCCCCTTTTTAAAATGCTCTATGGGATTTATTTATTTATTTTGGCCAAGCCTTAGTTCCTTGAGAAGGGATCAGACCTGCACCCCCTACATTGGAAGTGCAGAGTCTTAATCACTCTGGCAAGTTCCCTCCTCCTTTCTAATGTTCCTAGTCAATTACCCAGTCCCAGCAAAAGTGTGCAACTCTTGGCAGTTGGACCATTTTCCATAAAATATGAACTATTAGAAGAGATAATTGCTTCTAGATGCCTTGTTCTATTCTCTGAAATATAGGGTTACATCTTTTTTTGCCTGTCTCATGGGATTATGGGTCAGATGAAATGGGACAGATTATGAGAACTTTCAAAAATTAATTGTGTAAGAATTATTGAAAAAAATTTGTAATAATATTATTTAATATTAATAAATAAATGTTACTTAGTAATAAAATAGTATTATCCACTAGTTTTGTGGTGTCATGAAGTATTTTCTTAAGAAAATCTATTTCTATTTAAAATTTATTTTTACTTAAACTCAAATTTAAAAGGTTATTATAATTAGTTAAGGCAATTATTAACTGTCTCTTTTTAAAATAAGCAATACAAGTTCTAGTCACTGGCATTTTATTTAAAAAATATTAATTCAAAATTTGAATGTTTTCAGTGGAGGGAAATACTTGCATGAGTTTGTATTATGTTTTGATCTATGGAGGGAAATGAGAGTTTAAAAAAGACAAAAAACAGAAGGAGTTTCATTGATAATTCACTGAAAAAACTGAACAAGGTCATAACAAAAACTACAGTAGTTTGCACTGAACAGAGTTTCTTCATAATTGCAGACTTCATTATCTGAAGCCACACTGACATTGATGTGGGGAGAAAGGAGATAGATTAAAGAATCATTTAGCTTTGCTAACAGAATGGTTAACAAACAGGCTTGGTATCCACCAACCTATGGAGGAAAATGAAAGACCATGACCCCTCAATGCCATTTGACCTGCTAGAGTACAAATGTATCAGATATCTTATCTAGGATTAGTATTCCTCTTTTATTGCTCTGTCAGTATAATGGAAAACCTCTAATTTTTCCTTCCTGAGTAGAGGAAAACCCCATTTTCCTGTCTGTGTGTTTCTTGTGAGTCTCTTACTTTTATATAAAACACCTCACTTCTTGTCACTTCTATTCATCAAATATATGGAGATTTTTCATCACACCAAGCAGTTCTCTGTGACATCAGCTGTGTGTTTTACAGTTTAACTCAGTGCTGACTCCTAGTACCAGGAGATAGTGTCAGCTCTTACAGGTTAAAGGTTCAGCCCTCCAAGACTGCCCCCCACCCCCAATGCATACTTCAGATGCCAGGTACAAGTACAGGTTGTAACCTGTGGAATGCACTAATTAAATTGGAATATCTGGGCAAAAAGGACTCAGAAACATAAGTATATCTTAGAGGTCCTAAATGATCCAGGCATACAGCTGGGCTTGAGACTCCCTGGCAATGATGCAGCTGTAAATGGGTTCCTTCTAGGAGCTACTGTGTCAGAAGACTTACCACCTGCTGACTTCTTCTTAGATTTCCCAGGAAAATTGTATCTATGTGCTGTAGTTAAAACAGGGGTGAAATTGATATAAAATGGAGTGCTCTCCATTTTTCTCACAGCCTTCGTTTAACTTTAGATATTTTCTTTTAGATAAGTGGGCGTTCATGACAGTTTGCAAATATCTTTTCTATTTACTACTTAAGGCAATGTACCAGTTTCTGGATAAAGGATTTTGTGAGTTAGTTGTTTGAAATGCCACTAACAGAAATATCTGTCTGTTGGATTATGTTTGTGTGTGCTATGTGCTCAGTCATGTCTGACTCTTTGTGACCCCATGGACTGTAGCCCTCCAGGCTTCTCTGTCCATGGGAATTTTCAGGCAAGAAGATTTAGTGAGATGCCATTTCCTCCTCAAGGAGATCTTCCCAACTCAGAGGTGCCGGGGTCCAGCCCCGGTGGATCCAGGGAATTCGAAGCAGGGACGGAGTCGGCAAGGAGAGACTTATTTAATTAGAGATATAAAGAAAGATTAGGAAAGAATAGTGTAGTAGGAAAATTAGTGGAGAAAAGAGGCTGATATTCCTTGGTTTACACAGGAAGCTAATAAAGTCTCAAGACAAGAAACTTGCACCGTCTACGTTAGGCCACAGGCACCCACTTGAATAGCAGAGGGTGCCCTGCCTTGGGCTCCCTCTCGCGTGGGTCTTAGAAGCCCGGGCAAATAAGTAGACATGGAGAGCCTCTTCATTCCAAGGGATCAGCCTGAAAAAGGGAGGGAGGGAGAGGGAGAAAGAGAGAGAGAGTCGACACAGGGGGAGCCATATTTCCAAGAAACTAGGTCGAGAAACTGGCCTGAGAAACTGGTCGATCCTTTATTTTCCAGGAAAGCTTTTTGTACTTTTGGTTGTACATAGAGATCAATGGATAATACAAAGTTACGCAGGGTCAGCAACCCTGACCCTTATCAAGACCAGGCTTTCTTTCTCCAAATGTTTCCATATACAAAGGGTCTCAGGTGATTTACATTATCTTCTGGCCAAAAGGCCTGTTAACATTTTATGGCTCTCTTCCTTAATGAATGTTAATCACATTTTCCCTGTAGTGTTTTTCCTTAATCTGCATCACTTTCAAAGTACTAAATAAAGTTACATTAAAAGATATGAAAACTTGGCAGCAAGTATTGGCTCAACAATGAAACCTTTAATCAGTTTTATTCTAATGATTTTTCCTAGAATTTCTTAAGCTTTCAGTGCCGCGGTTGGAAGGCTGTAAACAATTCACATGTGCAGTTGTAAAAATCCAGACAGACGGTCAGGTAAGTTAGAAAGCTATCAGAGGGGTTTAAGCTGAGACATTCTTTTTAAGCCCAGGAGACTTATTAACTGGAGCTCTAAGTTAATTCCTTTTAGCGAAAGGTGGTGGGGGACAGCCCCTGTTAATGTCAGAAGCATAAGCGAAAAGCATAAGGCAGTAAGGCAGGCAGACTCTGGTTTGGGGGGTAGATGCTCGAGAAAATCCAGCGAGGCTTCCTTAAGGCCTGACTTGTCTTTGCCTGTTGGGCCCCTTAACCTCATGACCTTTGCCACGGGCAGGACTCCTCGTGCTGTCTCCCGGCATAGAGGTCAAACCCATGGCTCTTAACATCTGTGTTGGCAGGCAGATATTTTACTACTGTGCTGACTGGGAAGCCCCTACAGGATTCCACTTTTGTTTATTTTTTTTTCATTACTGATGTTGGATTCCCTATATTTTTATATTTCCTTTGGGTTTCTTGAAAGGGAAAGTTAAGTTGCTCAGTCGTGTCTGACTCTTTGAGACCCCATGGACTGTAGCCCACTAGGCTCCTCCGTCCATGGGATTCTCCGGGCAAGAATACTGGAGTGGGTTGCCATTTCCTTTTCCAGAGCATCTTCCCGACCCAGGGATTGAACCCAGGTCTCCTGCATTGCAGGATCTTAGTTGTCAGCTAATAGGAAGAAAGATGCTTGTGTTTCATAATAATGATGATGATGATGATTACAACCACTATATATTGAGTACATAAAGATATCATAGCCATCAACTGTGCATGACTGATCACATTCAATCTTTGCAATAATTTTGAGAGGTAGATACTATATCTCTGGTTTAAATGATACTCCAGTTGTCATCCTACCTGGCAATCTTCAGCTAAATTGTGAAAAATGACAAAAGGCAATCTATCATATGACATGGTAGTGATGGGTTCCAGGGCAAAGAGGAGGGTGGAGAGATGGATTAATGCAAGGCATTCTAGTACCACCAATTCCAGCACACTCAGGACCAAGCTCCATGAGAAACAAGGTTCGTAAAATTAGAAACCACTCCCCAGCAAATATTGTTTAGAAGTAGTCTAATGAGCCTGGTTTCCTTCATTCTTCCAGCAGTGATTTCCATCCTTCCTAGTGTAACAAACCTGATGAAAAAATTTTAATTTGGTGTCCATAAGAAAACTGAAACTTAACTGACTGAATCTATTGGATTGGCCAAAAAAGTTCATTTCCACCACATTGGATGGGAAAACCTGAATGAACTTTTTGGCCACCCCAATAATCTTCACCACGTGTGGAAAAGTTTTCTTTTCTTTTGATTTTTATTAAAGTATAGCTGACTTTCAATGTTGTGTTTATTTCAGCTGTGCAAAGTGAATCAGTTATACACACATCCACTCTTTTTGGACTAATTTTCTTGGAGGGTTCTTGACAGTCTGGTGCCTTGGATGGTTCTCGTTGGGAAATGCAGCCTCATTTTTAATGTCTGAGAACTGACTAACAGCCATGACCATCTCATTTTCTGTTTACCCATCTTCTCTGGGGGCTGAATTCTGCCTCAGAGCTCCTTTGTCCCATCCTTGCGTGTATGCTTAGTGACTTCAGTTGTATCCAACTCCTTGTGACCCCATGTCCTGTAGCCTTTTTATACTGCTCATGGAGTTCTCAAGGCAAGAATACCGAAGTGGTCTGCCAGTCACTCTCAGGACTGTAGCCTGCTAGGCTCCTCTGTGCATGGGAATTTCCTGGCAAGAATATTGGATTGGGTTGCCATGTCCTCTTCCAGAGAATCTTCCCAATCCAGGGATTGAACCCACATCTCTTGTGTCTCCTGCATGAGCAGGCAGATTCTTTACTGCTGAGCCACCTGGGAAGCCCTGTCTTATCTTTTAAAAATATTTTTATTTTTAAAAATTGTATTGTGTGTCCAGTGTGTGTGTGTGTGTGTGTGTGTGTGTGTGTGTCTACACACATTTTCTTTATCTGTTCATCTGCTGACAGATACTTAGGTTGCTTTCATATCTTGCCTTGTTTCACTATAAATGAGCTTATCTTACCTGGTGAGAATGGCTCTTGCCTCAATAGTTGGATGTGTACATTCTGTTCGGTTGATCTATCTTGCTCACTGAGGGTTTTTTTTTTAAATTGGGATATAGTTGCTTTATAATGTCGTGTTAGTTTCTGGTGTACAAAGAATTGAATCATCTATATATGTACATATATCCTCTCCTTAGACCTACCTACCAGTCCCCCATTCTACCCCTCTAGAGGTCATCACAGAGCACTAAGCTGAGTTCCCTGTGCTATACAGCAGCTTCCCACTGGCTTTTTCTTTTTTTTTTCCTTGATCTTAAGGCTTTATTTGCTAACGTTGATGGAGATATTGATTAAGAATGCTAGGAACAGGATTTGGAAAAGGAAAATTAGAAATGTAATTTTCTTAGAATATACTTTAAAAATTTTAATTGGAGTACTTTACAATATTGTGATGGATTTTGCCATACATAAACATGAATTGGCCATAGGCATACATGTGTTCCCACCCCCACTCCCCTGAACTCCCCTTCCACCTTTCTCCCCACCCTATCCCTCCCGGTTGTCACAGAACACCAGCTTTGGGCATCCTGAGTCATAAAAACTCCCACTGGCTATCTGTTTTACATATGGTAATATGTGTGTTTCAACGCTATCCTCTCAAATCATCCCACTCTCTCCTCTCACTGAGTCCAAAAGTCTATTCTTTATGTCTGTGCCTCTTTTGTTCCCAGCGAAGTAAATCAGAAAGAGAAAGACATTATTGTTTATTAATGCATGTATATGGAATCTAGAAAGATGGTACAGATGATCTCACTAGCTGTTTTACACTTGGTAGTGTGTACATGTTGATCTCAATCTCCCACTTCTGATTACGTGATTTTTCCTTTTCCTTACTCTGTCAGTTATTTCTAAGTGTGCTGCTTTTCCCTTTAGGATGGAAATGCATGGTCAGTTTTCCCAATTTCTTATCTTTTCTACAAGGACATCCTCTGCTTTCCTCTGAAATAAAGTGCTCCACATGGTATGTGTCCAGGAGAGAATTGACTCTGACACTTGTGTTTATTTGACTTGAATTTCTTATCAGTGTTTCTGCAAAGAGGCTACTTTGATTCTCACGCCACTGGGATTTCTAGGGGCCTGCCCTGTTTTTTCCTCCCTGATGTAGACAAGTGTGTCTTGTCTCCTTCAGAACTTTGGTGACATACACGTTAGAGAAACTCCAAAATACATTTAATCAGTCATTGAAGATTTTCTATCTTGAAAAGGAGAAATCTCAGCCACAGCTCAGGATTACCTATATCTCATTATGAAAGCAGAAGAATATAACATTTTTGAAGGCTGAGACGGTTTCATTCCACCTGGTCATATCACAGTGAAAGGAGTATATGGGGTTGACATTAGGAACCTTGGCCAAAAGTATTAAGCTGTTGTTGTTGTTTAGTCGCTAAGTCATGTCCGACTGTTTTCTGACCCCACGGCCTGCAGCCTGACAGGCTCCCCGTCCGTGGGATTTTTTGGGCAAGAATACTGGAGTGGATTGCTGTTTCCTCTTCCAGGGGATTTTACTGACCCAAGGATTGAACCTATAGCTCCTGCATAGGCAGGCGTGTTCTTTACCAGCCAAGCGATCAGGGAAGCCCATTAAGCTGTTAATCCCTCTGAATCATTGTCAGTCTGTCTCCAGAATGCCAAAGGTTTGCAGTACACTGATGAGCCTACTCTGTTATTTCTCCGTCTTATCTCACCAGGAGCTTCTCAACCAGGTGTTCAAAAATGTCAATATTTGAAATTTCAACAGTGATCTCAACTCTGTAGAGACAACAGTTAGCTGGGGAATTGATCAGAAGCTTTGAACAAGAAGGTCAGGTTGCAGAGGGATAAAACTCCCCAACAGGGACAGTCAGGAGAAAAAGAATGCTTTGAATAGTTTATTTTGAGTCATTGGCTGACTTTTATTCTCACAATTTGCAAAAGTTCAGTAGAGGAAAGAACTTCCAGCTTGATAACCTGGGATATCACCTCTCACAAACACATTTGTCCTTTCAGATGTTTGCTGAGCCCTGGCATGAAAACTAGTCCCCATGCTGTGATGGGCAAGACACATTCCAGCCACAAAGCATTTTTTTTCTAGATGGATTCTAGCAGAAAATTGACCTTGCCTGAAAGCTTGGAGGTAGACACCCTTGGGAGTAAGTGACAAAAAGGAATTAAGCAGAAGTTTCTTTCAATTACTTAAGATCAGTCAGGGTATACTTTTTTAAATTTCTCTTTTTCATCCTTGGTAGTTAAAAGTAAGAGTCCTAATCTTTCTTTCAAAAAATTTCTGGCCAACTCAATGATCCCCGTTAATTATCTCTCTGTTAAGTACTTTCATTTATCTCTAGGTTTTTGAGCAAGACAAATCTGTTCTGTCTCAGAAGCTGGTGTGATTTTAATCAGGGCCTGCTGTAACAGATACCCTATGTTTATGAACAGAAATAATAGAAAGAATTCCATTTATTCACTTATGGATCTTGCAGGAAAAGTTGACTTCTTCATGTTTTATCAGTAAAAAAAAAAAATTAAAATTTAATTTCTTACAAAAAGAAAAAAAAAAAAAAAAGAAGAAGAAGAACCAAAACATCTCTAGGAGCTACCAGACAAAGGGGAAATTTCTTCCCATTCTTCCTTTTTTTTTCTTGCCTTCTAAGCAAACCTTTGTTCTCAGTATGAGGAATAGATGTTTCTTTCATAACAGCAGAATTGTACTGTTTCAACTGCCTTAGTAAAATTAACAACACAGAAAAGAAAATGTTGGTTCAGAAATTTAGTACAAGATAACAGAAAAGCAAGCATTTATTGAGTGCGTTAAATAAGCTAACCCTAGTACGCAGTTCTTGACCTACAGTAAGTTTTCAGTTCTCTTGCATGAGTGCACGTGTGTGTGCTCAGTCGTGTCTGACTCTTTGTGACCTCACGGTCTGTAGCCTCCCAGTCTCCTCCATCCATGGGATTTTTGAGACAAGAATACTTGAATGGATTGCCATTTCCTACTCCAGGGGATCTTCCCAACACAGAGATCATACCCAGTTCTCTTGCATCTCCTGCGTTCGCAGGCTGATTCTTTACCACTGAGCCCATCTAGGAAGCCTCAGTTCTCTTAACATTCTCTAAAATTATTATCCATTTTACAGGTAAGAAACTAAATGTTCATAAACATTAGGTAACTTATTCAAGATCATGCAGGTATTAAATAGCAGATCCTGGATTTAAATTTGAGATTGTCTGATTTTGGGATTCTATTTCATATCCATTACACAATACTTCCTTTCAGTATGAAGTTACTTTATAAAACTTGTGGAAAATATATTTTATTCTATTAAGTTTCAGGTAATCACTGACTCTCGCATGCATGCTCAGCCGCTGAGTTGTGTCTGACTCTTTGTGAACCCATGGACTGTAGCCCTCCAGGTTCCTCTGTCCATGGAATTCTCCAGACAAGAATACTGGAGTGGGTTGCCATTTCCTTCTCCAGAGGATCTTCCCAATGCAAGGATTGAACTTGAATCTCTCTCATCTCCTGCTTTGGCAGGCAGATTGTTTACCACTGAGACACCAGTGAAGCCCACACTTTCCATTACAGCAAAATTAAAGCCTTTGAATGCCAAATGTGGTACCCTTAGCCAGGGAAATAATATCTAGACATGGAGTATTTTATCTAAAGGATGACTCTTAGTAGGTAGGTATCATTGGAGAATAAATATACTGCAGAAATTTTAAATGGGATCAACAAGATTTAGTCTCTCTTTCCTTTAGAAAGGTTTTAAATAATGTG
Organism: Oryx dammah; assembly: GCF_014754425.2. Taxonomy (NCBI): domain Eukaryota; kingdom Metazoa; phylum Chordata; class Mammalia; order Artiodactyla; family Bovidae; genus Oryx; species Oryx dammah. The sequence goes on along the minus strand of NW_024070185.1, from coordinate 70,567,197 downwards.
GTGTGAATTCATTTGTTTGAGAACCACACAAGTAGACTAGAGGAATTGGATAAAACCACTGACCTTTGGGAGAGGGTGATAAATCAGGAACTTGTAATTAACATATGCACATTACTATGTATAAGGTAGATGATCACCAAGGACCTATTTATCATACAGCACAGGGAATTTTATCAATATTCTGTGATAACCTATATGAGAGAAAAACCTGAAAAAGAATGAATGTATTTATAACTGAATCACTTTGCTGTATACCCGAAACTAACAGAACATTGCCAATCAACTATAATCCAATAAAAATTTTAAAAATACTGATTTTTTTTTCATATAAATCACCCAATTTAGTGAGCAGGGGGAAAAAGTAGAAACAGTGAGAGACTTCACTTTCTTGGGCTTCAAAATAACTACAGATAGTGATTGCAGCTGTGAAATTAAGACACTTGCTCTTTGGAAGAAAAGCTATGGCAAACTTAGATAGTTTCTTAAAAAGCAGAGATATCACTTTGCCGACAAATGTCCATATAGTCAAACCAATGGTTTTTCCAGTAGTCATGTACAGAAATGAGTGCTGGATATAAAAGTGGCTGAGCACTGAAGAACTGATGCTTTCAAAATGTGGTGTTGGAGAAGACTCTTGAGAGTCCTTTGGACAACAAGGAGATCAAACCTGTCAATCCCAAAGGAAATCAACCTTGAGTATTCATTGGAAGTCTGATGCTGAAACTGAAGTTGCAATACTCTGGCCACCTGTTGCTAAGAACTGGCTTACTGGAAAAGACCCTGATGCTGGGAAAGATTGAGAGCAGGAGGAGAAGGGGCAATAGAGGATGAAATGGTTGAATGGCATCACTGACTCAATGGACATGCTGCTGCTGTAGCTGCTGCCAAGTCGCTTCAGTTGTTTCTGACTCTGTGCGACCCCATAGACGGCAGCCCACCAGGCTCCCCCGTGCCTGGGATTCTCCAGGCAAGAACACTGGAGTGGGTTGCCACTTCCTTCTCCAATGCCCGAAAGTGAAAAGTGAAAGTGAAGTCGCTCAATCATGTCCGACTGTTCACGACCCCATGGACTGCAGCCCACCAGGCTCCTCCGCCCATGGGATTTTCCAGACAAGAGTACTGGAGTGGGGTGCCATTGCCTTCTCCTCAACAGACGTGAGTTTATGCTAATTCCGGGAGACAGTGAAGGACAGGGCAGCCTAGTGTGCTTCAGTCCGTTCAGTTGTAAAAAGTCAGACACGACAGCAACTGAACGACAAAAGTGAGCAGGAGGCTAGAGTTCAAGGAAGTTTGGTGACGTCAAATCGTCATACTCGGCACTGGCCCAGGTATCTTCTGAGTACACAGGGTTTATAAGCATTGGCTTTGGAACAAAACTGACTTGAGATTGAGCTTAAATTCCAACACTACCCAGTTGTATGGTTTGTGGGGAGTTTTTGCGTGTCTCAGGGACTGTGTCCTTATTCATAAAGAAGGCGTAACAATGGTACTAGTCACCAGTCATATGCTGGTAAATGTTTAACAGCCAGTTCTCTGGAAGAAAAACAAAACCTCCCAAAACTGAATTGTTGTATTTGCTGATTGCTCTTAAGCAGGTAATCCCACCATGGCTAATTTCAAGGTACTATGTGATGTCACTGAACATAGACTAGGGAAAAGATGCAAACAGTAAAGAGAGGCTCTCACCAACTGGTACAAGCTGGCTCCAACACATCACTGTTAATCACAGAAGGCACTGGGAGGCTTGAACAGCTACTGCTCTTAATGTGCTTAGCACAGGGTCTGGCAAATAGCAGATGCTCAGTAGTGTTCCCAGGTATTTCCTGGTTTTCCTGACTCCTAGTGGAGTACCTCTTTCACCCTATCAGGCTGCTTTTTATAATGCTGCACACAAGCTTATGAATCATGTCTGCAGTGGGACTGGGACTGGACTGATTAATGCAAGTGCACTGTTGCTTGTCCCTTGATGCTGCCAGCACCCACTTAATGCATTCCTGTTGTTTTGGAATCACAGTTGAAATCATTTATCAAACTGAGTCTGCCTGAGGGCTTTCTTCCCACTTGAATGGCATCACTCCATTCTTTATGTCCTATTCTACAAGGTCAGCCTCTAGGCCTACCTGCTTCTTGGAGAATTTTAACGGTTTTTGACAAGGAGCATCTGTTCCTCCTTCCAAGAGTTCTCCAGATATCTGTAGTCATTGCCTCCAGTGGCTTGGAGGATAGCCGGAGCATGCGTGTGAGGTTTTGGCAGCCTGTGAGTGCATGTATACATGCTCAGTCACTCAGCTGTATCTAGCTCTTTGAGACCCCATGGAATGTAGCCCACCAGGCTCCTTGTCAACTCTTTGAGACCCCATGGACTGTATAGCCCGCCAAATATCCTCTCTGTCCATGGGATTATCCCAGCAAGAATACTGGAGTGGGTTGCCATTTCCTCCTCCAGGGGATCTTCCCGACCCAGAGACAGAAACTGAGTCTCCTGTGTCTCCTGCATTGCAGGTGAATTCTGCACTTGCAATCAAATGGCACTTCTCTCCTAGCTAAGGAGCTGTCTCATCTAATGTATCTCAGATTATGAAACAGAATAGTTTCCCAAAATCCACTCTAGTTGAGACAGTCTGTGACTCTCTGGTTCCTCATCCTCTAAATTCTTTTATTGTAGCACAAATTAAATGTATTTAAGTCTTAGAGAAGAAATTCAGAGCAAAATGAATTTGTCTGTCTGCTTCTATTCGTCTACTTCCCCCCTGTATCCTTTTAGAATATCCATTCTTTTCACATAAGGTGCTTAAAGACTTAACACTGATTTTCCTTTCTAACTCCTGTTGGGTGTTCTTCTCATTATTTCCAAGCTCCTAGCTGTTAAGTGAAAGGATGGTTTTTATTTATTTATTTACTGTCTTAAAAATTGTATTATTGGAGTATAATTGCTTTACAATGTTGTGTTAGTTTCTGCTGTATAATGAAGTGAATCAGCTATCTGTATACATGTAACCCCCGCCTCACACCGCCCCCCACCCCATCTCACCCCTCTTGGTCATGCCAGAGCACTGAGCTGAACTCCTCTGCTATACAGCAGGTTCCCACTAGCTATCTGTTATACACATGATAGTGTATATATGTCAGTGCTCCTCTCTCAATTCATCCCTCCCTCTCCATCCACTGTGTTCACGTGTCCTTTCTCTACATCTGCGTCCTTATTCCTGCCCTGCAAATAGGTTCATCTGAGGCATTTTTCTAGAGTCCATATATATGTGTTCATATATGATATTTGTTTTTCTCTTTCTGACTTACTTCACTCCATGAGACTCTATGTCCATCCACATCACTACAAATGACCCAATTTCATTCAAAAGGATGGTTCAAAGCTAATCAAATAAAATGATTTCTGATGATGGTTTTTAGCTTTCAGTATGTAATTCCTCCTAGATTGTGTAATTTAGATTATTGGAATGTTAATTTACGTTCCTCCAAAAGGTCCAAAATAATAATGCCAACAGGCAGCTATGAACATTGTGGCAGGGATATACAGGATGGTACTGGGGTGTGCTATGGTAAAGGACAGGGATTTGGGGGTACAAGTATCCCTAAAATAGTGCAAGACAGGCATGACTGCAGATGGTGACTGTAGCCGTGAATTTAAAATTGCTTGCTCCTTGGAAGGAAAGCTATGACAAACCTAAACAACAATTAAAAAATAGAGACATCACTTTGCAGACAAATGTGCATATAGTCAAAGATATGGTTTTCCCAGTAGTCATGTACAGATGTGACAGATGGACCATAACAAAGGCTGAGTGCCAAAGAATTGATGCTTTTGAATTGTAGTCCTGGAGAAGACTCTTTGAGAGTCCCATGGACAACGAGGAGATCAAACCAGTCAATCCTAAAGGAAATCAACCCTGAGTATTTATTGGAAAGACTGATGCTAAAGCACCAATACTTTGGGAACCTGATACAAAGAGCCAACTCACTGGAAAAGACCCCGATGCTAGGAAAGACTGGAGGCAAAAGGAGAAGAGGGCAGCAGAGGATGAGAAGGTTAGATGGCATCACCAACTCAATGGACATCAGTTTGAGCAAATTTGGGGAGATAGTGAAGGACAGGGAAGCCTGGTGTGCTGCAGTCCATGGGGTCACAAAGATTCAGACATAAGTTAATGACTGAACAATAATAACAACTGGCATGATATTGCAGTGTGACAAAATGAAATTTTTTTCTAATTCAAGTGGTGTTAACAAAACAACCTACGCAATGATTTTCTAAAAATCTCTGTCAAATTTTCACATCTAAAATGATCAGATCTTTAGCTTCCTTAATATGCAAGGCTCAATGAGCTATGGCTCATTAGAATCATATATAGAGAGAAGAGGATTGTGTTTTGTTGGAAAAATTTCCTGGACTCTGAGATTAGTATGATTCTGTATCATTTTTCTGGGCAAAACAGCTACTAGAACAGACCACCATATGCCAAGTGGGTAGTAATTCCTACGAGTTTGGAAGAGTTAGTTGACAGAGGTATTCCATGCATGAATTTTATCTTTTATGGAGTTTTACATTCTCCCCAATAAATGGAATTTTGGATATTTCATAAATACCTGTTAGTGTCAGTGATTTCTTTGGGTGCTCTGTGTCACTGAAAAAGTAAAGTGACAGTGTTAGTCACTCATTAGTGTCCGACTCTTTGCAACCTCATGGATTGTAGCCTGCCAGGCTCCTCTGTCCATGGGATTCTCTAGGCAAAAAAACTGGAGTGGGTAGCCATTCTCTTCTCCAGGGGATCTTCCCGACCCAGGGATCCAACCTTGGTCTCTTGTATTGCAGGCAAATTCTTTATTATCTGAGCCACCAGGGAAGCTGCTCTATGTCAGTAGATTCACATATTTTATTGGGACTACTTGGATTTTAGACATTTGGTACCTTACTTTGTTCCTTCAGTATCTCTTATTTGACTCAAGATGGATAAGGCATTTTCATCTGCACACTTAGTGAAGATTCTGCTGAATCTGTTTTATTGGAGCTATTTATGATTGTTGATTTCTCACTTGAACATTTTCATTTGCTGAACTAATCTGTCAACCAAGTGTATTGATTGAGCACCTCTGTTTACAAGGCAGCAGGCTGGGGTTGATTCCAAAAACAATAATGCATTATACATCTATCAGAGGCTTTTCTGGCAAAAGAAAGCTCCATGAACACAATCTTATTTTATTCTCTCTGAGAGAGATTAATGGAAAATAGATTCAATTCCATCTTTGCATCTATTCACACAAGCCCCCAAAATGTTTTTTGACCTGCTCAAGGTCATGCAGAGAGTGAGAATGAAAAACTGACAAATCGGAATCAGAGAGTTAAGTGGACACAGGATTTTTAAGTCGTGGGCTCATGTAGGACCCAGGATTTCCGTTATGCATATTTTGGAAAGCTTGTTTCAGCAAAAACAATTTGTGCAGGGGGTAATCTGATTATTGACACTATCCATCTTGACAACGCAAGGTCAGCATTGACTTTCACTTTGGCATTCTCAACAGCTGGGCGAGGTAAACATAATCACAGGCAAATTTCAACTATTTGGCTTGTTCAATTTGTGCTTACCCACATGGGTTCTTCAAATACAGAAAAAAAAAAAAGCTGCTCAGGCTTATCATAATTTTCACTTCTCAGAGCTGAGATTTTTTGATTAGGACTTATCAAGAACAAGACTTTGACCTTCATTCCAAATATGTGTTTGCCTGTATTTTTTAAATGCTGAAGTAGAGGTTGAGTTGACAGAAACCATTTGACCTTGAGAATGTATTGAGATCTTCGTTTTCTTGTTTTATCCTGAATAGAAGAAGTTAAAAAAACCCAAACAACCAAAATCCAAGAAGTCACCCAAAACCAAACAAAACCAAAACATTGGAGTCATAACTCATAAGCACCAGTTTAACTACTTAGTTTGAAATACAATACTTGCTAGTTGCCATAATTATGTGGAAGCGGCATGTGTGGTGAGGTGAAGAGAGGTGGTATTCTCAGCCATCTCATTATCAGTCATATGTTTCCATTTCTTCACATGACTGGTGGTCTTTTATTGGATGCATGCATTGTGAATTTTTCTTTGTTGAGTGCCAAACATTTTTGTATTGCTCTAAATACACTTTACCTTAATTTTAACATGCAGTTAAGAAATTTGGAAACAGCTTAATCCTTTGGAATTCTTATTAAGTCAAAACTCGCTTTGCTTGCCAGACAACAGACCAATAAATTGGAGATGAGGTGCTGAGACAAGGAATACACCTTTATTCAGAAATGCCAGGCTTCCGAGAAGATGGCAGACTAATGTCCCCAAATTATCATCTCACTGGGGTCTGGATGCCAACTTCTTTTTAGAACTCAAGCAGGTGGAAGTTAAGGAAGTAAAATAAAAAGGACATTAATCTTGCAAATATCTCTTGAAATGGCCATCCTTGGCGGGCAAGGGGGGAGTGCTGTGTGCTAATTTCTTCCTTCCCGAGGCCATTCACAGGGGGACAGGGTCAGGATGTTTCACTGAACAGGGGCATTTTAGTTTAACATTCAGGCCAAGGGGCAGGGTTCCCCAAGGCAGGCCATTATGTATAGATAGTATCCTTTCAGTGAACAAAAGCAATGAGAAGCAAGGGTTAAAGTAAAAGAAACAGATCCAACATGGAATCAGACTTTTTTATTCCCTGTTAAAGACTCTTGTTTTTAAGGTGGAGTCAGAGCAGTACCATTCCCCACTAATGAAGCAAAATGATTCTGAGTACTCTATGCAATATGCAATGCTCCATGAATGATAAGGTTTTCCAGTCTGTCCAGTGAGAGCAGAGACTATCCCCAGACTTGTATGGCTACTGGGTACTGCTTTTTCTAATCCTTCAAGAAGTTTTTTCTCCTGACCTTAGGTAATTTCTTCACTTGCAAACACTGGAGTGATGAATAATCCAGCAAGATGCTCTAGAGATCTCTGGGGTTCTCTCTGTGTACAGAACTTTTGCACTCTCTACAGAGTCTTCTTGTGGGTATTATCTCCTGAGAGCTCTGGTTGCCTTGCTCTCCCAGATTCTTAGTTCTCTCTGCTCAACTCAGGGAGTCTGCAGGTCTCTGTCTGAATTCTTTCTCCCTGCTCTTTGGGACTCTTGACGCAGGAAACTGGGATAGCCATATGACTCATCTCATTTGTTCTCCAGCTCCTAGAGGTCCCTATCCTTCCTTGTCTTTTATACAGTGTTTTGAAATTTACTGAGAAGATGGCAAAATAATGTCCCTCAATAACTAATTTGGGGTGTGTGTGTGTGTGTTTATTTCAAGTGTCAGGGAAATCTGGTCCCTGTTATCACATCTGCGCCAGAAAGAGAGGTTTGTGTTGATCATGAGTGGTAGAAACTGCAACCAATAAATTGAGAAAAGCACTTGTCAAAAACCAATAGAAAAGATATACAATGGAATATTACTCAGCCATAAAAAGAATGAATTTGAGTTAGTTCTAGTGAGGTGTATGAACCTAGAGCCTATTATACAGCATGAAGTAGATCAGAGAGGAAAACAAATATAGTGTATTAAGGAAAATGGGTGCAGTCTAGAGATATGATACTGATGGGCCTATCTGCAGGGAAGGAATTGAGATACAGTTGTAGAGAATGGATTTGTAGACACAGTTGGGGAGGGAGAGAGTGAGACAAATGGAGAAAGCATCAACATATATACATTATCAATATATACACTATCAGGTGTAAGATGGATAGTTGGTGAGAAGTTACTGTGTAGCACTGGGAGCCCAGTCTGGTGCTCTGTGATGACTTGGAGGGATGGGATGGGGGAAGGGGAGGGAGGCTAGTGGGGGAGGGAGGCTAGGGAAGGAGGGGACTTTTGTTGTTGTATGGCAGAAACCAGTACAACATTGTACAAAATTAAATATATAAGTGCATGCATGCTCGGTTGCTTCCGTTGTGTCCAACTCTTTGCAACCCTATGGACTGTAGCCTGCTAGGCTTCTCTGTCCATGGGATTCTCCAGGAAAGAATACTTGAGTGGGTTGCCATGCCCTCCTCCAGAGGATCTTCCTGACCCAAGGGTTGAACCCGCATGTCCTGTGTCTCCTGCATTGCAGATGGATTATTTGTCACTGAGCCATTGGGGAACCCCATATGTACTTATATGTAAAACCAATAGAGGCTGGGCCAGGGAATATCATTTCATGATAACTCTTGCTAATAGCCAGGTCAGATCTGGGGATGGGCTGAGAAATAGGTGTCCAGATACCTGAGTGCTTACTAGAAGGGAAGTGTGTTTGTACATTTCTTCTACGGCGATGACTTTTCTTTTCCTTAAAGTGACAGTGCTCTTGAGTTACCAATCAATATTTATAATCTACTTATTGGAATATTAATATGGTGCAGTCCTTTGCAAAAAAAGCACCAATATTTACCACAAGAGGTATCTATCATTACAAAAAGATCTTTCCTAATTTAGAGGAATTACTTTCTTTTAAATCTGATACAGAAATACAGCAGATTCCTGTAGTGCATTTGTGTACTTAATACAGAAGACTGTTTGTCAAGGAGAAGCTTGTGAGTGGTTTTTATGAGTTTCCTTTACACTTTCAAAGATTTGATCTTTACTCATCCGTTGGGAAACTACTCAGTTTTTTTTTTTTTTCTTTCAATTCTGTTGGGTTTTGCTTTATAGCTTTTGATGCTCTTTTGTTTGGTGTATACACACTGAAGACTGCTAAGTGAATTGACCCCTTTATTATTGTATAATGATCCTCTGTTCCTAATAATTTTCTTTGCTCTGAGGTCTACTTTATCTAATATTAGGATAACTTCTTCTGCTTTTCTTTAACGCTTGTATACTATTGTTTTCCCCATAGTTTTATTTCCAACCTACTATATCATATTTGAAAAGTGAGTTTCTTTATGCCAACCAAATAGTTCAGTAATTTTTTTTTTAATTCACTCTGGCAATTGAATCAGACACAACTGAAGTGCCTTAGTAAGCATGACAATCTCTGGTATGTTTAAGCCATTTACAGTTAAAGTTATGATACATTAGGGCTTAAGTCTGCCATTATTTTTTGTTTTCTGTTTGTTCCCTCTGTTTCTCATTTCTCTAATATCCTTTTCTTGCTCACCTTTTGGTTTCTTGAACTTCTGTTTAGAATCTACTTTATTTGTCTTGATTTTGAATATACCACTTTGCATAATTTTCTTAGTGATCGCTTTAGATATTACAATATACATATATAACCTATCACTATCTACTGGTAATGAAGTTTTACCACTTCGAGTGAAGTGTAGAAATCTTATTTTCATTTAGGCATCTTTACCCTCTCCACTTAAAAAATATAGCATTTTTAGTATTGGGTTGGCCAAAACTTCGTTTCAATTTTTCCCTAAGATCTTATAGCAAAATCAAAATGAAGTTTTTCACCAACCCTCTATTTTCTCTTCATACACTGAGTGCCACATTGGATAATATTATATTTTTCGTCAACTATCAAAGGTAGTTTTAAAAACTCATGAACAGAAAGATAGCCTATTTTACTGAGTTGATTTTGACCCATTCTATTGATCTTTCTTCCTTTGCAGATTTCCACATCTCCTCTCTTATACTTTCTGTTTGGGGAACTTTTTGTTTGTTCACGACAAATTCTCTTAGCTTTCTTTCCTTTGAGAATGTCTTTATTTCCCCTTCATTGCTAAAGAATATTTTTTCTGGGTATAGAATTCAAAGGTAGCATTTCTTTTTGTAAGCATTTTAAAAATACTGTCCTGCATCCTGTTGGTTTGATTGTTTCAGATGAGATACTTACTGCCATTCAAATCATGGTTCCCCTGGATGAGTCCTTTATTTCTAGCTGCTTTCATTAATGTTTTCTTTGTCTTCCACTTTTAGAAGTTTAATTATGATGTGTCTTGATATAGATTTCTTTCAGTGAATACTGTTTGGCATTTCTTCAACGTCCCAGCATAATCAACAAGTCTGAAATAATTATTCTCATTTTAGTTTCTTTATGGATTTATATGAGAATTTCTCTAGGATATATTCTCAAAACTGGGATGTCTGATTGTATGTATAGATAATAATGTAAAGACTCAATTTCACAAGGATTGACAGAGTACTTTCCCAAATGGCTCTTCTGGTTTATCCTCTCCTTTGCAGCCTAGAAGATTCCTGTCTAAACACTCTTTGCCAGCATTTAGTATTATGTGGCCACCTCATGTGAAGAGTTGACTCATTGGAAAAGACTCTGATGCTGGGAGGGATTGGGGGCAGGAGGAAAAGGGGACGACAGAGAATGAGATGGTTGGATGCCATCACTGACTCGATGGACGTGAGTTTGAGTGAACTCCAGGAGTCGGTGATGGACAGGGAGGCCTGGTGTGCTGCGATTTATGGGGTCGCAAAGAGTCGGACACGACTGAGCGACTGAACTGAACTGAACTGAACTATTATGTGGTGGGCTTGAAGGGTTGTTTTATTTTGGATTTCTCTGACTGCTAGAGAATTTGGGGCTTCCCTGGTGACTCAGATGGTAAAGAATCCACCTGCAAAGCAGGAGACCCAGGTTCAAACCCTGGGTCAATAAAATCCCCTGGAGAAGGGCATGGCAGCCCACTCTAGTATTCTTGCCTGGAGAATCCCATAGATAGAGGAGCCTGGTGGGCTATAGTCCGTGGGGTTGCAGAGCTGGACATGATTGAGCGACTAACACTGTCACCTTTTCAATAGAGAATTTGAACATTTCTTCCCATACTTGATGGATCTAAAAAAAAAAAAAATCAAAGGGAAGCAAATTCATACTGAGTTCCTATTGTGTGTGTGTTTTATGTGTTGAATGCTTCTTATCAACTCATGCTGAAGGCATTACTGTATTCTCATTTTCAAGATAAGAAAGCCAAGGTTTAGATAATTATGTCAATATTCTAAGTTCATACTGGGATCCCTTTGTAATCCAGTCTGTCTCACCCAAGCTCAAGATTAACACAGTTCATTACTCTGGGCATTAGAATGTTCATTGAAGAGGTTAAATGGAACTTTTTTCCCTCTTGGCAGAAGCAAAGGAATTAAGTGGGGAAAATGAAGGCAACTGCATAGTTCTGCAATTTCCTCTAAGAAAAAAGAAATTGCCAACATGGTTTTAAGTAATGGACAAGTGAGTTTGGCTGGGCTGACATCTTGCTTCAGGTTCTGAGTCATTAAAATTCATTCCCAAACACTTGCTGTACCTGCTGTATGCCCAGTATCCTGGAGACTATGAATGCTGGTGAAATAAATTAGATATGAACCTTGTCTCAAGATACTTTCTATTCAGCTGAGGATTAAGTGAAAATAGCCACAATTCTGAGTAGCATGCAGGAAGGTACAGGGACGGACTTAATTCTCCATAGGCACCTAGTGTCAGCTATCAGGGCTCAGTGCGTCCAAGACCATGTAGAGGTCACCTTCAGTGATCTGTGTTGTTTTCAGTACCTTCTGATTAAAAGAAACTTTCTGATGTTGTAAGTAACATGCAAGACAGATGTTGGAGAGGGTGAACACTTTAAGATGTTTTTTTGGATACAGACCATTTTTAAAGTCTTTATTGAATTTGTTACAATATTGCTTGTGTTTTATATTTTGCTGTTTTGGCTGTGAGGCATGTGGGATCTTAGCTCCCCTACCAAGGATTGAACCTACACACCCTACCTTGGAAGGTGATGTTTTAACTACTGGATCACCACATAAGTTTTTGAAACCTTTATTTTAATAAAAATTCTGGGATTCCCAAAGACACCAAAAGTAAACTAAAAAAAAAAAACACAACAACTAAGATTGTGATGCATTTAAGGGTAGCTTCATATTAAGGCAAAATAATAATAATAATAATAATAACATGACCCCACCATCCCATCCCCTGAATGTTTGATGCCAGCATTCTGCCCTAAACCAGCTTGAGTGAATGTAACAACCTGAAACTGACACAGCCTCATGGAAAAAAGCCCATTTGTTTCCTCAATTTACCAGCCTACTCCCACCTACCAGTGCACACACATTTGGCTAAGGCTCCTCCCATGCAGACTGGTGCAGAAAAGGACTACCCCTGACAGTCCAGAAGGGGTAAATTATTGCAAACTGACACCTATCAGATCAGCGAAACTCTCTGATGTTCAGCACCCGACATCCTTTGTCTCTCTTCTCCAATGATCTTCAGAGATGTTAAGGCAGTCATAGGGAAGAAAAAAGATAGTTTCAAAAACTCCCTGAGAAGTATGTACACTTTATTAATAGCTTTCATTGAAAGAGTTTTCCCCAATTTTGTATCAGTATGTGCAAAATCTCTGATACAACCTGGAGAAGCAGATATTATTCCTATTTTATAGATGAGAAAACTGAGGCTTAAAGAGGTGATTATTAATACCTGACTGAGTTCACCAAGCAAGTTAGCAGCACATCTAACCCGTGAACTCAGGCTGCCTGTCTAAAGCCCATGTTTTAAACCCATCATTTTAATATAAAGAGGGAAACATTGGACTTTTGCAAAGCCCAGTTCATGATGTGTCTAAAGCTGGAAAAATAGAAAATCATGCAAGAAAAAAAGTATAGTAAAAATGGACCAGAAAGGACTTTCCTGGTGGTTCAGTAGCTAAGACTCTGCTCTCCCAACTCAGGGGGGTCAGGTTCAATTCCTGATCATGGAACTAGATCCTTCATGCCATAACTAAGTTCTTTTGTCACTGTAAAAAGATCCTGCATGCTACAACTAAAGATCCTATATGCTGCAACTAAGACTTGACACAGCCAAATAAATAAACAAATAAAATATTTTCCAAAATGAACCAGAAGAATAGAAACAAGGGGTATCACCAAGGAAAAGGTAGCCCCTCCCTCCTCCACATTTTTTCTGAAGTATTTAATAAATTGCTTGGGGTTGGTCCAGATGTCTTTTCTATTCCAAGGAGACCAAAGCAGGGGATTGGTTTTTAAAAAGACTGTTAGATTAATGGATGAAATATACTGCAGTCCTAAATAGCTTTCATCATTTCATTATTTACAAATTCACTGAGGCCATGCATTGCCAGCTCCAGGACACAGGTCTCTTGGGTCAGCCCAGTAATGGCTTTGGGTGCCTCCAGACTAATCCATCTCAGGCACTGGATGACATTTATAAGAAAGTTAAAAAAACCTTTGACCTAGTTAAAGAAACTCATGAAGTAGAAAATATAAACATACTAGATTTACATATACAGTTACAAAGGAAAATAGGAACATGTTAAAAAAAAAAAGATGCACAGATGCCATTCTGGGTGAGACAGCTATAGGATGGAGCTGATAAAGAAGAAATGAAAAAATTTCCCAGCACCGCTGGCTAAGAAGTTTAGAAGTAGAGGCCACCAGAGTTTTTGGAGAACAAATGCTGCTTCTGAGTCAAAAGAAAATGAAAATTTAAGGCTGTATTGTGGAGTAGGAAATGGCAACCCACTCCAGTATTCTTGCCTGGGAAATCCCATGGACAGAGGAGCCTGGCAGGTGGCAAAGAGTCAGCCACGACTGAGTGACTGAGCATGCAAGCAAGGGTATATTGTATGATTTAGTTGATCATGTCAGGGAAAGTTGCAAATGGGAAGAAAAGAGCAAGACAGGTGAAGGGCAGAAGGGTCACAGGTATAGTCAGCAGAATAGTGAAATTCATTGCAGCTTAAGCCTGTGCCTAAGATAGAAGGTTTTTGAACAAGTGAAATGTTTGCAGACCTCCATCTGTAGATAGGATAAAAGTTAATAAGTAGAGGATGATGCAGTTTTTTGGAAGTGAACCAGTTTCTGTTTTAATCAGCTAAGTATCTCCTTTGGATAGAGGCGGAGACAAGAGGGAGCTAGCTTTCTTTCCTGTGTCTAAGCAGTTTCAAAGTATCCTCAAGGCACTTTTGCTTCTTCCCTTATTTTATTCTCTTCTTCCCCTTCCTTCCAGAACTCATTACTTTAACTTTAAAAGTATTTTCATTGTATATATGTACCACATCTTCTCTATCCATTCCTCTGTTGATGGACATCTTGGTAACTTCCCTGTCCTGTAGCTGTTGTAAACAGTTCTGCAATGAACATTAGGGGTACATGTGTCTTTTTGAGTTATGGTTTTCTCAGGGTACATGCCCAGTAGAGGGATTGCTGGCTCATATGGTACTTCTGTGCTTAGTTTTATAAGGAATCTTCAAACTGTACTGTTAGGTTCTATGGCTGTACGAGTTTACATTCCCATCAACAGTATGAGAGGGTTCCCTTTTCTTCATACCCTCTCCAGCATTTATTGTTTGTAGATTTTTTTGATGATGGGCATTCTGATTCAGCCATAAAAAGGAATGAAATTGAGTCATTTGTAGTGATGTGGATGAACCTAGAGCCTGTAGTACAGAGTGAAGTAAGTCAGAAAGAGAAGAACAAATATTGTATATTAATGCAAATATATGGAATCTAGAAAAATGAGACTGTTGAACCTATTTTACATCTGTGAAAGTCAAAGCCTGCATTTGCTCATAACCTAAAAAAACAGAAACCAAACCAAAGCTGAACATTGAGACATATATAAACTAGAAATGTTCAAGATACAAAAAAAGAATGTTTTGATTCAAGATCTTTAAAAATAGATAGTAAATGTTTAGGTGAAATAAGGAGCTAAGAGATACTTTGGATGCTGAAGAGTTTCCAGCTAATTTTTATGACTGCTGTAAAAATATATAAACACACACACATATGACTCTTCCACACTCTTTGGGGCTATAAAGCCATACTTTCTAATTAGATATATAAGACCTGGCTTGCTCAGAATCAGTTTTAGTTCTCAAGCAACTGATTTGTAGCAGCTGGGAGTTTTAGCACTCTGTGCTGTTGTTAGAACTACTAGCCTAACTGCTCAGAACCAGGCCTTGGAGAATGTTCTCCACTTTTCTTGCTTTGAGGGTTCTATATTGAATTGTTGGGCAATTGTTGCAGAGAAATAGAAGATGTTCAGAGGGATTCAAATCCAGTGTTTATTTAGCACTTATTTGATAAGTGTTTTAGAGGAGATAACTTATTTAATGCTCACAAAAGTCATTGGCATTAGGTACCCTTGGAGACTCCATTTGATAGATTAGGAAACCAGAAGATGTTTTACAACTAGTTATACAGTTATACAACTAGTTAGTAATGACAATGAGATGTGAACTCAGATAGTTTGGAGCAAGCCCATATACATAAGTACTGCCTCCTACATAAGTGCCTGTAACACCCTTCTCCCCTGCCTCAAGGGAGAAAAATATTCCAGTAGGAGCATACCTTGTTTTATTAGACTTTGCTTTATAGTGCTTCACACATACTGCATTTTTCACAAATTGAAGGCTTGAATCGAGCAAGTCTTGTCAGTATCATTTTTCCAACCATATTTGTTCACGTCATGCCTCTGTTTCACATTTTGGTAACTCTTACTATATTTCAAATTTTTCCTTTATTATTATATTTGCTATGATGGTCTATAATCAGTGACCTTTGATGTTATCATTGCAAAAAAATTGCAGCTTGCTCAAGGTTCAGATGATGATTATAATTTTTTCACAATGAGATTTTTTTGCTTAAAGTTTCTATTTTTTAAATTAGTTTTTTATTGGAATATAGTTGTTTTATAATGTTGTATTAGTTTCTGCTGTACAGCAAAGTGAGTCAGCTATATGTATACATATATTCCCTTTTCATGGATTTCCTTCCCATATAGGTCTCCGAAAAGCACCAAGTAGAGTTCTCTATGCTGTGTAATAGGTTCTCATTAGTTATCTATTTTATACATAGCATCAATAGTGTATATACATCAATCCCAATCTCCCAATTCATCCCCCTCCCTTGCCCCTTGGTATTCATTCGTTTGTTCTCTACATTGGTGTCTCTATGTGTGGTTTTGCAAATAAAATCATCTTTACCATTTTTGTAGATTTCAAATATATGCATAATTCTGATGTCACTCTGTATGACAGTCTCTAGGTCCATCTACTTCTCTGCAAATGGCAGAATTTCATTCCTTTTGGCAATGAAGTATAGTAAAATTAAATTGTGTATCTATATTTAACATAATACTATGCACACTTTATTGATTAAATTATAGTGTAAACATAGCTTTTACATGCATTGAGAAACCCCCCCAAATTTATGTGACTTGCTTTAGGGAATATTTGCTTCATTGCAGTGGTCCGGACCTGAATCTGCAGTATCTTTGTGGTATACCTATACTTCATCAGCCCCTGGAAAAAAAGGTGTTTTCTTGTTTTGTAGGCATGGAAAATAATTATAAGTGTGAAATGAGAGTGACATTCAGTAAATTATAAATACTGTACACGGGTTCATGCACGCTGAGTCACTTTAGTCATGTCTGACTCTTTGCAACCTTATGGACTTTAGCCCACCAGGCTCCTCTATCCATGGGATTCTCCAGGCAAGAATAGTGGAGTGGGTTGCCATGCCTGCCTCCAGGGGATCTTCCCAACCCAGGGATTGAACCCACGTCTCTCATGTTTCTTGCATTGGCAGGTGGGTTCTTTATCACTAGCACCACCTGGGAAGCCCTGTAAATACTGACAGGGCCCTGAATATATTGCTTCTTATTCATGCTTCTAAGCCTTTGCTCTCAACATTTCCCCAGTCCACAGTTCCCTCTTTCTGCTTCCCTGGCTACAAAAACTTCCCACGGTGGGTGGGGATTAAAGTCCACATCCCCTATTCCAAACCAATTTATGTGATTTTATGTTGTTCCTCCGAGTCATGGACATCCTTGACACTTCGAGTTTGTTTCATTTAGAGACAGATGGATAAAGTGGAAAGGGCATTGAAATTGAAATCAGAATAACTGTGTTTAAGAATCAACTCAAACATTATTTGCTGGGTGATCTTCAGCAGATCACATCTCTGAGACACCCCCTTTTTTTTCTTGCCAGTTTTAATAAGAAGCAGATTTATCCATTTAGGAAATGAACTTTATCTAAGGATTAATCAAGATTAAAAATGTAAACGTTTGTAAATTGTAAATGTGCTCTACAATTTGTACTATGGTGTCATTCTAATCTCTTTCCCTCAGCTTCTGGAAATTCTAATTTTAACACATTTATATTTTCTTTAACACCAAGCTTCATGTCTTGAATGTAAGGGGTGCTCAATGAACATTTGCTGATTTGATTTGCAGATGAAGGTGATTTTCTCCCCAGCCCCACCCCACAGGGAGCTATTTTTAGTTTTTTATACACATTCAGTTTATCTGCATTGGTACATTGGCAGGTATTTTTTCTCAAGTTATGTGTTTCCATTCTTTACATTTTGCCTTTCTGTTTTGGGAATATATAATTTCAAATGACAGGTGTGTGTGTGGGAATTTCTACTTTTTGCAAACTTAAAGATGAGGGAGAATGAAAGAATAAGGCATAACATATAGAAGAAAAAGTTGGATTCATGTTTTGGTGAGACAGAAACTGGAAACAAGAAGAAATATTAAGGCTGGACTTGGTGTTTGTAGAGGTGGATTAGATGATGTTGAAAAGCTACCAATATTCTTCATTGTTTTGAGTAGAGATATGCACAATACCTGTTTCAATTCTTTGTGTTCGGATGGGATGGAGATTTTAGGGGCCTCGGTGGGGAGTTAATTTAATCCGGCCTATAGGATGAAGCTAACATATGGCCAGTTCCTCCTCCATAGGCCAGAGCAGCTTCCGCTCCCTATTATGGGGAAAGACCTGATCTTTTCTGTGTGTGTTGCAAAGCAAGGGAGGCAGTTGGTTATATTCCTAAATGCTGGTTGCACTTTGTGGGCTGCTTAGAAACGATTGCTAAGGTGTTTCCCATCCTTTCAGTTCTCTGCTGCCACCTGGGCTCCTGAGGAACCTCCCAGAGCTACAGAAGGATGGGCTGATGGGCGGGTGGCTAGATTGCTGCTCAGCCTCACCACCTGGCTCCATAACTGCTCCATTTGTCAGTTATTCCGGGCAGCTGAAGAGTCCAGCAGTTCAAAGCTCCACTCCGGGCTGCTTCTGAGCATTTCTTTATTCTCCCAAGACCCAATTTTCTGGCCATAGAGAGGGCATTGGAGCCAAGAGCTTCTCATCCCAGCAGCCCAGGGTATATAGAGTTGGCAGCCAACAAGCCCCATGCTGTTCTGCTCCTTAGGAATTTGCATAAGAATTGTTGTGCTTATTTCTGTTCATTTTACTATTTTCTCTTTTCATGATTTGTCTGTGAGAAGTTTGAGATGAATTATAAATTTACTTATCCAATAAGGCTTGGAGGTAATGTAAGGTGGTACTTCAGTAATGGCACAAATAAGAAAGCTGAGGTTTATTTAGTAAATCTGAAAAGAAGAAAATGCTGTTAGTGTTGGAGGAATGTTAGCCTGGCAGATCCAGGGATGCCCCTTTCTGGGAAACTGAATTGACACTTAGGCAGATGTGTGTGCTGTCCATTTCCAAGACCATTTTTACAGTCAGGTTTTAAGGATTTGGATTACCTACCTGTGTTGTAGCTGCACAATGCAGACAGAGGAGCAAATGAGGTTCCTTTATTGATTTTCTATTTGTACCTAACAAACTACCTCACACTTGACTGCTTAAACCACACACATTTATGTTCTCACAGTTTCTGTGGTTTAGGAATCCAGGCTTGGCTGTACTTGGTCCTCAACTCAAGGTCTTACCAGGCTACAATGAAAAGTGTCAGCTGGACTGTGTTTTCATCTGAAGGCCCAACTGGGGAGGCCCCTACTTCTAAGCTCACTCGACTGAGCGACTTCACTTTTGCTTTTCACTTTCATGCATTGGAGAAGGAAACGGCAACCCACTCCAGTGTTCTTGCCTGGAGAATCCCAGAGACAGTGGGCCCCCGTCTATGGGGCCGCACAGAGTGGGACACGACTGAAGTGACTTAGCGGCAGCATGTCGTTGCAGAATTTATTTCTGTGTAATTGTAAGACTCGGCTTCAATTTCTTGCTGGCTTGCAGTCTGAGGCTTCTTTTAGCTTCCTGGGACCCATAGGGTTCATTGTCACTTGGTCTCCTTCACACATCCTCTGGTAACATGGTTGCTTGCTTCTTCAAAGTCAGAGAAAAAGAGAGTGAGTCTCCTAAGACAGAATCTTATATAATGTAACATGATCATAAGAATGACTGGTGCCGTATTTTATTGACCAGATGCAAGTCTTGCCCACAAAAAAAGGAAACCAAGAGGTGGGGATCATGGGCTACCCTAGGGACTGTCCCCTCTTTCAGAATCCACTATCAGACGGGCTGGTTAGGTTTGCTTGCTTGTGGACAGAAATTAGACTCTGGTTCTAAGGTAGTCCTTGTATAAGTGTACAGTTACTTGTGTCCATGAAACCAAGTTCTGCTCATGCAATGTGAGGAGAATTGATGTTTATCTTTTCCCAATCTGGCCCTTGGATATCTTCACTATAAATTCCACACTGTCCTTCTAAATCCTATTCTTGAACAGAGAGGACTACAAGAACTCAGAAGAGGGCAGAGGCATGAAAGATGAAAAGAGATACCTGAGGGACATGTAGACCAGAGCACAGCCCCATCCATCTGCATTGGACAGTGACTGGATCAAAACATGAATTACTACTGTGTTAAGTGTATTACTATTTTTTTTTTAAAACTTCTGTCATCATGGCTTAATACCAGTTTCTTTTTACATGCTTGGATTCAAAGATGGCTGGGAAGGCTCTCACCTCAAAACATGTGGGTAAAAATGCCTAAAATTCCATCATTATGCATTCATTTCTTAAGTGTTATCATTGTCTTGTTCATAGCATCTTTTGAAACAAAAGTATCTCATGAAGGAGAAATACATACATCTTTAAATACCAGTGGACCTGACAAAAGAAATGAGATAATAACTCCTGAGAGAAAACAAGGCAGAAAGACAGACAGATGAAGGGTAGATAGTAACTTATTTTATAGAGGTTTGTTGAGTATCTAATATGTGGCAGGTAATATACTAGGCTTGAAATATAAAGAATACTGTGCCTCAATCCCCAGAGAGTTAACCTTTTAATATTTCAGAGGTGAAGCAGCACTTTATACTAAATGTGTACATATGTGTGGTCATGATTCTTTATCCCCCACAAAGCTGTTGTTAAATAAATGTGTGTTTTCATTCATACCATCTCAGGATCAAGGAAATATGCCATGGCTGGAGGCTTTTCATATGATGTTTCAGTTAATGACACTGTAATAGGATATTATTAACTCCATTTAACTCTTACTCATCTTTCAACATCTAATTATCTAGAAATTTTATCTCATCTCACATTAGATCATCTTTCCTTAATCACTCTTACAGTGGCAAATGTCTTATCTCCCCAGGACCTCAAAAAGTTGCCATTATGTTTATATGATTATTAAATTTACTTTTAGCTTCCTTACCATACTGCAAAGGGCTTCCCTGGTGGCTCAGAGGTTAAAGCGTCTGCCTCCAATGCGGGAGACCCGGGTTCGATCCCTGGGTCGGGAAGATCCCTTGGAGAAGGAAATGGCAATCCACTCCAGTATTCTTGCCTGGAGAATCCCATGGATGGAGAAGCCTAGTAGGTTAAAGTCCATGGGGTCACAAAGAGTCGGACACAACTGAGCGACTTCACCTTCACCATACTGCAAAATGTATGAGGAAAGGGACCATGGCCACTTTTTGCTCCCTTTTATAATCCATTACATATAGGACATCATTGATTTATAATCCATGTTTGCTGAATGGATGAATAAATATGTAATCAACTTGTCAAATTTCTAATAGTGTGGGAAAAGGAGGTTATCTCTCAATGACACCTAAGTTGGTTCCATGGAGTAACTGTTACTTGACTGCACTTTCCTATAGACCACTAATCATCGACTCAAATCATGGTCTGACCACCCAGACATCATAGAGAAACCCAGGAGAGATCACACTTTGCCGGGAGCCAGTGTGAGGAACTCTGCCTGTGGCAAAGGTCATGAGGAAGGAGGCTTGGTATACGCAAAGGTGGGATCGAGCCTAGGAGACCCCTTGTTCCCGAGCATCTACCCCCAAAACCAGAGTCTGCCTAGTTTACTGCTTTATGCTCTCACCTACACCCCTGACTTTACGGGGTGGGGGGGCTGTCCCCCACCACCTCTCTTGGAGAAGGAGTTAACTTACAGCTCCAGTTAATAAAAATTCCTGGGCATGACAAGAGTGTTTCAACTTACAAACTCCCCTGAATGTTCCCTAGCCTGCCTGAACAGGTTCATCTGGCCACATGTGATTGTTCACAGCCTCCCAAATGTGAGAGGCATGAGATGCTTTAAACTTTCTAAATACAGATTCTTTTGAGAGGTTAGAAAATTACTAGTATAGTGTAGTGGGTTGACTAGGAATTATATTGGTGAAGGGTTTTTAATTTATTGGGCCAATGTCTGCTGCTAAGTCTCCATGTCCCCTGCCCTTATACACATATATAACTAGCATATAGGAGAAATAAGTATTAATCTTTAAGATTAATCATGTTAAACCTTAGGCTAAGTAAATTTCTTTCTTAATTGTAACCCACTACACCCTCACCCTGTAGGAATGCAACTTTATCTGGTGCCTTCAGAAGGTGGCACCTGGTTTAAGAATAATCACCCCTGGAAGAATAAGTTTTCTGGTTGACTGACTGTAATCAGAAGAAAGGGCCATAAAATTCAGCAGGCCTCACGGCCAGAAGATGATGTAAAGCCCCTAAGACCTTTGTATACATTTGTATGAAGCACCTGATTTTGACAAGGGTCAGGTCTGCTGACCTCGCGTGACTCTGTATTCTATCTATGTATAACAAAAAGTATATAAGCAAACCTGAAAATAAAGAAAATGGATCAG
Source organism: Oryx dammah (assembly GCF_014754425.2). Lineage (NCBI taxonomy): Eukaryota > Metazoa > Chordata > Mammalia > Artiodactyla > Bovidae > Oryx > Oryx dammah. Next base: position 70,545,332 of record NW_024070185.1, on the reverse strand, counting down.
TTTCTGGAAAGACTGGTCTCCTCATGTAGTTCTTTCTCTCACTTTCTGGCTGATTTCCCATCTGGAGCGTGGATGCTCACCAAGCCTGCTAATTTTGCCTGGGCTTCTAATATCCGACCTGGGAGGCCTTAGTGTCTTCTCTCCTTCGGGAGAACGGGAGGATGCCTGTGGCCTATGTAGGTAGTGCAAACCTCTTGTCTCAAAGTTTTATTGGTATTCCACATAAACCAAGTTATTCAGCCCTGTTTCTCCACTGAATTTCCTCACTGAGCTATCCTTATTTAACCCCTCTTTATGGAACAACAGACAGGTTCCAAACAGGAAAAGGAGTACGTCAAGGCTGTATATTGTCACCCTGCTTATTTAACTTATATGCAGAATACATCATGAGAAATGCTGGACTGGAAGAAACACAAGCTGGAATCAAGATTGTCCAGAGAAATATCAATAACCTCAGATATGCAGATGACACCACCCTTATGGCAGAAAGTGAAGAGGAACTAAAAAGCCTCTTGATGAAAGTGAAAGAGGAGAGTGAAAAAGTTGGCTTAAAGCTCAACATTCAGAAAACGAAGATCATGGCATCTAGTCCCATCACTTCATGGCAAATAGATGGGGAAACAGTGGAAAGAGTGCCAGACTTTATTTTTGGGGGCTCCAAAATCACTGCAGATGGTGATTGCAGCCATGAAATTAAAAGATGCTTACTCCTTGGAAGAAAAGTTATGACCAACCTAGACAGTATATTCAAAAGCAGAGGCATTACTTTGCCAACTAAGGTCCGTCTAGTCAAGGCTATGGTTTTTCCTGTGGTCATGTATGGATGTGAGAGTTGGACTGTGAGGAAGGCTAAGTGCCGAAGAATTGATCCAATTGTGGTGTTGGAGAAGACTCTTGAGAGTCCCTTGGACTGCCAGGAGATCCAACCAATCCATTCTGAAGGAGATCAGCCCCGGGGTTTCTTTGGAAGGAATGATGCTAAAACTGAAGCTTCGGTACTTTGGCCACCTCATGCGAAGAGTTGACTCATTGGAAAAGACTCTGATGCTGGGAAGGATTGGGGGCAGGAGGATAAGGGGACAACAGAGGATGAGATGGCTGGATGGCATCACAGACTTGATGAACGTGAGTCTGAGTGAACTCTGGGAGTTGGTGATGGACAGGGATGCCTGGCGTGCTGTGATTCATGGGGTCACAAAGAGTCGGACACGACTGAGCGACTGAACTGAACTATATCTTTAATTAATACTTAATTAAGCTATTGTTTTCCTGATCACTGAAACCGTCTCCCCTTCGAATTCCCTGGATCCACCGGGGCTGGACCCCGGCAACACTTCCTTTCCTACCCATTCCTTTCATCACTATTATACCTCTTGTAGACAAGTCAGGTTTTAGAGATTGTCTGTAGAGTTAGGGTATTTTCATAAAAGCAGCAACACAAAAAACTTAGAATTAACAGCTCAGATATGAAAAGTCTTTCCATCCCTGTACCATAATTTTTCAGTGGCCACTTTCTCTGTAAGTGCTTACCTCTTAAAAAGTCATGTCTCTTCCTACACAGCCCTTCCCCTTGTTGATTTCTCCAGCATATCAATATACCCTTTCCTCTATCTCTTCATTTCATTCTATTTCCATTTCTCAGTGCCTCTGTACTTTGCCTTCTAATTTCCTCAGGGAGATAATTTCCTAAGAAAACTCTGTTGTCCACCAAAGAGTGGCTCTGGTGCTGATAATACTTTGATTTCCCCATTACCCACATGCATTTTCTCTTTCTACTTCACCAGAGAGTTGTTAGGACACTCCTGAGTTGCACCTCTATGCCCCTGTGCTTCTCATGATTCATGACTATTTGTGGAGAAACACTTGACAGCCTTAAGACAGATTCCTTGGCTCCACTGCATTACTACTGAATCCAGGTCTCTGAGAATGATCCTAGACTCTCCATTTTTAACAGGCCCCTTAATGATTATTATATACATTGAAGTTTGATTTTAAAAAACAAACAAACTGGAACCTCCCTGGAGGTCCAGTGGTTAAGACTTCTCCTTCCAACGCAAGGGATACAGGTTCAATCCCTGGTTGGGGAGCTAAGATCCCATATGCCTTGTGACTAAAAACCCAAAACATAAAACAGAAGCTATATTGTAATATATAAAATAAAGAGTACCTGTGGTGGATTCATGTCAATCTATGCCAAAACCAACACAGAATTGTAAAGTAAAAATTAAAAATAAATAAATAAATTAAAAAAAAAAAGAAAAAAAATGGTTCACATCAAAGAAATCTTTGAAAAACAGAAGCAAAATTGACTTGGTAGAGTCCTATCTTGCTTTCAGTTCCCTCCTTGCTCCATTGTAGTCAGCCTCATCGGCACATTTACCTTTTTTGTTTTATCTTTATTTTTATCATGCATCCTCAATATAACAACTTATTCTCTTGCCCTCACTATACCACTTCTAAAGATTTAACTTCTTTTCAACTGTTTCTTTTTTATGAATAAATGAATAAACAGAAATCTCTCTTGAGAATTAAAACAATCTCCCTGGCTTCTGCCAGCTACCACCAGCCTTATTTCTCTCTTTCTATTCAGAGATAAATTTCTCAGGGGCATTGTCTACATTCACTGTCTCATTTTCTGCACATCTCATTCCCTCCTTAGCCCACTGCAGTTTGGCTTTTTGCATGGCTATGAAAAAATTCTCACCAGAGTCTCTCATCCATTTAAATATTATTTTTCAGTTCACATTTTAATTGATTCTTTAACTTCTTTGCATCTGTGACATCCACTCTTGCCTACTTCTGCTTTACTCATCTGGTCATACTGTCACTGTCTTCTTTATGTTTCTTCTTCCCTTAAGTGGACCTAAAATTTGAGATTTATTAAGGCTCAGTCCTAAACCTCTTTCCATAGCCACTCTGACTAAGGTTAGTTTCTCCAGAATTAGCAGGTAGTGTATTTGTTAAGGAGTATTCTTGGGATCCACACCTATGGATGGGAGATGGATTCCAGGTTTGGTTGAGGGAAGTGTTGATCTATGATAAAGATCCAACCACAACCTCAATCAACAATATGGGAAACTCTGAAGCTGAAATGGTTCTTCAGTGTTTCTGGATTGGGTCATGATGCCCTGGCCTTTATAATCTGTTGTATATTTGTCATCCAACCTGGAAATAGATATGACATGATTTTTGGAGGTAAAATACTCCTGAGGTATCTGACAGATAAGGGCTCTCAGCCAATGGCACTCTGAGCAAGGAAAGCAACTGGTAGTTACATAAAAGAGGACCTGGGGGGCTCATTGCTGTGAACTCCAGATAGTTTTTTTTTTTTTTGTCTATTTGCAAACTAATCTATAATTATTCTTACAGGGAAGAACAAAATCTAACTACATGTTTGGTCTGTTTCTTTAACTTTAACCTTTACTTCCTGTTGCTTTTGTTCAGTAAAGGGACACTGTCTCTACATAATGACCTGCCTTGGGGGACCCTGCCCCTTTGCCTGAATGTTTAACCAAAGTGCCTTTGTTCAAGGAAACATACTGACCTGTGAACGGCTGCAAGAAAAAAATTAACACATTCTATCCCGGAGGCTGGCCATTCCAGGAGATATTTGCTTTTTACTTTACTTCCTCACCTCATCCCCTACCTTTGTTCTGTAAAAGAAACCAACATTCAGACCTTAATAGGATGGTTATTTTGAGCCACTAGTCTTCCATCTTCTTGGTCTGCCAGCTTTCCTAATAAAGTTATATTCCTTACCTCAATACTTCGACTCCCAATTTATTGTCCTGTCATGCTATGAGCAGAGCAAGCTTGGACTCAGTAACATTACTTTTTTGTTGGCCTTGTCTCTGAGCTCTAGCTCCATATTCCCAACTGTCTGCCCAGTATCTACAATTTGACGTCAAGGGCATCCTCAACTCCTCACATCCAAACTGGACTCAGTGCCTTTGTCGTTCTTATCCCCAAACACCATAACTGTTTTTGTTTTTGTTTTTCTCTTCTCCTTTCTTAGTAGGTGACACCATCACTTGTATAATCTTAAAAATCATCATTCTCTCTTCCCTGATCTTTTGTCAATTCTCACATGGAATAATAACTCACATTATGTTGTTTTGATATTTTGACATCATTAAGTCTTGAGTTCATGTTCTCATTGTTTCATGTCAAGGATACTAAAGTAACGTTCCAATACATCTCTTCCCATCATTCTTCTGTCTTTTCAGTTTCAACAAATCTTTTTATAACTTGGATTGATCAAATCTCTATTCTGCTTAAGGCCCTGAAATAATTTTCTTGTTATTTTAAGATAAGGACTAATATCTTTAACATAAAAACTGTTGGTTTCCTGCATATCTCACCAGAATAATCTCATGGTCAAGTTTTAGACACACTGGCCTTCTTCATATTGATTATATCATGTTCCTTCTAACCTAGGCCCTGGACATGTATTCCCTTTACCTGAACAACACTCTTACCCCACTTCCTATAATTACTTTTGTCTACATATGGAATTCCCACTCAAGCATTAGATTTCACATCAGTAGTTATTTCCTGAAACTGTTCTGAGTTCCGTTATAATGTCTCATAAAAATTGCAATTACTTGAAGGCAATGGCACCCCACTCCAGTACTCCTGCCTGGAAAATCCCATGGATGGAGGAGCCTGGAAGGCTGCAGTCCATGGGGTCGCTGAGGGTCAGACACGACTGAGCGACTTTCCTTTCACTTTTCACTTTCATGCATTGGAGAAGGCAATGGCAACCCACTCCAGTGTTCTTGCCTGGAGAATCCCAGGGACGAGGGAGCCTGGTGGGCTGCCGTCTCTGGGGTCTCACAGAGTCAGATACGACTGAAGTGACTTAGCAGCAGCATACATATATTTGTTGGATAATTGGTAGCTTTTTTTTTTTCAGTAGAGTATTATTTCCACAAAAGTAAGGACCTTATTTTTGGTATGTGGAAGGAAAACAGCTCAGCTTCCTATATCTAAAGATAAACCAAACAATTTTTGGAATAAATATTCTTCATGGATGGTTTTTCTATAATCATCGAGTAGGTGGAAGATGTTAATGGTTCTCAAGATACTTAAAAACCCATCACTAGATTGCATGGCTGCATGGGGGCAGAATGTAGGCGAAGAAATATCACAGAGAAAGTAGAAAATACAAACCTTCTCACAGAGGCTACACATTAAGCATGGTATGTGGGTGTGAGAGGAGAACAAAATTACCTGTAATGCCCAAGAATCTAACATTCTCAGATAAAATAAACATTAACATGGTGCAAAGTATCGGGCTATGAATTTTTAAGTTAAAAATTGTTTATATTTCTCCTTCTCTGTCTGACTTACTTCTTATGACATTCTTTTTCTGTGGAATCTAGAAAGAAATGTTACAAATGAATTTACTTACAAAATAGAAACAGACTCACAGATTTAGAGAGCAAACTGTATGGTTGTCTGAGGGAAGGTTGAGAAGAAGAGATAGTTAGGGAGTTTGGGATGGACATGTACCCCATGTTATATTTAAAATGGATAACCAACAAGGTCCTACTGTACAGCACAGGGAACTCTGCTCAATGTTATGTGGCAAGCTGGATGAAAGAGAAGATTGGGGGAGAATGGATGCATGGCTGACTCATTTTGCTATACCCTGAAACTATCACAACATTGTTAATTGGCTACACCACAATACAAAATAAAAATTAAAAAAAATTATTCACTCAGGGCAAGTATCCTTTTAAAATGATTTCCGTGTCTTTAATCATTCTTAAATACTTTGAGAAAAGTAGAAATATTGTGGCATTTCAATGTATTAATGATGGGCATAATCAAACCTAGCAAAAAACAGGAGGTACCCTGAATTCAGTAAAAGCTACCATGAAAGGACAGCTGATCTAGAACTGATCTCCCATGATGAACATCTATAAATTGGAGTTATTATAAAAGTAATTGCTTTTGTACATAAGGTCACAAACAGGATTCCCTGGTGGCTAAGACAGTAAATAATCTGCCTGTAATGCAGGAGACAGGCTTCCCTTGTGGCTCAGCTGGTAAAGAATCCACCTGCAATGCAGGAGACCTGGGTTTGATCCCTGGTCTGTGAAGATCCCCTGGAGAAGGGAACGGCTACCCACTCCAGTATTCTGGCCTGGAGAATTCCATAAACTCTATAGTCCATGGGGTCGCAAAGAGAGAAGACTGAGCGGCTTTCACTTATATCTTATACTAATGCAGGAGACATGGGTTCTACCCCTGGTTGGGAAGATACCCTGGAGAAGAGAATGGCTACCCACTCCAGTATTCTTGCCTGGAGAATTCCATGAACAGAGGAGCCTGGCAGGCTGCAGTTCATGAGGTCACAAAGAGTTCAACAAGACTGACCAACTAATACTTTCACTTTCACTTTAACAAAGAGCAAAGGATTACAGTTTTTGAGAAAAGAAATAAATGGAATGAGCCCTACCATCAAAAGGAAAAGAAATATGTAAAAAACATTTTAAAAAAGATTTTTGTTTTTTTGATGTGGACCATTTTTAAAGTCTTTATTGAATTTGAGACAGTATTGCTCCTGTCTTATGTTTTGGTTTTTTGGCCACAAGGCATGTGGTATCTTAGCTGCTTGACCAGGGATTAAACCAGCATCACTTGCATTGGAAGGTGAAGTCTTAACCACTGGACCACCAGGGACATTCCTTTAAAAACAATTTTTGAAGATATTTCTGGACTTTAGGTCAGGGCAATGAAGCTTTGATGACTCTAGCAATTTCCTTTAGTATATATGACAGATAGTTCAAGGAGGACCAAGTGGCTAGAATTTCTGAGGGAAGGACCCAGGATAAGGAAGAAATACATAGAAAAAACTCTGGAAATGTGAATAATTATTTTCATACATTTTTGGCTGAGGACTTTTATACTACTATGTGTAGTATAAAACCCCAAGGAGTTAGATAAGAACAACTTCTGAAGAAAGAGCAATTACTGGAAATCTTTAAGGTGAACAACTTCCAGACCTGGCATTGGACTAGAGAACATTCATTTTTTTTTTCATCTAAAGTGGGAAGATCTCATTAAATACATAGGGCATTGAGCAGAGACCATAGAATGATGATACATTAACCTCAGGAAATACTATAGACCCAATCTGAATAGGTTGAAAAATAAAACTTGAAAGGATAAACCTAATCTGCAAATAATCTAACTACCTTCTAGGTGACTACAATAAAATCTAGCAGTCAATAGTATAAAGTTCATAGCATTCAGTATTCAGTAAAATTTTTTGCTGGTTATGTAAACAAGAAAATACGATCTGAAATCAAGAGAAAAATAAGTCAAGAGAAACAGATCAAGAATTGATGGAGATGATGCAATAAGATCAAGACATTAAAAAAATTGTCATTAATACACTCTGTATGTTCAAGGATCTAAAGGAAGATGCCATAAATATGTATGATAAAATTTTTAAAGCAGCTACAAAAGTGGATACTAGAACTCCCATGTGAATGAATAAACAACTCAATACAGAAAAGTTTATTGTGTGTATAATATATACTATTAGAAGATAAAAATACTATCGTGTGTATGTTTAGTCACTCACATGTCTGACTCTTTGTGACACCATGGCCTATAACCCATCAGACTCCTCTGTCCATGGAACTCTTCAGGTAAGAATACTGGAGTGGGTTGCCATTTCCTACTCCAGGGGATCTTCCTGATCCAAGTATCGAACCCTTGTCTCTTGTATCTCCTGCATTGGGAGGTGAATTCTTTACAAATAGAACCACTCAGTTCAGTTCAGTCGCTCAGTCATGTCCAACTCATTGCGACCCCATGAATCGCAGCACGCCAGGCCTCCCTGTCCATCACCATCTCCTGGAGTTCACCCAAACTCACATCCATCGAGTCAGTGATGCCATCCAGCCATCTCATCCTCTGTCGTCCCCTTCTCCTCCTGCCCCCAATCCCTCCCAGCATCAGAGTCTTTTCCAATGAGTCAACTCTTCGCATGATGTGGCCAAAGTACTGGAGCTTCAGCTTCAGCATCATTCCTTCCAAAGAAATCCCAGGGCTGATCTCCTTCAGAATGGACTGGTTGGATCTCCTTGCAGTCCAAGGGACTCTCAAGAGTCTTCTCCAACACCACAGCTCAAAAGCATCAATTCTTCGGCGTTCAGCTTTCTTCACAGTCCAACTCTCACACCCATACATGACCACAGGAAAAACCATAGCCTTGACTAGATGAACCTTAGTCGGCAAAGTAATGTCTCTACTTTTGATATGCTATCTAGGTTGGTCATAACTTTTCTTCCAAGGAGTAAGCATCTTTTAATTTTGGGAAGCCCTAAAAATACTATTAGTAGCACACATATCATGGTCTAGTTATGGATAAATCCAATAAAATTTGTACAAGACTTGGTAATGAAAATTTCAAAATACTGCTGAGAGAAATTAATAAAAGATATAAATATATGGAGAGAGAAACCATGTTTGTGAACTTGGAGACTATATTAGGGTATCAGTTCTCCCCAGATTGATCTGTAGTTTCAGTGTAACCTCAGTAATCTCTGCAGGCTTTTAAAATTTACTATTTGTTTTGCAGTATTAGTTTGCCCTTTGATCTGTTAAAAAAAAAGAAAACCAACAGAACAAAGACTGTCACTCAGCATCCAGTTATTATACAAAGGGTTAAATGGAAACTTCCAGCAGAGCATTCAGGGGAACTGAGGATGGTAAAAACAGGACAAGGTATTCTGCATTTTGGATAAATGACCCTTTAAAGAGTTATACATATTTCAAGAATTTCAATGATTCCAGATTCTTGCATCTTCCCATAAGGAGAAGAGCACTAAAATGGAAATAACTTCAGATATCTATTTTTTGTATTGGCAGTAATCTCTTATCAAGGTGTGTGATTGACTACATGTATTTTCAAGCCAAAAAAATTCATATATATTCTGGCTCCTCCCCTACCACCCTTACCTCTGTGGATCAGTTTTTCAGAGCTACTGAATGGCTACCTCCTAGTCTATAGTCCTCAGTAAGACTCTGAATAAAATTTAAACTCACAACTCTCATGTGGTGTGTGCTGTGCTTAGTCGCTCAGTCATGTCCGACTTTGTGTGATTCCATGGACTGTAGCCTGCCAGGCTTCTCTGTCCATGGGGATTCTCCAGGCAGGAATACTGGAGTGGTTTGCCATGCCCTTCTCCATGGGATCTTCCCAACACAGGGATCGAACCCAGGCTTCCCACATTGCAGGCAGATTCTTTACTGTTTGAGCAACCAGGGAAGGTTGGAACATCTTTCTCATGTGGTGCATTTTTCTTTAAGTTGACAGATCTCATCTCTGGTGGGTCCAGTGATTTCCAGTTTGTTCAGCTTCTTGTAACGATGGGAGTGCTAACTTCTAAGCTCGTTTCATGTAAGACACTGCCCCTGTGTTTTATAATTTATTTGCTAACGAAGATTCCATTTTATACTCTAATTATCTACTATTACTTTTAGAAATGAAAACACTTATCTTGCAGAAGATAAATGTGCTAAATAAATGTGCATAAAAATAAGAATGGGAATTAAAATTTAATTATATAAATTCATTAGTAGGGGGTATTTAGATAAATCATGCATTAGTGATACCATGCACCTGTGAAAGATATGAGACAGATTTATATGTTGATAAGGTGATAAGAGAAGATCACACGTTTCATAGTTAAGTAAAAAGAAATGAAGATTTGACAGTATAATTTGCCCCCATTTATGTATCATATAGGGCCATGTGTCCATTTATCTTTGTAGTAGAAATAATTTTGTCTAAAATAATAAATAAGAAAAGAGTAAAATGAGTTGCTTTTGAGAACTGAGGATCTAAGGATTTAAGGTTGGATGGAGAATTTTCACAGTGTATCCTTTTGTGTCATTTGGTTTTAACATATTTCTTTAAAAATACAGTTAATAAAACATTACAAAATGAACTTGCTTAAACTTCCTTTGAATTTTTTGTATAGTGTGTCCATTTGGGTAATGAAACTGGTTCCGCTTGTCCTTTCTGGTCTTAAGAAATAAAATAATGGAAACTTTTTTTTTTTCTAGAAAAGAGAAAGCATCTGTAAAGTGATCAGAGAGAACAAAACCAATGTTTACAAATAAAAAGAGCTGAGCACAAGTAGTGAGACATTCAAACATAGATATTGAGACATTTTATAGCTTTATGTTCCCATTTTACTAGCTATCAGAAAGAAATATTTGCCAGCAACAAATCAGTATTGATTATAGCAGCTGAAGATAAAAGCTAGCTTGTAGGGAGTAGGTGTTAAATGACAAACATGATTAATTAGGAAACTTTGCCTTCCAGTGAGGTATTTGTTTATTAGCCTGTAGCTCATTGTGGTTACTAGTTCTCATGGCCAGACTGCAATAGTAATTTATTCCTTCCATTTTTCAAAATGCTTCTGAACTTTATTCTTTACTGACATCTTTGGTGATCAGAGGTAATAGGTAGTATTCTCATTTTCAAAATGCATTTGTAGTAACAGTATCATATTCCATGATATTCCTAAAAGAAGCTTTAGAAATACCCTTCATACCTTAACCTGCAACTTTGCAGCTAACTGAATCCAAATTTCTCATACATAATCTCTCCAAAATATAAAATTCAACAAGAAGTATAATAAAACCGTACATGACTCATGATTTCAGGATTTCACTAGTAAGGGACAGAGAATATCATGAACTTCAAGTAATCTCTGAGAAAAATAAACTCTGAATTACAACAGAGCTGCTCGAGAAAGTGGGTAATGGAGGTCTTAAGAGATTGCATCAAAATTTTGATAGAATTGAAAGAAGAGATAGAATTGGAAGAGGAGAAAGAGGGATTTAGATGAAACACAGACAAAATCGTCCCAGAAAGAGAAAAGCGTCAACACTGAATGATAAAATATATGTGGTAGGAAAAAAAATGGTTCTTAAACGTGTCCATGTACTAATCACCAGGAATCTGAATATTCTACTTTACTTGAAAAAGAAGACTTTGCAGATGTGATAAGCGTCAGACATTTGAGATGGAGATGTCCTGGATTCTCTGAATAGCCCACTGTAATCACATGAGTCCTTAAAAGTCCCTGAAGTTTGCTACTAACAATAGCCAAGACATGGAAATGACAGAGAAGTGGATGAAAAAGATGTGGTACAGATATACAATGGAATATTACTCAGCCATAAAAAAGAATAAAATGATGCCATTTGCAGCAACATGGATGGATGTAGAGACTGTTGTACTGAGTGGAGTTAGTCAGATAAAGAATGACAAATATCATTGATATTGCTTTAACTTATATGCAGAGTACATCATGAGAAACGCTGGGTTGGAGGAAGTACAATCTGGAATCAAGATTGCTGGGAGAAATAGCAATAACCTCAGATATGCAGAGTACGTCATGAGAAACACTGGGTTGGAAGAAGTACAATCTGGAATCAAGATTGCTGGGAGAAATAGCAATAACCTCAGATATGCAGATGACACCACCCTTATGGCAGAAAGTGAAGAAGAACTAAAGAGCCTCTTGATGAAAGTGAAAGAAGAGAGTGAAAAAGTTGGCATAAAGCTCAACATTCAGAAAACAAAGATCATGGCATCTGGTCCCATCCCTTCATGGCAAATAGATGGGGAAACAGTGGAAACAGTGGCTGATTTTATTTTTCTGGGCTCCAAACTCACTGTGGATGGTGATTGCAGCCATGAAATTAAAAGACGCTTACTCCTTGGAAGCAAAGTTATGACCAACCTAGACAACATATTAAAAAGGAGAGACATTACTTTGCCAACAAAAGTCTGTCTAGTCAAGGCTATGGTTTTTCCAGTGGTCATGTATGGATTTGAGAGTTGGACTATAAAGAAAGATGAGCACCAAAGAATTGATGCTTTTGAACTGTGGTTTGGAGAAGACTCTTGAGAGTCCCTTGGACTGCAAGGAGATCCAACCAGTCCATTCTAAAGGAGATCAGCCCTGGGTGTTCATTGGAGGGACTGATGTTGAAGCTGAAATTCCCATACTTTGGCCACCTGATGTGGAGAGCTGACTCATTTGAAAAGACCCTGATGCTGGGAAAGATTGAGGGCAGGAGGAGAAGGGGAAGACAGAGGATGAGATCGTTGGATGGCATCACTGACACAATGGACATGGGTTTGGGTGTACTCTGGGAGTTGGTGATGGACAGGGAAGCCTGGCGTGCTGCAGTTTATCAGGTTGCAAAGAGTTGAACATGACTGAGCAGCTGAACTGAACTGAATTGAATATATGGAATATAAGAAATAATTGATACAAATGAACTATTTATAGAGTAGAAACAGAATCACATATGTAGAAAACAAACATATAATTACCTGTGGGGGAAAGGCAAGTTCAGTTCAGTTCAGTCTCTCAGTCATGTCCAACTCTTTGCAACCCCACGGACTGCAACACGCCAGGCTTCCCTGTCCAACACCAACTTCTGGAAATTACTCAAATCATATCCATTGAGTTGGAGATGCCATCCAACAATCTCATCATCTGTCGTTCCCTTCTCCCTCTGCCTTCCATCTTTCCCAGCATCAGAGTCTTTTCAATGAGACAGTTCTTTGCATCAGGTGGCAAAAGTATTGGAGTTTCAGCTTTAGCATCAGTCCTTTCAATGAATATTCAGGACTGATTTCCTTTAGGATTGACTGGTTGGATCTCCCTGCAGTCCAAGGGACTCTCAAGAGTCTTGTCCAACACCACAGTTCAAAAGCATCAGTTCTTTGGCACTGAGCTTTCTTTATAGTCCATCTGTCACATCCACATATGACTATGGGAAAAACCATAGCCTTGACTAGACGGACCTTTGTTGGCAAAGTAATGTCTCTGCTTTCTAATATGCTGTCTAAGTTGTTCATAACTTTTCTTCCAAGGAGCAAGCTTCTTTTAATTTCATGGCTGCAGTCACCATCTGCAATGATTTTGGAACCCAAAAAACAAAGTCTGCCAGTGTTTCCACTGTTTCCCCATCTATTTGCCATTAAGTAATAGCAAATCATCAAAAATAGAGATGGGACCAGATGCCATGATCTTAGTTTTCTGAATGTTTAATTTTAAGCAAAATTTTTCATTCTCCTCTTTCATTTTCATCAAAGCTCTTTAGTTCTTCTTCACTTTATGCCATGAGGGTGGTGTAATCTGCATATCTGAGGTTATTGATATTCCTCTGGGCAATCTTGATTCCAGTTTGTGCTTTATCCAGTCCAGTGTTTCTCATGATGTACACTGCATATTAGTTAAGTAAGCAGGGTGACAATATACAGCCTTGATGTACTCCTTTTCTGATTTGGAACCAGTGTGTTGTTCCATGTCCTATTCTAACTGTTGCTTCTTGACCTGCATACAAATTTCTCAGGAGGCAGGTAGGTTGGTCTGGTATTCTCATCTCTTGATCCACAGTCAAAGGATTTGGCATAGTCAATGAAGCAGAAACAGATGTTTTTCCAGAATTCCCTTGCTTTTTTGATGATCCAGTGGTTGTTGGCAATTTGATCTCTGGTTCCTCTGCCTTTTCTAAATCCCCAGCTTGAACATCTGGAAGTTCATAGTTCATGTATTGTTGAAGCCTTGCTTGGAGAATTTTGAACATTACTTTGCTAGTGTGTGAGATGAGTGCAATTGTGTGGTAGTTTAAATATTCTTTAGCATCATGAACATTGACATTTTAGGAATCAGAGAACTAAAATGAACTGGAATGGGTGAATTTAATTCAGATGACCATTATATATACTATTGTGGGCAAGAATCCCTTAGAAGAAATGGAATAGCCACCATAATCAACGAAAGATTCTGAAATGCAGTGCTTGGATGTGATCTCAAAAATGACAGAATGATCTCTGTTCGTTTCCAAGGCAAACCATTCAATATCACTGTAATCCAAGTATATGCCCCGACCAATAATGCTAAAGAAGCTGAAGCTGAACGGTTCTATGAAGACCTACAAGACCTTTTAGAACTAACACCCCCAAAACATGTCCTTTTCATTATAGGGGACTGGAATGCAAAAGTAGGAAGTCAAGAAACACCTGGAGTAACAGGCAAATTTGGCCTTGGAGTACAAAATGAAACAGGGCGAAGGCTAATAGAGTTTTTCCAAGAGAACCCACTGGTCATAGCAAACACCCTCTTCCAACAACACAAGAGAAGACTCTACACATGGACATCACCAGATGGTCAACACCGAAATCAGATTGATTATATTCTTTGCAGCCAAAGATGGAGAAGCTCTCTACAGTCAACAAAAATAAGACCAGGAGCTGACTGTGGCTCAGATCATGAACTCCTTATTACCAAATTCAGACTTAAATTGAAGAAAGTAGGGAAAACCGCTAGACCATTCAGGTATGACCTAAATCAAATCCCTTATGATTATACAGTGAAAGTGAGAAATAGATTTAAGGGATGAGATCTGATAGACAGAGTGCCTGATGAATTATGGATTGAGCTTTGTGACATTGTACAGGAGACAGGGAGCAAGACCATCCCCAAGAAAAAGAAATGCAAAAAAGCAAAATGGCCGTCTGGGGAGGCCTTACAAATAGCTGTAAAAAGAAGAGAAGCAAAAAGCAAAGGAGAAAAGGAAAGTTATAGCCATTTGAATGCAGAGTTCCAAAGAATAGCAACGAAAGAGGGGAAAGCCTTCCTGAGTGATCAGTGCAAAGAAATAGAGGAAAACAATAGAATGGGAAAGGTTAAAGATCTCTTCAAGAAAATTAGAGATACCAAGGGAACATTTCATGCAAAGATGAGCTCAATAAAGGACAGAAATGGTATGGATCTAACAGAAGCAGAATATATTAACAAGAGATGGCAAGAATACACAGAAGAACTGTACAAAAAAGATCTTCATGACCCAGATAATCACGATGGTGTGATCACTCACCTAGAGCCAGACATCCTGGAATGTGAAGTCAAGTGGGCCTTAGGAAGCATCACTATGAACAAAGCTAGTGGAGGTGATGGTATTCCAGTTGAGCTAGTTCAAATCCTAAAATATAGTGCTATGAAAGTGCTGCACTCAATATGCCAGCAAATTTGGAAAACTCAGAAGTGGCCACAGAACTGGAAAAGGTCAGTTTTCATTCGAATCCCAAAGAAAGGCAATGCCAAAGAATGCTCAAACTACCATACAATTGCACTCATCTCACATGCTAGCGAAGCAATGCTCAGAATTCTCCAACCCAGGCTTCAGCAATACGTGAACCGAGAACTTCCAGATGTTCAAGCTGGATTTAGCAATGGCAGAGGAACCAGAGACCAAATTGACAACATCCGTTGGGTCATCGAAAAGGCAACAGACTTGCAGTAAAACATCTACTTCTGCTTTATTGACTATGCCAAAGCCTTTGACTGTGTGGGTCACAATAAATTGTGGAAACTTCTGAAAGAGATGGGATTACTAGACCACCAGGCCTGCCTCCTGAGAAGTCTGTATGCAAGTCAGGAAGCAACAGTTAGAACTGGATATGGAACAACACACTGATTCCAAATTGGAAAAGGAATACCTCAAGGCTGTATATTGTCACCCTGCTTATTTAACTTATATGCAGAGTACATCATGAGAAATGCTGGGCTGGATGAAGCACAAGCTGGGATCAAGATTGCCAGGAGAAATATCAATAACCTCAGATATGCAGATGACATCACCCTTGTGGTAGAAAGTGAAGAAGAACTAAAGAGCCTCTTGATGAAAGTCAAAGAGCAGAGTGAAAAAGTTGACTTAAAGTGCAACATTCAGAAAACTAAGATCATGGCATCTGGTCCCATCAGTTGATGGCAAAAAGATGGAGAAATAGTGGAAACAGTGACAGATTTTATTTTGGGGGGGCTCCAAAGTCACTGCAGATGTTGACTGCAGCCATAAAATTAAAAGACACTTACTTCTTGAAAGAAAAGTTATGACCAATCTAGACAGCATATTAAAAAGCAGAGACATTACTTTGCCAACAAAGGTCCGTCTAGTCAAGGCTATGGTTGTTCCAGTAGTCATATATGGATTTGAGAGTTGGACCATAAATAAAGCTGAGTGCCAAAAAATTGATGCTTTTGAACTACGGTGTTGGAGAAGACTCTTGAGAGTCCCCTGGACTGAAAGGAGATCTAACCAGTCCATCCTAAAGACATCAGTCCAAATATTCATTGGAAGGACTGATGTTGAAGCTGAAATTCCAATACTTTGGCCACCTGATGTGGAGAGCTGACTCATTTGTAAAGGCCCTGATGCTGGGAAAGATTGAAGGCAGGAGGAGAAGGGGACAACAGAGGTTGAGATGGTTGGATGGCATCATCGACTCAATGTACATGAGTCTGAGTAAACTCCGGGAGTTGGTGATGGATAGGGAGGCTTGGTGTGCTGTAGTCCATGTGGTCGCAAAGAGTCGGACACGACTGAGCGACTGAACTGAACTGAGGGAAAACCACTAGACCATTCAGGTATGACCTAAATCAAATCCCTCATGATTATACAGTAGAAGTGACAAATAGATTCAAGGGATTAGTTCTGATAGACAGAATGCCTGAAGAACTATGGATGGAGGTTCGTGACATTTTACAGAAGGCAGTGATCAAGACCATCCTCAAGAAAAAGAAGTATTGAAAAGGCAAAATGGTTGTCTGAGTAGCCCTTCCCTATAGCTGAGAAAAGAAAAGGCAAAGGAGAAAAGGAGAGGTATATCTATTTGAATGCAGAGTTCCAAAGAACAGCAATGAGAGATAAGAAAGCCTTTCTCCATAATCAATCCAAAGAAATAGAGGGGGAAAGGCAAGAGAAAGATCAATTGGGTGACTGGGATCAACTCGGCCTGACATACACATACTACTATATATAAAAGAGTTAATTAATAACAACCTGCTCTATGGCACAGGGAATTTTACTCTATACTCTGTAATGAACTACATGTGAAAGGAATCTAAAACAGAGTGCATATTTGTGTATGTATAACTGATTCACTCTGCTATACACTTGACACTAATACCACATTGTAAATCAACTGTAGTCCAGAAAAAATTATTTTTCTAAAAAAACTGGCTACAGCTATCAAGAGAGGGAGATGTGAATGCAGAAGGAAGAGAGATGTGATGTTGCTGGCCTTTACAATGGAGGAAGAAGGCCACACATGATCCAAGGAACTCAGGAGACCTCCAGAAGCTGAGAAAGGCAGGGCCATGGATTCTCCCATAGAATTACCAGAAGAGCACAGCCCTCCTTACACCTTGATTTCAGTGCAGTGAAGGCCAGTTTTTGGACTTCTGACCTCTGGAAGTGTAAGATAAGAACTTAACCAAGGCTTTTGGTGAGGTTGTGGGAAACTAGGCAGTTTTGTACACTGTTGATGGGACTGCAAACTGGTCTAATCCTTAGGGAAGGGATTACAGCAATATTTAAGAAAATCACAAATTCATTTTACATTTTGACCCAGAAATACTATTCCTAGGAATTTACCCTAAAGCTGTATCTCCAGCAATGTAAAAGTACAGTTGCTCAAGGATATTTGTTGCAGTGTTTCCTGTTTGTAATTTCATATTTTGGGGCATCTTGAATGGCCCATACATAGACTAGCAGTTTGGTAGGATTTAGTGCAGATGCTATAAAAGAATGATGAAGATCTCTTGAGAGACTGAGATTGACATATACACACCACTATATATAAAATAGATAACTAATGAGACCCTACTCTATAACACAGGGAACTCTACTCAATACTCTGCGGTGACCTAAATGGGAAGGAAATCTAAAAAAGAGGGGATATATATATACATAACTGATTCACTCTGCCGTATGACAGAAACTAACATAACATTGTGAAGCAACAACACTCTAATAAAAGTTTAAAAAGAAAAGAATGGTGAAGGTTGTTATTATCAGATATAAAGTTGTTTCCAGGAAACCGAGTGCAAAGAAATATCTATAGTACATAAACTTTTGGTTAAGAGAAAAGGAAAAGAAAAACTTATAGACTTACATATTTATTTTACAAAAAACATTGTGGAGGACAGTTGACTAGAAAATAATGATTGGCATCCTATAGGAGAGAATGGGAATGAGGTGGACAGGGTAAGGATGACCCTTTTCTAAGTGTACTTATTAGATAGTTTTGACTTCTTGAAGCTGGGATAATGTTGCACATACTCAAAGTAACCGTAAAATTAAAACAGAGCCAAAAAAATTGCCTGTAAGTATTTCAGAAGAATAACATTGTTACATTGAATGGAGAGGAAATATAACCTGAGTAGCTTTTTTCTTTAAATTGGGAGATATTTGGTTTACAATGTTGTGTTAGTTTCTGCTGTGCCACAGAGTGAATCAGCCATATATATACATATATCCCCTCCCTCTTGGAACTCCCTCCCACCTTCCCTCCATCCCACACCTGTAGGTCACCACATAGCACCGAGCTGAGCTCGCTGTATTATACTGCAGGTTCCCATTAGCTATCTATTTTATACATGGTAGTGTATTTATGTCAAACATAATCACCTAATTTATCCCGCCTTCCCGTTTCCTCCACCCTCTTCTGTGTCCACATGTCCACTGTCTACATCTGCATCTCTATTCCTGCTCTGGAACTAGGTTCACTTGTACCACTTTTTTTTTCCTAGATTTCTCATAGGTGTGTTAATATACTATGTTTTAAGCTCAGTGTTTTAACTCTGTGCCCTCAGACTAGTTTGTTTTTTGTTTTTTTCTTAAGTTACAAATAGATACTGAGATACAGCTAGTAAATTTGTTTGAAGCGCTATGGGTTAACTATTGCAAACTACTTGCTGTGTATTTTACGACTGGGCCAGCAAGTAAATATACTGAGTATAATGTGAGCTACATTTCTCGCTATCAGAGAAGGGAGTTGAAGATACAGAAAGGGGGAAGACTAAAATAAACTGTCTGGGGTGGTCACTGAAAGTTTTAGAATGAATTCATTTACATATATATATATCTGTGTATTCACCACAAATATTTGATATGCATATACTTATTTATTTCTATCCATCAAACTTTGGTTATTAATTTAGTTGGAATAAAGCAGCAAAAGATATTTGTATATATGACAAATAAATTATGTCTTTCATCCTAACTAAATTTTCTTTTAAGCCAATATTCCTGTTCACTTGTATTGCCTGACTCATGAACTCATGTGTGTGTGCTCTGTTGTGTCTGACTCTTTGCAACCTCATGGACTGTATCCTGCCAGGCTCCTCTGTCCATGGAATTTTCCAGGCAAGGATACTGAAGTGGGTTGTCTTTTCCTACTCCAGGGGGTCTTCCCAGTCCAAGGACTGAACTCATGTCTCTTGAATCTCCTGTATTGACAGATGGATTCTTTACCACTGAGCCTCATGGGAAGCCCAAGGTCTTAGTTGCAGCATGTGGGATCAAGTTTCCTGACCAGGGATCAAACCTGGGCCCCTTGCATTGTGAGCACAGAATCTTAGCCACTGGACCACCATAGGAGTTCCTATTCCCTGATTAGGGTGGTGTAATCTGAAGTGTGCTCAGAGAAAGGAAGAAATAATTCTGGATTTAGAAAATTAACCATGATGATCTGAGTGAGTACTGTATTTAAGAATTGCTTTCACATATTGTGATATTTGACATCACAGGTAATCAATTAATCTTAGCTATCCTGAGTGTTCATTGGAAGGACTGATGCTGAAGCTTGAACTCCAATACTTTGGCCACTTCATATGAAGACTTGACTCATTGGAAAAGACCCTGATGCTGGGAGGGTTGGGGGCAGGAGGAGAAGGGGATGACAGAGGATAAGATGGCTGGATGGCATCACCAACTCGATGGACATGAGTTTGGGTAAACTCTGGGAGTTGGTGATGGACAGGGAGGCCTGGTGTGCTGCGATTCATGGGGTTTCAAAGAGTTGGACATGACTGAGTGACTGAACTGAACTGAGCTGATAGCTGCTTAAAGTTTATGATTTAAAAATGCCTAACAGCATTTGTAAAAATCTAGTTCTTCTTAATTTGTTAGGGAAATTAATTATATCTGGCCAAATATGATTATGCCAAGTTGTATGACTAAAAACTAAAAAACCATCAAGCAAGATACTGTTTGCAAGGAGATTGCATTTACGGTAACCATTTGTGAGAACACATTGTGTTAGGAAGATAAAATTCAATAGCAACTTTATGGATTCTTCCACAAAGCAGTAAAATAGGAAAGAGCTTTTTGTCTGGAAGCAGAAGTCTACCTGGGGCCTCTGTGTGACTTTTATAAGGCCATTTAATCTTTCTGTACCTTGAATTCTTCATAATGGAAATACCTGTTTTGGGTGTTCAGTGAGGACTTAAATACAGTGGTGGCATGTGAAAATGCCCAAGAAAGATAAGATATTACACAAATACTAACTGCTGTGGATATGTTTGTCTGTTCCATTTTAAACAAGAGTTTGGCAGCTTAAATCCCCACAACTCTCTCAGACATTTTACTGCTTGTGTTGTTGACTCATAATAAACAGAACAGCCTCTCACTGCTGGGGCTGCTGATTCATTTCCTGAACAAGAGAGGAAATAAAAAGATAATTGGTTCTACTTTTATCGATTGCTGGATGTCTCAGAGTTTTTAAAAAATAAAAATTTTGAAAAGATTAAGACAAGTTTGAAAGCCTGGTAAATTTTATCCAGTCAGCTTAAATAATGAGGAGTTAAATCTCAATAATGTGAGATGTAAAAACTCAACAAAGGAGAAAACAAAATATTTTTATCATCTAATAAAGGTGGTAGGACCTTTGGGACATCCCAAACACAGTTGCAATTTCATTTCAAAGTTGATTTAGAAATACAAACTACTATTTGCCTGATACTGTAACAAAGTATTTGGAAATAATTGAATGCTGGATCATCCTTCTAGGGGTCAATTAATATGTCAATAGTATTGAAGATGTGATCATGAAGTGTCACGAGATGATAGTGTAGATATTGTAGGTCTCTGAAGTGTTCTCATCCCATTTAACTGTACCTTTATACCCACTGAGCAGAAATTCCTCATTTGCCCCTTCCCCCATCCCCTGATGACCATTGTTCTATTTTTTTGTAATTAAATTTTACTGGAGTAGAGTTGCTTTACAATGTTGTGCTAATTTCTGTTGTACAGCAAAGTGAATCTGCCACACATATACATATATCCCCTCTTTTTTGGGTTTTCTTCCCATTTAGGTCACCACAGAACACTGAGTCGAGTTCCCTGTGCTATACAATAGGTTTTCATCAGTTATCTATTTTATACATAATATTAAAAGTGTCAGTCCCAATCTTCTAATTCATCCCACCACCCCTTTTCCTCTTGGTATCCATATATTTGTTCTCTACATCTGTTTTGTAAATAAGACCATCTACAACATTTTTCTAGAGAACTATTATTCTACTATCTACTTCTGTATCTTTGACTATTTTAGATACCCATATCATGAGCTCCTTATTGCCAAATTCAGACTTAAATTGAAGAAAGTAGGGAAAACCACTAGACCATTCAGGTATGACCTAAATCAAATCCCTTATGATTATACAGTGGAAGTGAGAAATAGATTTAAGAGACTAGATCTGATAGATAGAGTGCCTGATGAACTATGGAATGAGATCCATGACATTGTACAGGAGACAGGGATCAAGGCCATCCCTATGGAAAAAAATGCAAAAAAGCAAAATGGCTGTCTGGGGAGGCCTTACAAAGAGCTGTGAAAAGAAGAGAAGTGAAAAGCAAAGGAGAAAAGGAAAGATAAGCATCTGAATGCAGAGTTCCAAAGAATAGCAAGAAGAGATAAGAAAGCCTTCCTCAGGAATCAATGCAAATAAATAGAGGAAAACAACAGAATGGGAAAAACTAGAGATCTCTTCAAGAAAATTAGAGATACCAAGGGAACATTTCATGCAAAGATGGGCTTGATAAAGGACAGAAATGGTATGGACATAACAGAAGCAGAAGATATTAAGAAGAGGTGGCAAGAATACACAGAAGAACTGTACAAAAAAAGATCTTCATGACCCAGATAATCACGATGGTTTGATCACTCACCTAGAGCCAGATATCCTGGAATGTGAAGTCAAGTGGGCCTTAGGAAGCATCACTATGAACAAAGGTAGTGGAGGTGATGTAATTCCAGTTGAGCTATTTTAAATCCTGAAAGATGATGCTGTGAAAGTGCTGCACTCAATATGCCAGCAACTGTGGAAAACTCATCAGTGGCCACAGGACTGGAAAAGGTCAGTTTTCATTCCAATCCCAAAGAAAGGCAATGCCAAAGAATGCTCAAACTACTGCACAATTACACTCATCTCACATGCTAATAAAGTAATGCTCAAAATTCTCCAAGCCAGGCTTCAGCAATACATGAACCATGAACTTCCAGATGTTCGAGCTGGATTAAGAAAAGGCAGAGAAACCAAAGATCAAATTGCCAACATCCGCTGGATCATTGAAAAAGCAAGAGAGTTCCAGGAAAAACATCTATTTCTGCTTTATTGATTATGCCAAAACCTTTGACTGTGTGGATCACAACAAACTGGAGAATTCTTAAAGAGATGGAAATACCAGACCACCTGACCTGCCTCTTCAGAAACCTGTATGCAGGTCAGGAAGCAACAGTTAGAACTGGACACTGAACAACAGACTGGTTCCAAATAGGAAAAGGAGTACGTCAAGGCTGTATATATTGTCACCTTGCTTATTTAACTTATATGCAGCGAACATCATGAGAAAGGCGGGGCTGGAAGAAGCACAAGCTGGAATCAAGATTGCTGGGATAAATATCAATAACCTCAGATATGCAGACGACACCACCCTTATGGCAGAAAGTGAAGAGAAGCTGAGAAGCCTGTTGATGAAGGTGAAGGAGGAGAGTGAAAAAGTTGGCTTAAAGCTCAACATTCAGGAAAGAAAGATCATGGCATCTGGTCTCATCACTTCATGGGAAATAGATGGGGAAACAGTGGAAACAGTGGCTGACTTTATTTTTTTTTGGCTCCAAAATCACTGCAGATGGTGACTGCAGTCATGAAATTAAAAGACGTTCACTCCTTGGAAGGAAAGTTATGACCAGCCTAGATAGCATATTCAAAAGCAGAGACATTACTTTGCCAATAAAGTCCATCTAGTCAAGGCTATGGTTTTTCCAGTGGTCATGTATGAATGTGAGAGTTGGTCTGTGAAGAAAGCTGAGCACTGAAAAATTGATGCTTTTGTTTTTTTTTTTTTTTTTTTTTT